>NC_134486.1:302272181-302644681 GCF_040206685.1 Ascaphus truei | reverse complement strand
ACAGACACACAGACAGACACACAGACAGGCACACAGGCACACTGACAGACACACAGGCACACTGACAGACACACAGACACACAGGCACACTCACAGACACACAGGCACACTCACAGACACACAGGCACACTGACAGACACACAGGCACACAGGCACACTGACACACAGGCACACTGACACACTCACAGAAACACAGGCACACTCACAGACACACAGGCACACTCACAGACACACAGGCACACTCACAGACACACTCACAGACACACAGGAACACTCACACACTCACAGACACTCAGTCTGTCACTCACACACTCACCGGGTCACACGTGGCAGCAGTGGGGTCTCCGCACGGCAGTGGGCCCTCTCCAAGACATGGGACACACAGCGCAGCGTGGGCCTCAGCAGCAGCAGCAGGTCCCCCCACCCCGAAGCGGCCGACGACGCAGCACGCTCCCCGGACACCCCCGGGCAGCAAGCGAGGATCGGGGGCAGGTGATTAGGGGGAGATCATGGGCAGGAGGCGGACTGGCGCAGGAGGCGCGCACGGGGGAAGCTGGGTTGGCACTTCCCCCTCCGTCCCACGTGGGGAGCGGAGGGTGCGGGGGGGCTGGATCGCGCGCTTGTTTTGGGCTTCCCCCTCCGTCCCACGTGGGGAGCGGGGGGAGCGGAGGGTGCGGGGGGGCTGGATCGCGTGCTTGTTTTGGGCTTCCCTCTCCGTCCCACGTGGGGAGCGGAGGGTGCGGGGGGGCTGGATCGCGTGCTTGTTTTGGGCTTCCCCCTACGTCCCACGTGGGGAGTGGGGGGGGGGGAGGGATGCGGGGGATTCTGGGTTGCTGGGGGGAACAGGCAGCGCAAATGGCAGGACACTCTGCTTGCCCTGTGCACGCGCGCCGGGACCACAGGATTTGCCGCCATTTTTTTAAACTTTTTTTTTAACCCAATCAGGGAGGGGGATTATTTATTTATTTATTTAAAAAAAAAAAAAAAATGGCACGAGCAGGGGAATTCATTGAGCTGCAGCACGGGTCGCCAGCTGCCTAAATTCCACTCGCAACGGGCGATTGGTTATCATTATTTGTCGAGCACTGTATATATATATATATATATATATATATATATATATATAGATATAGATATAGATATAGATATAGATATATATATATATATATATATATATATATATATACAGTATATATATATATATATATATATATTTGCATGATGAAGCCACTGTACAAATGAATGGGTGAAGGGTGGGTTAACCCCTTAATTACCTTTGCGGTTATTATCCGATAAGGTGATTAAGGGGTTAATTGATATCAGAATGTAATAGCAATGTATTGGCTATGTATTTTATTGGCAACAGAGGACACGGATTTTGCTGTCGAGGGGGCTTCATATTGATCAGGTCAGTAGAACTTGATTTCTTTTATTATGCTACTTAATGTGTTTAATAATGGGCAAATAATCTATTATCACTATCTGGATAATAGTTATTTTGCACAATTTTGTACTGTATGTGTTGGGGGGGATTGATGTATTTAATGTATAGGACATGTTTTTTTATTTTTACATACAGGGTTGTTTCCTCAGGTCTGTGGGAGACCTATGGAGACCACCTGAGGTCTCCTCGGACTTCTCACGGGTAAAAAGGCTTCCGGGTCCACGGGGGACACCTGCGGAGAAGAACCGGTGGCCCCACATCTGTGGGGGCACCGCGGACCCATAGGGACCACCCGAAGTCCCCCAGACCGATGTGTGAAGCACCCGAGGTCCCTCGGACACCTGTGGGTCTGACCCGGGGCCCACCAGACAGACGCGGGCCAACCGTGGGGACCCCATTGTGGCACACGGTGACCCGTGGAGACCACCTGATGGACCATGGCGCATGGCGCATGGCGGGGCCCCCCGCAGCCTTCCAGATCCTGTTTGAAACCAGGTGCTGGGCTACTGTAGTTCTGTGAGGTGACCGGTCAGGCACACCGGGGACTCCCATGGGCCTGGGGTATTAACCCTGTATGTAAAATAATAAATCATGTATTTATGGGGGGGCACAGGGGTGGGTTATGTATGTAATAAATATAATGATGTTTATTGCGGGGCTGTGTATTGTTTTTATTGTGGGTACTGTGGGTGGGGGAAGGGCTTATTGGTCCCAAGGGTATGTGGGTAGGCCTCCCGGCTGGGTAGTGTGTGAGGGTGGTTAGGCCTCACGGGGTGAGGGGGTGGTTGTGGGGGAGGGTATTTAGGCCTCCCGAGTGGTGGGTGAGGGTGGGTTAACCCCTTAATGACTGTAGCTGTTAATAACCGCTATGGTGATTAAGGGGTTAGGGGACATTACATTGGCTGTTTTTATTCTTGTTTATGTTTTGCAGCATCGGAGGGGGCATGGACGGTTATGAAGATGAGGATGGCCTTCATCGTGGCAGCCGGATAAGGGTGACTGCAAAATGTATTTAATGTATTTATTGTTCTTTATGTATTTAAAATGGGCAAATGCACTTTTATCATCCATATGTGGATAATAGTAATTTTGCACATTACTGTACTGTTCTGTATGTGTTAGGGGGGGGGGTGTATTTATTGTAAAGTATTTGTGTTGTTGTTTTTTTTTGGGGGGGCACAGAATTGGTACTGCAGACCTGCGGGGAACACCCGAGGGCCACCGCTGGCCTCTATTATCATTGCTGTGCATCCCAAAAATGTAATATATGTAATGGGGGTATAGGGGTTGTTGGGGGCACAGGGGGTGTATGTTGTTTATTGCAATGTTTTTGGGGGGCAATTGTCCCCAATAAATATACTATTATGCCTTAAACCCTTCATTGCCTTAGCGGCTATCCGCTATGGTCATGAAGCAGCATTAATATATTTTAATAATATTGTGCGGGAGCAGGGGGTCCCCTGAGCTGAACCGCATTGATTTGTGGCTCAGGGACCCCCTGCTTCCCGAGTTACAGGCCCCGGTATGGGGCATCGGAGGCCAATGTCGCCACCATCTTTATAGCGTCCATAAGGTAACGCTGTATCGTTAGACTGCTGTCCTAGTCCGTAGCTCTCTGCACCTGTCGTCAATGGAATGACGTCATAGAAGCCCGACACCCATTTCGTGCCTGCGTGACACTTTGTCAAGGTAAGAGGTGTGTTCTATGTTACGTGCATAAACCTATTTATACCTGATCAAGGGGTGTGTATTGTCACTCCACTGTCAATCAGGTGGAGTGGTAGTCGTGACGTCAACGCGACTTACGAATGGATGAATGATCCATCCGTTTGGTATCATTACTAATGGATTGATAGAAAACCCCATTACGAATATCCTGTCTATATTCAGGCTCAATTGAGCCTGACGAAGCCGCGCAGTCGCCTAAACGCGTTGCTCTATATCGTTTTAAAATTGTCCAAAGGAAGCTTCCGTAGTCCTTCACTGGCACTCTTTTTGAACTGCGCAATCTCTCTCCACAAGACACGGGAGGGGAGATCTTACACTGCGGGTGTGCAGGCGGACTACTGTGGAGCTGCCCTAGACTTTTATTACATGTGAGTGTATATAAGCTGCTATTTTGCCAATAAATGTTTATATGTTGATCTGAAATACGCTCCATCTATCCTGCTGATTATTGGGGGAGCTATGAGGAATAAATAACAATAATGATATAGCGCCCTCAATGCCCCTTGGGTGTTTTCCCTGCCACATTAACCTATTAATCAATATTTATAGTATGTGGATGAAATGTTTAACTAATTTTACCGGTATTGTTTGTATTGTGTGAAAGAATTGCAGGAGTTTGTTCATCTTATTCTCAGCTTATCACATTCCCTCAGATCATTTTAAACAGCTTTCAGTAATCCATTGGAATTTCTCTGGAATAGATTGATTTGTGTGGGGGAGATATATACCCCTAAATATTTGACTGCGAGGTCATTCCATTTGAAGAGGAAAGTCTCCATTAAAGAACATAGCAATCTAGCCGACAGAGATATATTTAATGCCTCCAATTTCAGAGGTTTATTTTAAAATGAGAAATTTCACTAAATGAATGGATCTGTCGCATCATGTTTGATATCGACATTAATCTATTTGTGAGAGTTAGAAGAATATCATCTCGCACACATGGCGAGTTTGTGAGTCCTAGATCCAATATAGATTCCTGATATTATCCGTGTTTAGTCTAATATTTTCCACCAATGGTTCTACTACTAATGCAAATATCAATGGGGACAACGAGCATCTCTACCTTAAACTATTAGAGATTAATAAATAGTCAGAGAGAGATCCATTCACCTTGACCGTAGCTGTTGGATTAGTATACAGCGCTTTAATGAATGTCTTAAAAGACATTTCCTATCCCTATCCCAATATCCCCTCTATGAACACCCAACCTACACTATGAAATGCATTTTTGGCGTCCATGGAGAGGAACATTGTAGAGATCTGTTCTTTCTGTACATAGTGTGTTAGATCAACTTTCTTGTGTTATTCCTTGCTTTCCTGCCCGGGATAAAGCATACCTGATCTGAGTTCAGCAGCTGAGGAAAAAACACTTTCAGTTTATTTGCTAGAATTTTTGTGTAAATGTTAACATTCCACAGTGAGATATGCCAGCACATAGCAAAGGGTCTTTATGTTGTTTAGGAATAACTGTAATGTGTGCTTCTAGCATTTGTGATTGCAGTTTTGATTGAGTTGATCACTGCTCTCATTTGTAAATTAAAAATATCTGAATACTCTGTTACACCCCTATCACCCCCTAAGGGAGATTTACTGGTAGATAGATATTGGTAGCACATCTGTGGAATAGTCTTAACCTCCTTACCCTCTAATGGGGTAAGGTGTACACACCACCTACTCCCTATGGAGCAGGCTACACTGGGGAAGACTGACTACATTTGAAAGGGAGACATCTTTTATACCAAGGGAGTGTCCCACTCCGAAACCCCAGTAACAGGGCTGCACCACTGGAGTGAAAAATAACTTCCCAGTATTCAGGTTCACATGCTGGCCCATGTGAGAGGAGGTTAACCCAGCACTGCCTGCTCTTACCACAGGAACGGTGGATGAGACCTCGGGAGCAGGAACGTGGAAGCACCAGCCGGTACCTCTGCAGTTCATGCACCCACATCCACCATCCAGAAGTAGGTACCACAGTCACAACATGAGAATCCTCCGTAGCCGGAGATGCCCCTCGAGTGGGATGGGTCATCAGTGAAGGTGTAGATGAGGCTCGCCACAACCTCTCCACACCATGGATGAAATCTGGGAAGTAGCGGGCCTGCTCCAGCTCCATGAGGTAGAAGGAGAGGGGCTCAGCACCCTCCACACCGGCCGGTGTGGAAACAGGTAGGTCCAACTTTATGTACAGGGTGGAGTATTACTCACACTCCGAGGAGAAAGAAGGCTCTCTCCCAATGTAGTAGTTCCACTTGTCACCAATCCTTCTCTGGCACCACATGCATCCCTGGGGTGGAATAGCAGCATCTGGATACCCCCACGTGTCTTCTCCCCCCGGTGGAATTAATACATTAGCAGTCAATGGGCAATCACAAACATAAAAATAAATAAATACAATAAAAAACCCTGAAAAAAGACATTTACATCAACACAATATTTTACTTACCTTTAGAAGTCTTCACCCTCCGAATCCTGGCATTTCAGGAAGCTCTCAACCCGTGACATTATCCACTACAATCCGACTGCATCCTCCTTGAAGAAAAGCATCAGGTTAAAAAAAAATCTTCTTTTTCCTTCTTCTATTTTCATCTGTCATTCTTTTATTCTTTTCTGTAATCTTCTATCTTCTTTTTCTGTAATCCAATAGAGCCCCATGTTTAATCCAGCAACGGAAGTTGCCTCAACGTCTTCTTGAGCTAAAATGAGACGGATAAGGGCCTTCCTTATATAGGGCCTGTGACGTCACATTTTAGGGTCAGATGGTACAGCTCTAATTTGATTGGACGCTGTATAATGTACCTGCCTCTTTATTTATTTTTTTAAGGATGTGATATAATGTACATCACATCCTTAAAACCACATGGCTATATCACATGGTATTACAGCCAATGGAATTGATGACAATTCCATTGGTTTTTGTACCATGTGATATGTCCCATTAGTTAAAAAGGATGAGACATCACTTTAAGGGATGATGTCACATACATTAAACTAATGTAACATATCACATGGTACATGAACCAAATGGGATTGTCTTCAATCCCTTTGGCTTTAATACCATGTGATATAGCCATGTGGAGTACCTCCCTGGGAGATGACGTCATAATACAGCGTCCCATCGGATTGGAGCTGTACCATCTGACCCTAAAATTTGATGTCACATGTAAAATTTATATTAAAATCTTGCGATCGCTGGCGAGATATGCGCAGGGAGAGGCGGCTCTCTGTGCAGCTCTCTCTGCAGCTGGAACAAATCGCTGGGTGATCCCGTTTGAGAGAGGCAATCATAACGTTTCCGGCTACTCGCCCGTTTTGGGAATTTTGCTATCTCAGACTTTCTGAATACCGTGATAGCAACGCTAAAAACAACTGGCGGCGTAAATAAGCCAGCAATTTTGTTAGTGAAGCTATATAGAATAGGCCCCATAGTCTCTTACATCAGTGTTTTTAACTCTTCATGCATCAATACATTGATTGAGGATGCAGGGTTTTGTTTATTGATCTGGTTTGTGGTTTAGTCCACATTCCATTTTCCTGCTGAACTATCCAGACTTGGGTTCAGAGTCATATTAAAGTCTGAAAGGATTACAAAAAAGTCTCCTTCCAAAACTAAACATCCCTGTTTCAACTCCTCAATTATTGTTAATATCTGGTCTAAGTAGTCTTTTTGTCCTGTAGTGGGGGCACATATACTAGCGAACGCATAAGGAACATTTATTATCAATCCTTTAATCACTATGAACCTTTCCTCAGTCAGTTTTATGGTTATTAACCTGAATAGGTTGATACTTGTACAGTATATGATAATAGTAATACCATTTCTCTTCACTCTGCCAGAGCTTACAGTAAGTAGTCCTGACTATATCGATGGTCGAAAAATCTGGTGGTATTCGACTTTTTTAAATGCATATCTTGTATCAACAGTATCTCATCCCCAGCCCTTCTAAATTCAGCCAAAGCCATCTTTCTTTTTTAACAGAATGAACCCCTTTTAGATTCACAGATATAATTTAATAGACATATTTGCTAGTTGTACCAGGGATTAGGTTGTCTAATGTGAATATACCAAGTATGGTAGTCCCATCAGTGAGTTTTAATCACACAAATCCGTTGAATTAGGACACAAAATCAAAGTGCAGGCTACTGTCCCCACATGTAATTTTTATCAAATAAATTCCTAGCTTTATACTAGCAGGGGGGAAACAACCCAACTGCACCCCACTCTCACCAGTCCCCAGAGGCATTTCTAATGTCTATGCTACAGTATCACATACTTGAAACATATTATAGAAAACTGTATCTGTTAATCCTTATTGAATGAAAATGAACTTGAGTATTAACCCAATATTCCAACTTCCTGATGTCTGCCTGACTGCACTGAGGAGTTGCACTCCCCTCCCCATCACCTCCATTTATATTTGTCACTTTTAGGCCATTTGTCTAATCTTGTTCCTTGCGGTAGACAATTCTATATGATGGTGGGTGACAAGAGGTGCAATGAAACTATCCCTTCCAGATACAGCATTGTGTCTATTATGTAGTACTTGCCTTACTAGCATACTGTATATTGTGCCTCAAATAATCTGCCAACCCCCTCCACTATATTCCATCAAAGAACAGAAGTTTTTTTGGACCTCATCCTCATGTAGCCATGTCTGGTTTGGCTACAAGTCTGCCCTCCCTGACATGCAAGCCCTGGTAAGAGCAGGCAGTGTCAGGACCAATTATGTGTTTTCTCCACAGAGGCAGCTCCCTTTGACAGGGGAGGAGGTGGGACAAGACCTGGGTTCTGCCCAATCATGGATTCAGACCTTGCACCTTCCTCCTACTGTACTTAAGGGGTTGCACCACCCAAATTTAGCAGTCTCTACTGTTGAGAGAGACAGGTATCACACACGATTGCTGTGCATTGGCAACCCCTGTCACTCTTCCCCTTGGAGAAGAGTGAGTGATTACCTTTCCTCTGTCACTGCTAGAGGGGCAGGGAAGAGCAAAGACTGCTTTGGGTGCCCTTGGCCCGGAGTGGAGATCCAGGGACCATCCCGAAGTTGGAGACCTGCAGTGGACTGTATTGGGCAGTAGCCTGTGATACTGTGTCAGCAGAGGACCAATAAACCTTTTCCAGTTATCTATACCTCCTGCCTAGTGTGTAATCTTACTGGGTGAGAGGAGTACGTTCTTCTGTTGGAGATTGCCTCCATACATTTGGAGCCTGCAGTAGATGGAGGCGCTGTGTACCCAGGAATAAACAATGGTAATGTACCCCAGAAACCTGTCCTGTTCTCCCCAACAAGATCAGCAGAGACTCAGGTCTACTGTGAGCCAGCACGTATGCACCACACACCATGTAATGTTCGAATCTCCCAGAGGGGGGGGGAAACAGCGTTACACTTAGAATAACACTAATTAAACCTATACACTCAACAACAAATACAATGTACAATGTACTTATGTCACAGAGTGCCTGCGGGGCAGGAGTCCAATGGCTGGACAGGCTAGCAGTCGGGTAGCAATGGTAAGGAACCAGGCAGAAGTTATGGTAGGTGGCAAGCAGGTAAAGAAGGTCAATAAACAGGCAGAGGTCTGGAACACAGCAACAGTAAGTAACACAAGGAGGCAGCGAGCTTGCTTACAGGGTGAACCACAATAAACAGGTACCAGTAGCAGGAAATGGAGGCCTTATAAAGGCCTGGCTGAGGTTAAGAAGCAGGTGAGGATGATAAGGCAATCAGCCTCCTTAGAAAGTTCTCTGCAGGGAATAGTAGCAGTGCAACAGCAGTACTTGCTACTGTTTTCTCTGAGTTTGGGTACATTTTAAGCTGCTTTTGATGCTATTTGCCTCATGGTGCTGGCGAAGCTCAGACTTTAGGCCACCATCTCGTAGAGAGAACGAATGCACACACACACACACACACACACGCACACACACACGCACACACACACGCACACACACACGCACACACACACACTTTTTACCTTTTATACAGTAGGCTAAGATAAATTTGCTGTTTGAGGCCTTTACTGTTTCAGTAAATATAACCTTTGGGAATCTCGCTGTTGATCAACAACACAGCTTAGAGTTGTGAATCCAAATGTAACCCCTTCATTGCCGTAAGGGCTAGGAACACTTTGTTATGTAGCTGCAATTTGGATATGAAGGCATCCTATGATATAACCATTTCACCAAAGTACATACAGTATTTGACAACCATTTGTTTTTGTACTGAGGTAAATAAATAAAATCAAGTTTCAAAATGTTTATTACTATTTTGACTGTGGCATGTTAAAACTCACATGTGCCTGGCCTGCAAGTCTCAGTTATTCAGTCTCACTCTTTAAAGTCTGATTTCTTCCATGAACATTTCATTTTTTTCTGTCCAGGACCCTCAAATCTCCCTCATTTACACCCCTGACATTGACATTTATGGTATCATGGAAAGGATTAAAGCATATATTGCCAGTTCCTTTGCTCAGTCAATTTAAAAATTATCTTTTCAATATTCATTATTCATTTTCAGTACAGATTTGTCTGCATGCTTTATATACCTGGATGCTACTTGCTATGTGTTATTGTAAGCAATAAATGTTACTAATTATTATTCAATAATACCTTTTTAATATGCTCTCATCATGTTATAGAGAGCTCTAAACTGAATCTTACTATGTGCTTGTATTTTTGAGCTGATTACTAGTCTCATAACACTTTCCTAATGACCTTGCTTGCTGCATTCACATTAGTCTCAACAAACACATACAAAGTAAATAAGAGGCGGTAAAACATTGTATTGTATTGTATGTATGTATATTGTATTGTATGTAGTGCACTTTCCTCCACCCCTGGGAGATATGGTGGCTATTGTGTATGTGCTGCTTTACCTGCAGCTCACAGGAGGCCTGAGCATCCGCTGCTGGGAGCCTGGGGTTTATCTGAGTCGACAATCGGTAGCGCCTGCACCTGTACGATATCCAACTATGTGGGATAACCCCTTTACAGGAACTCCATACAATAAAACAAACGCTAGTACTGTACGTATAACAGTTTTACTACAGGCAAAATAATACTGAACAAACATATACACAGTTCCTCCCACCAGGTCACGCATGACCGTGCCCTCCAATATACACCAACCCTGTGTCCACACACTGGCGATACAGCCCCCAAAGTACCAAGGGGCCCTTAAGCACCCAACCAACCTGGTCCACAAGTATCAACCCATCCAAGTATGTGAGACAGCGCTGCCCCACTAGCGTGTATAAAGTTGGTGCACTTGTTGAGGTGAGGTACATGCCGGGTGATCCCACACCCGGTAACGCTACAGCAGAAGATAGGATCCACTGATCCAGCGACAGTTGTGGTCAGCGACGGGTCCTCCTCCTCGTTGGGTGGTATCCAGCTGGAGGGTCCCACACTGAAGAGAGTCTCTGGTAGTAGCAGATGGACTTGTCCCAGACCACCGTAGGCCAGGATGTTACTCACTGTTACTACAGGGGCAGTATCCTTAACTGATGGGCCCGTCCCTGCAGCAGCCACAAGCTGAGGTGAGTCAGGTCCTAAGGGGATCTCTGGCCTAGTGCAGGGGTCACAGGCACCCTGCACACGCACACCCTACCCTTCTGGTGTCCTATCTCCGACTGGCGTGCTCCTAGCCCATGCAAAGTATCAATATCAGGGAGCAGGGGAATCCGGACGTGCGATTGGATAAGCTTAGCCACCTGACCCATAGCCCCTGGGCATCATGGGGCTTGTAGTCCCCTGCGGTGTTATTTCCCTAATGGCCGCCTCGTACTGCGCATGCGTGCGCCTTCTTGTAATGGCCGCCGGCTAAGAGGACTCACTGTGCATGCGCGGCCACATGGAAGATGGCGGCACCCTGCAAAGGGAGCCGCCGGCAACTCGATCGCCTCGCAGCTGCTGCGTGCTCACCGGCAGTCCTCCCTGAACTCTTCCCATCCTCCACTGTCAGTCGCAGCCACAGCGGCAGGAAAGGGGATGAAGGAGACCCAGGGGGGACTGGGCCACATGTATATTATCTTGCAATGTGAATGCTGCATCTGTCAAAGGAAAAATCTGCAATGAACTTTAAAGGGGCACTTCCAATACATCTATCCTACAAATTGCTTTGCCTTTCTTATCCTCATCATAAACTTTGATATGAAACCATACAGTGACAATGCAGGGGAAGAGAAAAGGTAAGGCATAACCTGAAAGATATACAAAGGCTAACACATTTAACAAAAGGTTTGCATGTATTTTAGAGCAGTTTGTCATTACTGAACATGTCCAAACGAAAGAATAAATTGCTGCATGACCTTTGTACTTTGGTAGCTTCAGTACAAGGGTATAGGCCGCACTGCATGCAGGGTACAAAGTTACACAGTACTACATGCACCACTAGATGGCAGCATCACAATACTAAGGAAAAATCAAAGCCTTCAAGATGTAATCCATATCAACAATATATTTTAAGCTTGTAATAAGGTTGTACTGGTGCAATAAGGCATTCAGCCATGTAACTACTGCTATTTGATTGCAGGTTTCCTTCAAAGTTACACAGTACTCTAGACATCATATGATTATTACCCTTACTAAGTTGTAGTAATCGGCTTGAGTTATATAAAGCAGCTATAAGAAAGTGACAATGATTCTAAGAATTTGGCAGAAAAAGTCCATTAACATCAATATTCTTCATAAATATTAAGCTTCAAGATAATTTCAGACTGAAGTGTGCGACCACAGGAAAAAGGGGTAAGTTCAAACTATTAAAAATAGGGAGAAGGAGCGGCTCAGTGAGTAAAGACACTGACTGGCACTGAGTGTGAAGCAGGGAAACCTGGTTCAATTCCTGGTGTCAGCTCCTTGTGACCTTGGGCAAGTCACCTTTTCTCCCTGTGCCTCAGGCACCAAAAAAATAGTTTGTAAGCTCCTCAGGGCAGAGGCTTGTGCCTGCAAAATGTCTCTGTAAAGCGCTACGAAAAACTAGCGCTATACAAGAACATGCTATTATTTTTATTTTAAAAAAATGGTTTGCTAAATTAAACTGCAGCTTTAATCACCTATTTGTTGACAAACAAAACAGCTCCAGTTTCCTCTCTATTCTGGTAAGTGGTCGTAAACAAAACTAACACCTTTATCTGTGAGATAAATATACAGTGGAAGTCAAAGGAAACAGCATTAAACTGCACGAGTTCTAGTAATAAAAATGCAGGGTAGGTACTGTAGATCGCATCAGTCAAAGTCAATTTCACGCCTGTAAGGCTTTCACTACACCAGTGGTCAAAGTGAGATGGTACTAGGGTGCACGGGCTGGAGTACCACTGCTTATTTATTTACAACCCCAGATTACCCCTACTTTCCTATTCACGCACTTACAGTCCGACTTTCTGTTTATATATGTAGCCATGCATAATAATGACTGCGTACATCTTCCCTGTTGGCAGTAAGTCCTGGTAAGTACAGGAACAAAAGCGCAAACGCACATAGTGAAGTATGCAAAATAAATATATATATATTTTAGGGTAAGATATCTGCGTACATCAGATTAAAATGTTACCAGCAATTCATGTACATAGACATGGGTGATTAGAAGTACTGCAGCTGCCGCCAACCATCTGGGGATTTTCTTTACTGCATCAAGGCACACCCCCACAGCTGAAGAAAAGCCTCCGTTTGCGTCCGTCTTTGGGTTGAAGGAGTCTTTAGTAGGACTTTGCTTGAGGGAGGCTTCGTTCTGTTCTCCCAGGCTCCTTGCCCGGCGCCGACAGCGATGGAGGTTAGCAGCTTCTCGGGCAAGCTGTTACCTCAAGTGTCCCATATTTCCTGTGCGTACGGCCGCAAAGTGAGGACGGCCGTAAAGTGTGGATGTTTTACCGCACTGTTCACAATCGCGGGTAAATGTCTAGGAGAATCGGCTCCACGTAGTAACAGAAGAGTCAGCTGGCACACAGATCAATAATAAAAAGTGATAATTCGGGCTAAAATTTATCCAACGCGTTTCGAAGCGCAAGCTTCTTCATCAGGTATAAGCATAATCGTATTGTCACGTGACTAACTGATTGTCTGTTTTATTTCAGAAACCCTATTACTAATAAATATATATATTTTTATATTTTTAAATTATGTAAATGTATGATTTAGGTTGTTTATATAATGTTGTGCCCTGGTAAATAAAGCTTATTATTTTTTGATATATGTACATATACCCTGACCACACCAGATGGGGTTAAACTCACTTTTGGCATGTATGTCTTAATGACCTACTTAAACCCACACATGTGGGAGTCACCTTGTCGTTTACCTGATAGGTCTAGCCTAATTACAGCAGTAACCAATCAGATGTGGTATTAGGGTATATATTTCCCATTTATTCAATGTATTAATATCCCTGATGAAGAAGCTTGCGCTTCGAAACGCGTTGGATAAATTTTAGCCCGAATTATCACTTTTTATTATTGATCTGTGTGCCAGCTGACTCTTCTGTTACTACGTGGAGCCGATTCTCCTAGACATTTACCCGCGATTGTGAACAGTGCGGTAAAACATCCACACTTTACGGCCGTCCTCACTTTGCGGCCGTACGCACAGGAAATACGGGACACTTGAGGTAACAGCTTGCCCGAGAAGCTGCTAACCTCCATCGCTGTCGGCGCCGGGCAAGGAGCCTGGGAGAGCAGAACGAAGCCTCCCTCAAGCAAAGTCCTACAAAAGACTCCTTCAACCCAAAGACGGACGCAAACGGAGGCTTTTCTTCAGCTGTGGGGGTGTGCCTTGATGCAGTAAAGAAAATCCCCAGATGGTTGGCGGCAGCTGCACTACTTCTAATCACCCATGTCTATGTACATGAATTGCTGGTAACATTTTAATCTGATGTACGCAGATATCTTACCCTAAAATATATATATATTTACTTTGCATACTTCACTATGTGCGTTTGCGCTTTTGTTCTTCTTTTTTTTCAGTTGCTTTAGGGGTTCCTCTACCCTTATTACTTCAGCTGCAGACGCCAGTTCTATAGAGGTTGCATATTTATTTGTTTATTCACTTCACCAGGTGGTGTTTTACTGGGTTAATTACACAGTAGATAATAGTAGCTGCGCACTCAATATTTTTGTTCATTTGCCTGGTAAGTACAGGCCTGCCAACAGTAGTTATGGAGGTTTTCCCTCACACCCTGGTGTGGTGCCCTGTGTAAGGAAGGGAGTGGCTGTATGCTCTGAGTCCCTGGATAGTGACATCAGAGATGCGCCTGCCCCCTGAAGTATAAAGGGCACAACACTGTCAGTTAGGAGTTGACAAAGTGGCTGGCAAAGTAGTTGCAAGTGTTAGCCAGCAGTTGGGTGAAGCGGTTGGAGGAATACTTTTGTGACCCTAGTGCTGTTACTAGCGGTAGCAGAGTGACCAATCAAGTCTGTCTAAGCCACGCTGTGTCCAGGGACCTGGCGCAGTGGTGATCTCCCTAGGAGAAAGGGAATCCCACTTCAATACGGGAGGGCATACCTGGCAAAGGGACAGCACGGAGAGATGTGCGGCTAGAGCCGGCAGTTGCATGGGGCAGTCTGCTACATCCCAGTCTACAATAAAGATGCCATGTTCAAAGAAAACCCCGCTGTGTGAGTGTGAGATTACTCTGCAGTGGCAGTCACCACCGAGAAGGAGTTCCTCACCAGGACAATCTCCCTGCGGAAGCATAGATCCTGATGAGGTGGAGGCGCTGCACGTGAAGTAAGTTGGACTCATAACCACTACCTCAGATACCTGTCCTGATGATATCCTCTATAACACCAAGCGGGAGACTCAGGAGTCCTGTTACTAGCAGGTGCACCACCACACACGACCTTGTAATGGGGACCGGTTAGACCACACGGGCCAATGTGAGATTGGGTGGGTCAGACAAGGGGGTCCAGCCGTTACAATTGGAGGCGCTGCTGAGATACCTGTTAACAGGACAGGCTTTTGCTAGGCACACATTAGGAAACAGGGAGAGTGTCTGCTGCCACTTTGTGCTGCGTGGGACGGAGCCAGGGGTAGTCAGGGAGATGCTGGAGCTGCATGCCGCAGAGACGCCTTGGGATCCATTAGGGGTTAGTGAGTCTGGAGCCGGGGGCTATTGCTGTTCTAGTCGCCTTGAGGTAGCACTAGCGGGGGACGCCTGAAGGGGTAAACTGTTAACTTAGGGCAGGAATTCTGGAAGGGTCCGCACTAGGGTAGCCAAAAGTAGGTCGACGCCCAAAGTACTGCATGGAAGAGCCAGAGTACTCTAGTCTCCATTCCAGATCACTTACCAAGGAGCACAGACTGGAGGAACGTGTTACAGTAGACACAGAAAGAGTGAGCCTAGCCTGAGGTAGTGCAAACACGAGTCGGATCTACGTTAGGTACACAAGGTGGTGCACAAGGCATGTTTATTGTACGGATGTGGTAGCTGCCCTGCAGAGCGGAGCTCCTCGTACAGGAAATCAGTGTTCAACGATCAAGAGAGACCTGTCAGAATGGAGGATCTGCACAGAGCAGAAGGTCCAGGATGGCAGGGAGAGAGAACCGTCTGAATGGAGGATCTGCACAGAGTAGAAGGTCCAGGATTGCGGTCAGAGGAAGAACACGCATATGAACTGTGCGTGGACGAAGAACAAGCTACAGAAGAGACTTTTGTGAGTTTGTTGTGGAATGGCGTGACAGCCGTAGCTGCGCCGTGTTTATCATGTTTTTGTTCTCGGGATGATACCCCTGAGAATGATGAGCATGACAGTGTTATCCGATGGGAGGAACGAAATGGACTTTGTTATACCCCAATTAACAAACAGCCAGACGCTGCCTTCAATGGGAAAAAGGACAATACTTACCAAGATGGCGGTTCCCGTGTTCCCGGGACACCGCGTGGGCATGCTGCAGAAAGTCTTGCAACTTTGCAGTTTGCTAATTGTTGGTCAGGATTGGCGCCAACGAGAAAACTCCACCCCGATGGGGAGTTTGGCGCGAAAGCTGGAGCCGCGCCCTCATGGACTATGACTCACTCTGCACCTGTGCTGGGTCAGCCTACAAGTCTACGAGACATCCCCCTAGCTTCAACCAGGGGGAGTGGTTTGCAGTTCCACCGGATATTGATGGAGAAAGAAGGAGGAGGGGTTGCCAAACCCGCCCCTGCCCTTCAGTTGCAAAGAGCCATTGACCAGTACAGACCTCTGAAACGAGTGCCTCCGCTGGTGAATATGGCTGCAGTTGCTGATAAAGTGGACCAGAGTCCGTTGATCTCTACTCATCCTTACTTGGCTCCAGGAGGCTTCCTGATCATCCGGGTAGAGGGTGTGGAGACTGTGGCGTGTCTTTGCCTGCAGTGCCGACTGCCAGGCGGAGCCGTGGGCAGTGAAGCCCGATGCCCCCACTGTGGACTGCAGTACATGTGGCCCATGACCACTTTTGTACCGGTACAAGCGGTGGGAGTGGCAGGAAATATCCCGATGCGATCGATGAGCAGCCGGGAGCACTATGGACCCGGGAGCAGTGCAGGTCCCGCGGAGTCGGAGTCAGGTTCGGTGCTCCCGACGGAGAAACCCAGCCATCGGAGAGGTGATCACCGAGGAGCCCATCGCCGGTCTCCTACTGGGATGCCTCGGCCGAATTGCGAGTTAGAATCCTCGGACGAGGAGTGTGCTATGCTGTCAAGTAAGATAGTCATAAAGAGAGACTGTCATACTATTGGTACGCCATGGAGAGATGCCATTCCCCGTGGTGTAGAGACGCGGAGTAGAGTGTCTCCAGTACCGCGACCACCCGATCGCCGGAGTCCCACTGCCGTGGTGACTAGTGGATCGGAAGGAGGTCGATCCACCCCGACCCTGCGAGGTACTAAGATGACACAGTGCCTGTCGCAGACCCAGGGGGTGGAGGAGAAAGAAGAGCGAGTCCAGAGCCAGACTGGATCGTGCAGCAGACGGGCGTTGCCAGATGTCCTCGTGGAGGAAGAGATCCCAATTGGGGATCCAACCCAAGATGGCGTCGAAGCACGTGCGTGCACGGAGGTGATTCCGGATGACCAGAGCGGCATCGAGTGGGAGATGATCGCGCCTCTACGGTCGAGCAGCGGAAGTCGTTCACCTCCTGTCAGACGGAATGGGCGCTCGAGTCGGAGAGTGAAGAGCCCAACTGCCGGTGAGAAAGAGAGACTTTGTGCCGAAGCCGAGACAGGTATTGCTGGGGAGCAGGTCGTAACCCTGCCTATACCTACGGCTCGGTCCCGTCCCCAAACCCCGTCCACACCCAAGGTTAGCCCCAAGGCCCTAACTAAAGCCCCTGTCCCCGTCACTATTTCATTCGGGTCCAGTTCTAGCTTAGGGTTGTCAGGGGATTCCCGGGGTCCTATCCAAGAACGGACTGGAAGCCTGGACTGGGGAACGTCCGATGATGGATCGGAGGGTGGAGGGAGGATTTCTCGACGTGGGTCGATGGCCAGTGAGAGTTATAGCGCGCTGGGTATTGAGGGCGGACACTGGTCACAGAGTAAGAGCCAAGTGGGGCGATCTGAGGGTACGTCCGGGGTATCTTTGGGTGGGCCTGATGAGGAACCGATAGAGGAGTCTATAGAACCTAGTTCCGAAGAACGGAAGGAGACTAGGTGGTGGGCCCCGTTGTACGAGGGGTATGTTGCTTGGTTCGACTGCACCCGATTTATCCTAGAAAGGGAGGGGGTGGTTGATCACTGGTGGGCTGCCGGTGACTTTGATGACGAGGCATACCTTAGGGCCCTAAGGGTAAGGTGGGATCGCATCCAGGCAGGCCTTATTATCCCAAAGGGGTCCGCAGGGTTGGATGACCCGGTAGAGACCGATGAGCCCCTGTCATGGGTGCTGCCCGGGGCGGCTGGCGAAAGTAAGTTGACCAGGACTTGCCGAGCTGAACGGGCTATTGCGGCAAAATACAGAAGGTCGCATGGGCTTGATTACCCGTATGTCCCGGAACCTCTAATGAGAGAGATAGAGGAGAATAGGGAGAGATGGCTTAAAAACGATATCCAGCACTATATCGTAGAAAAAGGGGGAGCCATTAAAGGAATTCAGGCCGAGCAGAGGGTAGCTCAACTTATGCGGGTCTGGAAGATAGGACGCAGTGTGTACATGCACAAAGTGGTGTATTGCAATGAGCGAGGGATACCACGGGAATACAGCGTGACTGTGCATGATGAACTATAGAAAAGGACCTCGCTCAGACCCCTAGAAGGTAGAGGCGTGCTGCCTGGGGATGGGCTAGATAGATAATAAATGTGTATCGAGAGTAATACACCAAAGAATCCCCTTTAGATAGGCGCACTGCAGACCTGAAAATAAAGACGGTCAGGGGTAGGATGTGGTGTGTATAAATAAAAAACTTTATTAAATATTTGTGTATAAATAAAAACTTTATTGAATATTAGTGTAATAGTGTACACAAAACAGTATATAGTGCTGTACTATACACTGACTAATAATAGACTGCTGTTGGTCTATGTCAACCTCCGTCAAGCGTCTCACTGTGCTCCCATTAGTGAAGTAAATGTTTGGACGGCCCGTATAAGGTTGGTAACGGGTAAAGGGAGTACTGGGTATCGAGGAAATGTTCAATAGTGATTACACATAGTGACACACAGAGCGTAGTGCCTATGGATCACTGTAGATCGTAGTTTGATATGAACCCAGTATATATGCGTATTCTTTGTACATTGGTGCGTTCATGTGTCAAAGTTTGTGCTGTATCTGGTATAGTGTGCGTCTCAAACGGGCGTAGGTACGAGGATGCTGTGCACCTTTACCCGTTACCAACCTTATACGGGCCGTCCAAACATTTACTTCACGCACTGCCCCGGCGCATGCGCAACTCGCATATAAACAGACTCTACTGTTTTAACTTACATGACGCATGCGCAGTGTGCACATTACGTTGATGTGCTGCGTGAACTTCTCTGTTAGTCTCGGTAGAGCCTATACCTACTAATATGTCATAGGGTTACAATAACCCATCTAGATTATTGACATTTAGAGCATCTGCCAAGATTTTCACACCTCAAGGGAGACAGAACTAATGGGAGCACAGTGAGACGCTTGACGGAGGTTGACATAGACCAACAGCAGTCTATTATTAGTCAGTGTATAGTACAGCACTATATACTGTTTTGTGTACACTATTACACTAATATTCAATAAAGTTTTTATTTATACACAAATATTTAATAAAGTTTTTTATTTATACACACCACATCCTACCCCTGACCGTCTTTATTTTCAGGTCTGCAGTGCGCCTATCTAAAGGGGATTCTTTGGTGTATCACTCTCGATACACATTTATTATCTGACTGTGCATGATGCAGCGGGGCAGCGGGGCGGGAGGTGAAGAAGCCAGATCCTCGACATTACTATTGAGTGCCAAATTAGAGTGGTCTGCTTTTTCGTTAGCGCTCCCTGCTGGTCAGTGAGTGAGATGGGCTTGCATTATTATGTCAATGTGATGATGTTTGCCATGTTATTTGTGTGTTCTTTTGCAGTGTTTCCTGGCGCAAGGTACACCAAATTTAGGTCCCAGCCGGGACGGTGGGTATTAACCAGGGGGAGTATGTAGCTATGCATAATAATGACTGCGTACATCTTCCCTGTTGGCAGTAAGTCCTGGTAAGTACAGGCCTGCCAACAGTAGTTATGGAGGTTTTCCCTCACACCCTGGTGTGGTGCCCTGTGTAAGGAAGGGAGTGGCTGTATGCTCTGAGTCCCTGGATAGTGACATCAGAGATGCGCCTGCCCCCTGAAGTATAAAGGGCACAACACTGTCAGTTAGGAGTTGACAAAGTGGCTGGCAAAGTAGTTGCAAGTGTTAGCCAGCAGTTGGGTGAAGCGGTTGGAGGAATACTTTTGTGACCCTAGTGCTGTTACTAGCGGTAGCAGAGTGACCAATCAAGTCTGTCTAAGCCACGCTGTGTCCAGGGACCTGGCGCAGTGGTGATCTCCCTAGGAGAAAGGGAATCCCACTTCAATACGGGAGGGCATACCTGGCAAAGGGACAGCACGGAGAGATGTGCGGCTAGAGCCGGCAGCTGCATGGGGCAGTCTGCTACATCCCAGTCTACAATAAAGATGCCATGTTCAAAGAAAACCCCGCTGTGTGAGTGTGAGATTACTCTGCAGTGGCAGTCACCACCGAGAAGGAGTTCCTCACCAGGACAATCTCCCTGCGGAAGCATAGATCCTGATGAGGTGGAGGCGCTGCACGTGAAGTAAGTTGGACTCGTAACCACTACCTGTCCTGATGATATCCTCTATAACACCAAGCGGGAGACTCAGGAGTCCTGTTACTAGCAGGTGCACCACCACACACGACCTTGTAATGGGGACCGGTTAGACCACACGGGCCAATGTGAGATTGGGTGGGTCAGACAAGGGGGGTCCAGCCGTTACATATACAAATTGATTTATTTAACCTTTATGGTGCTGGGAATGTCTGGCATTTTTATATGTATATCATTATTTATATAGCGCCAACAGCGGTACCTAGCGCTTTACAAGAGAGACAATACAGTACAGGGAATTATAGTACAATAAGTGCACCAAATAACTGTACTTGTAACCATGTACTATTTGTTTTACTCTGTGCCCAGGACATACTTGAAAACGAGAGGTAACTCTCAATGTATTACTTCCTGGTAAAACATTTTATAAATAAATAATTAATAAATAATATTAGACAAAAGGAAAGGAAATACCTGCCCCAGAGAGTTTACAATCTGAGAGTAGGATGGGAAACTTAGGCTGCGGCCATGCTCCCGAAGACCGCGCGGAGGCGTTAGCGTGCAGCGAGATCACAATGCCTTAAGGCAATGATCGCATCCATGGACCGCTCGTGCGACATCACGAAAGGGTGCGAGGTGTGCGAGGAATCAGTTAAAATTGATTCCACAGCGTGATGGGCAGGTCATGTGAGCGGTTCGTATAATGAGGGCGAACTCGTTCAATGATACCATGGCCACGCCCCCTCCTCACGTCTAGCATGGCCAGAAAACGCTCCCGCTAAATGCGGGTGATGTCACGTGTGTGCACGTCTCCGCGCGGTCTTCGGGAGCATGCCCGTAGCCTTACAAAGACAGCTGAGGAAGGAATAAGTGCAGTAGATGGCAGCAATTGTTAGGAGTGGCTAAGGGTTTTTTTTACAGTAGTTATGAGTCCAAGCTATTTGGATGCTTCATATAAGAGGGAAGTTTTAAGGGTTAATGGGAAGAAAAGGTGCTTGGAGTAAACTGAGTGTGAGGGAGTTCCACAAGTAAGGGGCAGTGAAGGAAAAAGGTTTAAGGTGAGAGAGTGCAGTAGAGGTGAAAGGGGTGGAAAGGAGACAGTTGTGGGTAGAACGCGGGAGACAAGCAGGGGCATAGCGAAAGTTCAAAGCTGATACGTAGAAAGGAGCAGATGAGGAAGTCAGGAGAGCAATTTAAGGAGGAGGTGAGCAGCAGAAACTGTTTTGGGAGAAAGTTAAATTATTCTTGCAGTAGAATTTTGGATAGATTGCAAAGGAGAATGTTGTGAGGCAGAGAGGCCAATTAGCAGTATGTGTTACAACAATCCAGATGGATTATTGCCATAGAAAAATGATGGCTCCCCAGGCGCTCCTTATCCACGGTAAATTATTCAAACAATGCTGGTGCTCTTGCTCAAAATAGGCGTTCCTGAATAGCCCAACAAAATAGTATGCAGTAGGAGATAAAGAGGAGGGCACAATGGATATATGCAAAAAAGGTGTATTCAGCCAAAAATCTGACATGCAATCTTTATCAAGATGAGGACCACAATAAAAGGACAAAACAAACATTTAAATACCTTCCTAATGAACCCCTCGTGACCCTCCATGTGAAATCCCAAACACACATTCTATCTAAATGCCTCCTCTGTTTATGTCAGCAACACCGAATGACCTACATGATGATGTAATGAGACACGTAACTTTGAACAAACTGGATTTGAATCGACTTTGGGGGGGATCTTTTTCGTCCCTCTTCTTTTCCTCTTTATTTTGTAGAATTCGTATTCATGTGTCTCTAAAAAAGCCTGTGCAGGACTCTGCCCACGGGTACGTTCTATAGATGATACCAGTCTCCACTTGTTGTTGCTGATAACGTGCCCTCTGTCTTTCTTTGAAGCGTGCTTCCTGTCTTAACTGACTTTTATCCTTATACGTAGTCATTCACTACTTTTTAATTTAAATTTTTTTGTGTAGTAGATCCCCTTTGAATTTTACTAGATGCCTCTTCAACTCATCCTATAGTGTGACAGTATCCACATCAGTGTGAGATTTCTTGATAAGAATCTCCGTCTTTTAAATGACCCGCCAAACTTCAGAAAGTTCTGTATCCACTTCTTCAGTCATGAGTACCTTTCATCTTACCTAATTGTAGCCCTGGGTAGTTTTGGGGCTATTATTCTGTCCTCCTCCTGGCAGTAATACATGGTAAGGGCAGGTTGCCAGGAGCAATCATAGGTTTTCCCCACTCAAGCATTGCAGTGAGTCAGTGAAGGTAGTGTCATCAGGCCTTGTGTCCAATTAGAGACACGGGGTGGTGCCTACTGGAGCTTACTTAATGTACTGTAACTTCCTGATTTAGTCAGTCTGTCCCTACTGTGAGAGGGCCAAGGTTACCTGTACCCAGCTGTCAGGGACCTGGCAGGCTTGAGGCCCTACCTCCGGGGAGCGTGGGGTTAATTAATACCTCCTATCCCACCAGGGATAGGGGAAGAGCTAGAACCACTCTTGGTGCCCTTGGCTGGGAGTTCAGGGACATCCTAAAGGTGAAGATCCTTCAACTGCTGTGACCTGTGGCTGCTAAAGAACGAAGATCAAATAAAGCATCCTGACCTTTTATAAAATACCTCCTGCCTGAGACTGAAGTATATTGGGAGGAGGGGGACAAGTTCTTTTGCAGAGACTTCACCCCATACAGCTAGGTGCTGCACAAGATGGAGGCGCTGCACCTGTGAGTAGAATTTGGGCCTGTCCTGTTATTCCCCTTTACCACCATGTGGGAGACTCAGGGCCCCCTGTTACCAGCAGGTATGCACCACACTTTGAGATGTAACCAGAGTAGCATTTCTCCTAGGAGACCCTATGTGAGATTCGGTGGGGAAAACAGGGTTACATTTGGAGGTGCTGCTGAGAGAAATCAGGACAGGCTTTCAGCGAAGCAAAACTGGAAGAGTAAGGAGTATACTTCCAGAGCAAGTGTTGCAGAGAGAGGGAGTCTATGTGTAGTCATGGGGTCACTGAACCTCGCAAAGCACAACCTAAGGCTTGCCAAAAGAGGTGAACAAATTTGGCAGCTGAGCTATAGCTGTTCTAGTCCCTTGAGGCGGGTGATCGTAGGATGCCTGAAGGAAGTAAACTGGGTAACATGGAGCAGGAACTTCTGGGATGGGTTTGCGGTACCAGCAGCCAAAAGTAGGTGACGCCCCAGTGCTGCGGGGGAGAAGACCCCCAAAAGCACTTCTAGCCGGCAGCTAGACTAAACACCACAGAACACTTGTAATGGACCGTCATCGTGTGCGGTATATAAGAGAAAGAGTTTTGCCTAGCCTGGTGTATGCTAAAATTTATCACTGGTTAGAAGTGAGATGGAGTGTAGTACTGTATGTACTGAAGAGCGAGTCAGATAATAGCAGAGTGAGTGTAGTGCTCAACAATCAGACACGGTTCCGTCTGTGGAGAGTATATTACATGTGTAACGGGTATTCCACCCCACCCAATCTCATATTTAGGGCCTTATGCAGAGAGCATCGTTATTTCTAAATTCGCCATTTTTTGTACAATTTCGCGCAGAAACCGGCAGAAAATGGCGAGTTCCGAAAAACGCGCCATTTTGTTTTTTCAATTGCTAAAATTCGCCTCGCGGCTGGCGAGAACCTCCATCTCGCCATTTTTAAAACTCTCCGAATGCAGAGAGGTGCGAACGGCAAGTAGCGGCTGTTCGCGCCAAAAAATGGCGCGAATCTCGCATTTTTGCCGCGCCAGGAAAAGATGGCAAGATGGCGCTCGCCGCCTATAGTAAAGGGGAAAAAAAAGGCGCAAATTTGTTTTTACACGTTTCTGAAGCGCGCATCTCGCCAATTTAAACTCGCCACACGCATCCATGTTAAACATAGCAGAATTCGCACTTTTCTGCATATGGAGAATAAAACTCTCCAAAAAAGCTACTTTTTATGAAATTCGCCAATTTTAAAATTCTATGCTCTCTGCATGAGGCCCATAGTGTGGGTGAGTAGAACATGCAGTGTTACCGGTGTGGTGCGTATACCTGCAGGCTCACAGGAGGTCTGAGCCTCCGCTAATGAGAGCCTGGGGTGAATCCTCTGGAACGGATCTTCTTCAGCGCCTCCACCTATGTAGGATTCTAGGGAAGTGTAAAATGACCCTACATAGGAACCCAATAAGAAACTACACACACAGTGATTATATATAACTACTTTACTTACAAATAATATAATAATAACCAGTGTCTCTCTCACGAGGAGACACTGACAGTGACGTCTCGCAGGACGATTCCCCGACACCAGGTGATCCCACTCAGTGTCCCAAGAACCCCACCCAATGTCCTGTACTCCTACAGAGATAGTCACTGGGTGACTGCGCAGTCACTAAAACCTCTAGGCCTGTTGGTGCACATGTGATGACATAATACCTTCCGAGCACTCCGGTGCTCGGGTCAGCAACAAGCTTCTCAAAGGGTCAGACGTGCGATGCATCCGTCTGATCCTATCCAGGTGATATTCTCCAGGAACCCCAACGAGGGTCCCACCGCTTCACGGGAACACAACCGTCTCTCGGTAACACACCGTCTCACGGGAACAGCAGCCGCCGCTATCCCTATCTATCCCTAACTAACCCTAAAGTGACAGGAACCCTAACCTAGGGCCTGTCCCTGATGAACCGCAACCTGAGGTGACTTGGGGGAAACTCCTAGGGCCTGCGGGGTATATAACCTGCCCCACTCCCTTATCTACCCAAGTCCCTAATCCTCCCTAACATCTAGCTACTCGCTACTCCTAACAGCCTGCAGCAGACTCACCGCTCTCACTGTCAGCCTGCAGACATTCACACACGCTGCACACACTGCGCCCAGCACATGCAGCGACACACACACAGCTGGCAATCGTACACAGCCACCTGGATCCCGCAGCAAATCATCCACTGCACACACGCTGTGCCTATTTGCCAGTGCGCACAGCACTCCCCGCTGTGGCACTGCCAAACCTGCACCTTACACACACTAAGGGTGACCTCCCTATCTAGGGCCGTCCCTTATCAGTTACCCACTAACCTGGTGGGGAGTTGGGGCCTACCTGGAGTGCGGGTACCTATCTGGATGCAGGAGCTGCACTCACTCCCTGCACCCTTCCTTCCCCTTCAGCTCCGCTGCTCCAACTGACTCACGCAGCTCTCTGCCCGCGAAATGTATCCAATTCCCCTCAGACTCTTGGCCCTCATTGGCCACACTGTCCCACCTGGTGTGCCTGGCCCTAAGCCTCATGGGAATTGTAGTCCCGAGGCCCTTACTATAACATTGGGGCCGCGTGCGCTCCTCCCCTCTGCCTACACTAACTCCTAATGGCCGCCGCAACCCTTCCTGAGCTGTCCCTACTCTCGCGCGACTCTCCTGCGCTTTCCCTGCCCTCACGCAACTGTTCCCTGGCTCTAGGGTTCTCCCTGCGCATGCGCGAGCTAACTGGGCCGCCGGGGACCTACTGCGCATGCGCGAACTGAAGCGCAATGGCGGCGCCCTATCCGCCCGGCTCCGGGAGCGCCGGGAGCCCTGAGATGCGCGTGCGGCCTTGGCAACCAGCCGCACGCGTCCCGGCAACCCCCGAGCCGGGACCTGACCGCCCTCTCCCCTGCCACTGCCGAACGGAGCCGCCATTGGACGCGGCGCCCCCCGCGATCGGCAGTCAGGTGAGGGGGGTGCGGTAGCGCTGGGGAGACCTGGCTACACATGGATTTCCAGATGAGAATGAAGTATCCACACAGTAATGATATAGTTGAACTGGAGGGGATAAGTGTCTAGTGGAGTCCATGTGACACCCACATCAATTAACACTTCAATAAACACCCAACCAGTATATGAATATATGTACAATAATGTCCGTTGTGTACAGGGTATAACATAAGGCACTGCGGCTCTTTTACCTGTATACTCCGAGGGACACTCCAATCATCTGTGGTGTTCAGTCCATCCAGGTGTAGATTCCAAGTTGTAGTAGATGTAGATAGAGCATAACCAGTGAAATCCTGCTTCTGGTATCCAGAGAAGGAAAAATTAGCCAGGCAACTCCAAACTAAGATTAATTATCAAATTTATTGCATGCTAGAAAAACAATAAAAACGGACTACATGAACGCACCTACGCATTTCATGCAACAGCACTTTATCAAGGTCATGACCATCTCAAAGTGTGGTGCATACCTGCTGGTAACAGGGGGCCCTGAGTCTCCCGCATTGTGGTATTGGGAGGAGGGGGATGTGTTCTTTTGCAGAGACTTCACCCCATACAGCTGGGTAGATACAAGATGGAGGAGCCGCACCTGTGAGTAGAATTTGGGCAAGACCCCAGAAGCCTGTCCTGTTATTCCCCTTTACCACAATGCGGGAGACTAAGGGCCCCCTGTTCCCAGCAGGTATGCACCACACTTTGAGATGTAACCAGAGTAGCATTTCCCCTAGTAGACCCTATGTGATATTGGGTGGGGTAAACAGGGTTACATAATGAAAGGCCATTTCTGGGCCTGAAACATTGTTTTGCCTTGTTTTTCGAAATTAAAAGGCATTTAAATTTCACCACAAGATGTTGCAGTTGGAGTGAATACTTTTTCTTAAGACAACAGAGGTGCTGTAACCGTGAATGCTATTAGATGGTCTGTCTATATAATTGTCTTGTTGTCTAGATCTAGAAAAGCACCCCAAACATAAGAAAGATTTGAAATGGGCTGATAAATTGTTTTGCTTGGATATTAGGTGATTTCACCTTACTTTGTTCCATTAGGTAAAATGCTCAATTTTTTTTGAGGGAAGAGGGATACAAATATTTGACCAAGCTGCAGCTTCAGAGTATATTGAGTATATTGAATATGGCCATCACAGTGGCAGCTTCTACATCACACTAATACCACTGGTTTGACCCAATATATAAAACATATTTTGCAAATTACCTCACACTTCCTTCTTCTTTATTATGTAAGAGGAAAGCTTGAATACATAGAATAATATAATTGTAGCACATATTACTCCTTCTCCTCTTGGTGTCAGCGCCTCCAGACATAGTGGGTTCAGCAGAGCTGTAGGCAGTCCCACCATGACAACCTTTACCCCCAATACCTCTGTCCAACAGACTGCCACCGAGCCAGAAGTATAAATGAAGATGATCTTTATTGTAGCAGCCACTGCCAGTGTCATTACAGGGCATGCTTCAGTTGATAGGATAGATCCCTGGCTTCTGGATGGTACTGGCCTGTGGGTAATATTGAGGCCTGGCTAGAGTAGCTTGTTGCCCTCAGCCCATAAGTCTGAGCACATGTCTCCCTCCCAGCCGAGAGGAGACGTCTCCAAAACTCTCCATGCAGGGGCAGGCCGGAAACCAACTGAAGATCTCACCCCTAAGGGGCTGAACTTCAATCTATAATTTAAGCACTTCCTTTTTGAAGCTCAAAGTGGGAGGGCTCAGTATCTGTACCACCATTCGCTATCACAGATCCCTGTGCCATCTCCACTCCAGTCACTCAGGAAGTCAGTATGAGGAGTGGAAAAACGTCATAGGATAGCCTGTCACAGTCTACATCTTATTAGAACTTATGTGACAGGGAAGGTAGAGAGATAGCAGGACCAGCCATGGCTATATAATATATTAATATTAATAATATATAATTTATTATGGGTATAATTAAATGTTATTACCATGGGAACTTTCTCATAATTTCCCTTATAATATCAACATTCCCAGTGTGTGAATGCGTTTGCTTATCTGGTGTTATAACTAATTTGATCGTTCAGGATATTGCTTTTGCACCTTCATCTGACAAGATATTAAGCATGTATAAGCTAATTACATAGTGTAAGTGTTACTCAGGGATGACTCCTTTCATTTGAATGCTTTCTCGGTAAACCTAAGTGGCATTGATTCTTTAAAATTTAAAATAATCTTTAAGATTAACATTTAAAATGTCTTTGCACAATAAAACTCATACTACATATATGTAATTGCAGAATATAATTCAACAAGCAGCTATAGCTTTTAATTGATTTCACCAATGGCGGGAAGTGCAGTAAACAAAAAATCTCAATTGCATGCATGTTTCAGCTTCAAATACCTTGTACTAAACTCTTTAAAGGTTCTTTTATTACTTATTTTTAAGACTGGCTAAGCATGGAAAATCTATAAATTCCAATGAGCCCTTATAAAATGGTTTCTTAGTAACTGAACAAAGGCCTGCATTTTGCTAAACTATGCAGGTAAATACATAAAATTTAACTACAGTACTTCATTTCATGCACTGAAAATGCAAAATCAGGAGTTGAGCTATTGGGAGATAATTCCATTCTTCCGAACAATATCAATACAGATGCATATACTATGGAATTACCAGAATATATATATACAGTATATATATATATATATATATATATATATATATATATATATATATATATATATATATACAGCGACCAAGCAAATTAATCAAACCATTCAGATAATTTACTGTTCAAATGCAAATAGCTCAATGTCACATAATAGCTTTCTTTTGTTATGGTACAGTATTCTTTGTTATACCAGACGTCTAATCAAATTCTACTTGTCAAACCTTTGATCAAAGTCTATTTTACATATTGTCATTATTTTGAAAGTGAGCTAAATACTGTAACTCAGCACTATATTAAACCCTTCAAAGATTGAGGTGTAAAGTGGTGCATTTGCAGTGTCTTCATAAATAGCAGATGTTAAACTGAATGTCTCAGAAATAGACATACAGTATTCATGTCCAAAAACTCTGCCAAGGCCCTTCTCATCCCCATAATATCAACACACCATACTGGCCCAAAAATAATATAAAGCCCGCCCAAAATCCAAAGGGGACGCATAATATATAAAAGAGTATTATAATTTCATATTTGCGGGCTCTGGCTTTTCTGTACCATGTGATGAGACTGACAAAAACTCTAAGGAAACACGCGTGTTTAGAATGGTTGGGAAGCCCAAAAGTGACACACTCAATGCATATCATTACTGGGAATTATGTGTTATCATGTGATCAGGTTTTTTTTGCCTAATTATTAGCTAAATTACTATACTTTGCTTAGTGGTGGGGTAGAGATGGGTGAATCCCCCTAAATCCGTTTTGCGGTCTAAAATCTGTAAATGGATTTGGGCAGTTTCAATCCGCGTGGGCTCATCAAAATCTGTCATTGAATACAACCCGTGGACGGATTTGTAGAATCCCATCTGTGGATTCAGCAATCCGTTGTCGGATTCTTAAGAATCCATCCGTGGGCTGCGGAGTCCACAGATTGTATTGGTAATAATAACTAAAAAATCTGCAAAACGCGAATTACCCTTTTTGATATTGATCCACTGAAATCTGTGGACCAAAGGAACCGGCGATCCACTGCGGATCCGAATTCGCAAACAAAATTCGCCCATCTCTAGTTGTGGGACATCAACTTCCCATTTATAACCAAAGCCTTATACTTTTTGTTGTTTACATGTATATAATACTTATAGTATATTTCTTTATAAGTGTAACTCTTGCTAGATTGTATTCCAATATTTTGACTACAGATGTGCCAATCTACACAAATATAATTTGGATAGTCTCTGAAGCATAAAGAGCATTGAGGTGCATACAGATCACAGACACTTTCATATTTTGTTCCATCTGTTGCCAAGAACAAGAACTGGGAACAAACTTTACTCTTTCACACTGATGATCAATTCTGAAGTGAAAGACAGTTTTAAATGTCATTATTTAACTAGATTTGAAACTGTACAGTATGCATAACAATGTCCACATACAGTAGATATTTATTAGATATTGTGGCCCATATACTGTATGCACTAAGTAGTTCTATTCCATAAGACATTTTCCCCAGCCCCAAGAAACACATTGTGACCATCTTACTTGTATGATGTATTCCATTGCAGGAAGATGCCTTGTGGAATATAGCACTGCTTAGTAAATAGAGGCCAAAATATTTTAAAGCACCCAAACACAGGCAGAATTAATTGGTCAACTAAAGTTATTTTTCTAAAAATACAGCTTTTAATTACTCCAGGGGTGAGCAAACTTTTTATGCCGAGCCCTCTTTTTCATCCATGAAATTTCTCGGGCCCCCCCTGCCTGATGTAATCAAAATCACATGAAAAAAATAAACCTTTATTAAAACGGTATACAATGTAAATACAAATATGTCTAAATACTTACATATTTCAACAGCTCGCGCTTGCAAAATTAGGCTGCGTCCACGCTGCTGCTGAGAGCGGTGACATCACCAACTCTCCATGCATGAGCACAGGGTGTCGTGCATTATTTTGCAAGCACGAGCGAGGGGGCGTGGATCGGGGCTATTTTTGTGTGTGTGTGGCTGTGTGCGTGGCTGTGTGTATGTGTGCATTGACTGCTGCTGAGCGCGCTTCAAAGTCAATTTTGTTTGTCTCCCCAAGCGCCAAGCTTGGGAGAGCGTACGTCCACAAAGGCAATCCTTTTGGGGGGGGCATTCATCCACCTCTTTGCTACCTCCCTATCCTCTCTTCTGCCCCCCCCTTTTTTCCCTCCCTTTTTTCCTTCTCCCATTTGCCTTTTTATTCTCCCTGCTCTTTGGCTTGCTGTCCCCAGTGTCATCCACACTCCTAAATAGAGTATTATGTATTATTTATTTTATTTTTTCCGTTTTCAATGTTGTGTTTTCACTTTTTTTTTAAATTATATCTGTACATTCACAGTATGATTGATATAGTGGCAGCCTACCCTTTCACTTGCAGACGATCGCAGCGAAGCAGGTTGCCAGCTGAGGAGAGCAGGAACACAGCGCTATTGCAGGACAGACACTGGAAGGAGGGGCATTTGACATCACAGTGCTGGTGCGTGCTCCTCCCCTATACCTACGAACCCCTGCGCATGCACACACATCATCATTAGCAAAAATGGATAATGAAAAAAGGATTGCAATAGAAAGTAAGGTCAACCCTAAAAAAATCTTTAAGTACCTTAATAACAAATAAATGAGAAAAGAAAATATAGGACCCTTTCAGTGTGAGATGGGTAGGCAGATTATTGGAGATAAGGAAAAAGCTGAGGTATTAAACAAATTCTTTGCCTCTGTGTTTACCAGGGAAGAATCAAGTTCAATAGTAGTGCCACAGGAGGAAGCCATAACCTCCATATTAATGAACAATTGGTTAACTGAGGAAGAAGTTCATAAGCGACTTGAAAAAATTAAAGTTAATAAGGCACCTGGCCCCGATGGCATACATCCAAGAGTTTTCAAGGAGTTAAGCTCAGTAATAGCAAAACCATTATATTTAATATTCAAGGACTCCATTTCCACAGGCTCAGTACCACAAGATTGGCGTAAACAGATGTAGTGCCTATATTTAAAAAGGGAGCTAGATCACAACCAGGAAATTACAGACCTGTAAGCCTGACTTCAATAGTAGGGAAACTACTTGAAAGTTTAATACTGGATAATATTCAGGAATACCTAATGGAAAACAAAATTATTAGTAATAGTCAGCATGGATTTATGAAGGATAGATCTTGCCAAACTAACCTTATTTGTTTCTTTGAGGAGGTAAGTAGGAATCTAGACCAGGGTAATGCAGTTGATGTGGTCTACTTAGATTTTGCAAAGGCTTTTGATACGTTTTCACACAAGAGGTTGGTGTACAAAATAAAGAAAATTGGACTCAGTAATAATATATGCACCTGGATTGAAAACTGGTTAAAGGACAGACAACAGAGGGTTGTCATAAATGGAACTTTTTCAGGTTGGGCTAAAGTCGTGAGTGGAGTACCTCAGGGATTGGTACTGGGACCCCTGCTTTTTAACTTGTTTATTAATGACCTTGAGGTTGGGATCGAGAGCAAAGTCTCCATCTTTGCTGATGATACTAAATTGTGTAAGGTAATAGAATCAGAGCAGGATGTCATTTCTCTTCAGATGGACTTTGAGAGACCGGACACGTGGGCAGGTAAATGGCAGGTGAGGTTTAATACAGATAAATGTAAGGTTATGCATTTGGGATACAAGAATAAAAAGGCGACTTACTAATTAAATGGAGATATATTGGGGGAATCCTTGATGGAGAAGGATTTAGGAGTGCTTGTAGACAGCAGGCTTAGCAATAGTGCCCAATGTCATGCAGTAGCTGCAAAGGCAAACAAGATCTTATCTTGCATGAAACGGGCAATGGATGGAAGAGAAGTAAACATAATTATGCCCCTTTACAAAGCATTAGTAAGACCACACCTTGAATTTGGAGTACAATTTTGGGTACCAATCCTAAGAAAAGACATTATGGAACTAGAGAGAGTGCAGAGAAGAGCCACCAAATTAATAAAGGGGATGGATATTCTAACTTATGAGGAGAGGCTAGCTAAATTAGATTTATTTACATTAGAAAAGAGGCGTCTAAGAGGGGATATGATAACTATATACAAATATATTCAGGGACAATACAAGGAGCTTTCAAAAGAACTATTCATCCCACGGGCAGTACAAAGGACTCGGGGCCATCCCTTAAGGTTGGAGGAAAGGATATTTCACCAGCAACATAGGAAAGGGTTCTTTGCAGTAAGGGCAGTTAAAATGTGGAATTCATTACCCATGGAGACTGTGATGGCAGATACAATAGATTTGTTCAAAAAAAGGTTGGACATCTTTTTAGATGGGAAAGGTATACCGGGATATACCAAATAAGTATACATGGGAAGGATATTGATCCAGGGATTAATCCGATTGCCAATTCTTGGAGTCAGGAAGGAATTAATTTTTCCCCTTAATGGGGTTTTTTGTTTGCCTTTCTCTGGATCAATAAGTAAGTATAGATATAGGATATAGTTTCTGTTGTCTAAATTTAGCATAGGTTGAACTTGATGGACGGAAGTTTTTTTTCAACCTCATCTACTATGTAACTATGTAACTATGTAACTATGTATCACGTGGCCGCCACCTGCACTATCATTTTCATCTGCCCGCCCCAACACAGCTTCTTGGCTGCCCGCACACAACTTTTTCGCCCTCCCACGCACGGCATCTGCCAGCCCGCACAGACCAGGTTTCGCCACACGCCGCCTGCGCCCCACCTAAATAATCTTGTGCCCCCCCAGTTTGCGCACCGCTACATTCAATCACAACACACACACAATCACCACACACAGACACAACACATTCATAACACAATACACACAACACACTCAATCACAACCAACACAGACACAACCAACACAACCCACACATAATCACAATACACACACAGCACACATACTCAATCACAACACTCACAGACACAACACACTCATATCACAACACACACAGACAACACACACTGGCAGCACACATACTCAATGACAACACACTCAATCACAACACACACAGACAATACACAATCATAACAGTCACACACTTTCACCTGGGGGGCAGTACTAGCATGCTCCGGTCCCCTGTGTGCTTCTGCAAACTGGGGCGGGGAAACAGACAGGAGGAGGAGAGGCTGTCTGTGTGCAGTGAAGGCTCTGCCCCTGCAGCAAGCAGACATCACAGAGAAGCAGCAGCACAGAGCTTGAGCTTCTTTGCCCTCCCGCTCACAGCAGGTTTTGCCACACGCCACCTGCGCCCCCCTAAATCATTTTGCGCCCCACTGCTCTAGTCCAATATTTCCCAACTCCACTCCTCAGGGAACCAGAACAGGTCAGGTCTTAAGGATATCCCTGGTCCAGCACAGGTGGGTCAATCAGTGGCTCAGTCATTTTGACTGAGCCACCTGTGCTGGAACAGGGATATCCTTAAGACCTGACCTGTTGGGTTCCCTGAGGACTGGAGTTGGGAAAGACTGTCCAATCAATACTAAAGTAGTGTAGTTACAATACATATTATTGTACATATAATTTGTCATCATTATTAAACTGTTTCTTGCAAAATACTGTAAAGCACAGTATAGTGTGAAAGACAGACATACTCTAAGGCATATATATATATATCATACCTTACAGATTGTATGTGTAATTATTACTGTACTGGCACAAACCGATACGGTTGGTATGGATGTCCCTCCACAGTGATTATTTCACTCGGAAAGGAGTTAGTTAGTAATGAAAAGTTGAAGTTACAAATGGGAGTAGTTTAGGCAACTTCTTTTTGTAACCAAAACAATTAAAGGTGCAGTCATTTTAAGCATGTTGTTGTGTTTACACACAGAAACTCAAAGCAATACAGCAATTTTTTTCTTTGTGATTTGCAATATTCATAAAATCATCAGTCGATCATAAAATAAGTGTTTCATTACACAACACTCTTCCATATTACTTCTAATGGAGGGAACAGCCATTTTAAAAGGGGCCAAAAGGGAAAGGGGTTGTTAAACGATTATAATAGCAAAGTGTATATTATAGCAAACAAGGTGAGACTGCATCTTTAATAATAAATCATCTTCCTTGAATGCAGTAGGCACACCGTAAAGCACTTACAAACATGTTTACGAACACCATGCCAGAGTATAATTGTAAAATAATTCCCAGCACTGGTAACAACCATCATCAGATGTGACAGAACCATAAAGAAGTATCCGTCTTCACTTATTATACATACTATAAATAAGATATGATATGTTTTTCTGCCTTATGTCTGTCTTTCATACTGTACTGTGCTATAAAGTATTTTGCAAGAAACATTGTTATTTACAATGTATTTACTTGGTGACAATTTACTGCACAGCATAATACAACATGGTTCGCATATGTAATACATTCTCTATAATGCATGCATAATATTTTGAATCCTGGCAAATACTTATTTAGTAGCTGCCAGAATAGATCTGCAAACATGTTTTACTAGAATTGACACTTTGGAGCTGTAACAGAGCCTTTCCCCTATTTAAAAGACTTCCAGAAGAAAGCCTGTATTTAGCTGATGAGTCCAGCAGGGAACTGGTTAATTTCAGCAGGAGTTAAAAGCCTGTGGCAAAGACTGCAAGGGATGTGTAGCATAGGGTGAATCTGTGCTGCAAGTGAGATCTCAGGGAATGAGAGACTCTGTTCCAAGGAACACCAGTCCTGGAACATGCCAGAGGGAACGCCTAAAGACACCACAACAGACACCAGCACTAGGGTTGCCAGGTGTCCGGTATTGAACCGAACTGTCCTTTATTTGGATACTCTGTCCAGTAAAAAATGAGAGATAATACTGGAAATGTATGTGTCCGGTATTACCTCTTTAGGCATAGTGACCTGGATGACTTGGGGGGCCACGGGATTTCCCCGAGCAGGGCTGTTGCTAGGAGGCTGGGCAACTTCCTCCATCCTGATTGGTTGCAGCTAGGTAATGCAGCCATTCAGGAGGAGATGTCAGGAGCCTGAGGGTGGGGCCAAGGAGAGTAGGAAACAGCATGGAGCGGAGAGCAGAGAGGCGTGTGTGTGTGTGTGCATGTGTGCGTGTGTGTTCGTGTGTGCGTGTGTGTTCGTGTGTGCGTGCATGTGTGCGTGCGTGTGGTTCTGTGTCTGTGTCTCAAGCTGTGTGTGTATTAAAAGTGTAAGATCGGTGCCCAGAGGGGGGTCATGGGGGCACTGAAAAAGTTTTGCTACTGTGTGAGACTGAGTTTTGGCTTTGGTGCTATTTGTTTAAGACAACACAAAGCACCCTGTGCGATGCTGCCTCATTGATTTTAGACCTTCCAGGCTCATACCTCTTCATGGTGTCCTGATATAAACATTTTTCTGTGTTGCACGAGGAGATCATAATGTGACGTCTCGCCGCCTGCATCTCGCCGAAGCCATTTAGCCACTGCTGTATGTGCTTTAGCATTTATTAGTATTAGGTGTTAATTTGAGGGTTTTTAGGTTATGGGTTTAAGATTTTTAGGGTAAGGGATTAAGGTTAGGGGGTTAGGGTAAGGGATTAAGTTTCTAGGGTAAGGAGTTATGGTTAGGGGATTTAGGGTAAGAGTATGATTATGAGTTTAAGAGTAAGGGGTTAAGGTTAGGGGGAGAGGGTGGGTATAGTGGGCCCGGGGTGGGTGGTTAGGCCTCCCGGGTGAGTAGCGGGGTCCTGGTTTAACCCCTTAATTACTATAGCGGTTATTAACCGCTAAGATGATTAAAGGGTTAGGGGCTATTAGATTGTACTTTTTCTTGTCTTATTGCCGGCATCGGAGGACATGGACCTGAAATATGCTGACAAGGAAGCCCTTCATGATGGTAGGGGTAAGTAGAACGTTTTATTTACTTTATTAATGCTGGCTGGCTAATGTTTGATTTTATAATGGGCAAATGCACTATGAGCCATATGTGGAAAATAGTAATTTTGCCCATTACTGTACTGTATGTGTTGGGGGTAGAGGAGGTGGGTAGTAGCGTTGTTGTGTTTTAAAATATTTATTGTGGGTAGCGAAGATGAGTGAAGTTAGCATTTGGCCTTTTGTGGGTGTTTATACCTACCGGATGGGTTGCAGGAAGGGTTAACCCCTTAATTACCTTAGCGCTATTAACCGCTAAGGCAATGAAGGGGTTAACTCCACCGGTAACCCCCCTGCAAGGCCTAAATACCCACCAAGGGCCAAATACCACCTTTAGCCACCCCTGCTACCCACAATAAACATGGCACTGATAGTTAACCCCTTCATTGCCTTAGCTGTTAACCGCTAAGGTAATGAAGTTGCCTGTAAATGCAATTGTTATTGCATGGAATTCATGGAATTCATGCCGGGGGCCTCTGGTGCTGATATTAATGGGTATAAGCTCCGGAGACTCCCAACATCAATCCGAAGCACGAAAAATGCATTTTTTTTAAATCCCTGTCTCGCTGCCTCCAGCAGCTTCTCACCACCATCACGCCAACTTTTCCTGGCGTGAGGATTTTGGGAGAAACTCTCCATTCTAGAGCCGCGATTCGCCTTGATAAACTAATCGTGGCTACTAGAATTGCACGAGTTTCAGAGCCTGACGATTTTTTTTTATGACAGCTGAAAAATGTGGCAATTCATGCCTTTATCGCCCATTTACTTACTGAATAGCATTTAGCAGATAAGTGCTCGATAAGTGGCTTATCGAGACTTATAATGTAGAATAGGCCCCTAAATGTCCTAGACCGGGGGGTGATTGCTAGTCTTCAAGCTTAGATAGGTAGGTTTTGTGTATCCTCTTGCCTCACACAAGCAGAATTTGAGGTCACCACTTTTTCAGAGGCCCCCGAGGCAGAAGGTGGTCTGGACTACTCTGGGCTCTGGGAGGGTGAGGGTTATAGATTGCAGGCACATCCTGCAATCTGTACCACTGCACAATGCCTATGCTGAACAAATATGGCAGATTTGCACTACTTACGCACCTACTGCAATGGAAGGGTTCAGATGCTTCATTAGAAAGTATTTAAAATAGCAGGGCCAATGAAATGAGGCTAAATCCAACTGCCACACCTCCCCCCCCCCCCCTGCAAGAGGTAGTGAGAGGACAGGCTACTACAGCAGAAAACATATCCAGGGGAACAGAAGACAGTTTAAAGAACAAAAAGCACAATAACGCTGGCAGTAGGAGGTGTGCAAGGGAAACAGGAATGAAAAGGATAATATTTTGGGAAATTTGCACAAATGCCAGTAGTTTTTGGAAATAAAATGCCAGAGCTAATTGCAATAATGACAATAAAAGATTTGATAGTGTGGCTATTACAGAATTATGGTACAATGAAAATCAGGACTGGAACATACAGTAGCTATACCAGGTTACACTATATTTAGAAAGGACAGGGTAGGAAAGAGAAGAGGAGGAGTTGCCCTTTATGTTAAGAACAACATAAAGGCTACTTTAGTTCAAGATAATGTAGAAAGGACTGAGCCACTTTGGGTAACCCTAGTAGCTGGTGAGAAGATTGTCATTTGTACTGTGTGGTCTATAGACCTCCAGGATAAGAAGAGGCACTAGATAGGGTTTTAATAGTAAAGATTAGTACCAATAAGCACACTAGGTACTTGCCTAGGGCCCCCCAAGGATAAGAGGCTGACGAACAGTAGGTTCCGAAGGTGACACATATATAGTCAGTTTTATTAAAGAAAAAAGAATAAATAAATAAAATGTATAAGTCCTTAAAAATAATTTTTTTTCCTATTCTAAGGAATTCTAATACAGTAATTATTACAATAATATCTGCATGTAATTTTGACTTCTGATTCAACTGGTGCAAGTTATTTGGTTGGGTCCGTACACTTCTCATCTGTTTTGTGTTAGGGTTCCGCTCGTGGAAGCCCTGCTGTACGGTGCAGGTTTGTAACCAATTGTTTACATGTTGCAGCCTGCACATGATATGTTTTCGCGGGGCCACAATGCCCCCACACGGCTCTCGCTCCCTGTCCCTACAGGTATTTCATATACAGTAGGTACATTTTAGGCATACAGTAGTTACACCACACATTACTGAATACACAGCACACATGAGGTAATGGGGGAAAGCAGGGCTGCAGACCTGTCTAAGACATGTCAATGTACTCAGAAGTTATATTTTTATTTGCTGTACACTGTACGGGGGAGGGTTTTTGTCACCTTTTTACTCACTATAACTTTTATAGTGTGTGGCGGAAGCCTATTCCAACTACACATTGTAAAGCAATTATAACCAGAATCACATTGAAGAGACCCAAAAGGTTGAAACAGCTGTCTGTGATGGTGAGACCCAAAAGCTGTCTGGCGTTCTTCGCGGCCTTTTGATTATAATCAAGTGTAGAGTCTGTCCTGTGAAGGATGGACTCACAGGTATGCACCTAATCCTCTGGTCATGGCCGGGAAGGCAGATACAAAGAAGCCCGGGCATTTTTATTTTGGCGCACCCTAGGTCTAGTCAAAATGGTGAGGTCCATTTAGCTGCACCTTCAGGTTGTGTTGGTTGAGGCAAAGCAACCTTCACTAGAGCCCTTGGCACCTGCACAGATAATTTGCACAAATCCTATTTTTTCTGCATTAGTACTTCCTTTGGCCTTCCGGCTGGGAGGGAGCTCAATATTTTTGTACCTGTCTGGCCTTTTGGCTGGGGTGCACACTCATGCACATTTTTGTGTTGTTCCTTTGCAGCACTTCTGCACTGCATTGCACAGCGCACTGAAGCACTCACACCATGGATTTGTTTTGTTTTGGTGTTGGGTTAACAGTCACCTACATTTTCGTGGACAGAGAAAGACTGAGTGCTGGTCGGTGGTCGCCCATCCTTCGGGAAAAGACTGCATTGGGTTAGTAACCCTTTGAGCTGAACATCCTCAAGACTTGAACCCCATGTCTGGCCTTCTGGCCGAGGAGGGAACAGGAAGGACATCGGAATCTTTGGATGAAGACGTCAAGTGTAACGTCGGGACTCTTCATGGTCTTCTGGCTGAAGAGATACTGATAAAGTCATGGACTGGCCTGATCTGTGGGAAAGACGGTCACAAGTGGAGCGCACCTTGTACCCTTTGTGGACCACGAGCACGTTTTTTTAGGGGGAACACTTTCACCACCCGGGTTTTAAAAAAAAAGTAGGTTTACTGGCCATGCACTTGTCTAACCCAGGTTGTGCTAGAAAAGCCGTGTATTACAGCAGACATACGCTTGTAGGGATCCATGTTAAAATGGACATGATGTTAAAGTGACACAGTCTGCTCATTTGAATGTCATTACCCAGAATCCCTGGCTGGAATCATTGTATGTTAAGAGATAATGGTGAAAAGCAGGGTTGCAGACCTGTCTGAGACATGCATGTGCTCACAAGTTATATTTCATTTGCTATATACAAAACAAAAATTCATGCTAATAAATAGCCTATATAATATTAACGAGATCATAAGTGATCCAAGAGACAAGAAGGAAATATTTGTGGCATTTTAAAAGCTTTTCCATGTTTCAAATTTACATAGAAAATACAAACACTACTTACATGCATCATAAAAATAGATCTGTATTAGCTTATTTTTATATTTTAATCTTAAAATGTAAAATGTTAAAAACAACTTGTAAATAAAAGAATAGAACCATTAGCCTGTTTCCCATTAAAAAAAAGTGTTATAATATTTTAAACGTTTTTCAGTATGATACTATCATTTGTTTTAAAAATATGGCAGCTGACAAGAGTTAATTCTAAAATGTTGTGCGTCTGTTGTGTGTTCGTTTATATAACTCTGAATCATATAAATATTTATTGGTGAGCTTACAATACCTTTTTCTTTACATTTTTTCTGGGGACTACAGGTTATAATTGTTTGTATGTGTTTCATTTTGGTTACGCTAAAACACCATTTCTTTTAAATTTGTTTCAAAATGAAGGGAAACAATTTTTTTGAAGTGAAACATCTTTAGTGGCACCTATTCTGATGGGATAAAAAGGGAGAGTTGGGGGCGAAATGTGAAACGGAAGTAACGTCACGGATCCCCATCCCCCTCCCCCCACACGCCTGCTGTGACATGCGGCGGCGGCGACGATAGGCGCCGCTCCTAACACACCCGCTCGCTCCTAACGGCCGTTACCCCCACCCATCCGCTGCCATGGGTATACCAAGATGACTGGTGCAGAGCTTCCGGTGCTGCGGGTGTAGTAAGATGGCGGATGCCCCGCAAGTCTTCCGGCTGTGATAGGAGGAGCTGCTGCTCAGCCCCTCTCCTCCCTCTTCTCTACCTCCGCTTCCCTGTGGCCCGCTGACCTACGGGTGCCACTCTCCCCACACAGCCGGCCGCCGGCGCCTCTCCTAATGGCCGCCGTTCCCCGCTGCCATGCCACGCATGCGCAGTTGTGATGGCGCCACTAACGGATGCCACACATGCGCAGAAGCGGCTGGCAGCGGCGCCATTCCCCCCACACGCCCGAAGGTGTGCCCAAATTAAAGATGGCAGTGGAAAGACACGCATGTGGCTGGCAGCGGTGCCGTTCCCCCCACACGCCCGTGCTGCACATGCGCAGTAATGACGCAGCACCATCGGGAGGGAGGAAGGAAGAGTGCCGAGTGAGCGCGCACACACTCATGCGTTACCATGCCCTGTCACCTTTTGCTCTGGTACAGTACCGGGGGGAGGTTGAGCGTGCTGTCCCCCCTGCAGCACCAACAGAGGGGGGGGGGGGAGAGGGCAGAGCGCCCCACGCGCGTTAAAGTGCCCTTCAGTCCCCCCCCCACATGGCCCTGTACCTCTGCCGGGGGCTGGCTGCAGCAGCTCCGCCAGGGGGAAGAGTGTGGGGGCTGCTCCAGGCATGTACCTCTGCTAGGGGGGAGGGGGAGATGCTCAGGAGACTCAAAGAGAGCCCTCCATGTCCGCAGCTCCGCCAGGGGGCGGGGGAGTCAGGAGAGAGACACACATACACTGACTGACACACACACACACACTGTGTCACACACACACACACACACTGACTGACATACACTGACACACACACATACACTGAGTGACACACACACATACACTGACTGACACACATACCTCCGCAGGGGGGGCTGGCTGCCGCAGGACACACAGCCCGCAGCTCTGCCGGGGGGAGACTCAGACAGAGCCCCCCCGTGTCCGCAGCTCCGCCGGGGTGGAGGGAGTCAGGAGAGAGGGGGGCAGGACACAGAGAGAGACATACACACCACACACAGAGAAACACACACACAGACTGAATGACACACACACCCAAGGAATTCAGTTACTATAAATATAGACGTGCAAATAGCTAAAACATGCGGTCAAACTTCTTTGTGTTTTGGAACAGAAATTGTGTTTTGATTTTTAATTAAAAACATCACCATCACAAATACAATTTCTGTGACAAAAGACAAAGAAGTTTCACTTACTATGTGCGTGCACAGCACACACAGCTTTTTTCCAAATCTAGACATTTGTGCCCAGCCTAATTATATAGATACACAGTATGTACAGTATATATTTATATTATATTGAGTAAAAGAGAAAGTCAAGAAGCCAGCATACTTGATTCTATATTAAACTAGTGTCCTTAGGACAGACCAGTACACGGTTAAAGACAACGGTTCATATAATATTGCAAAATATTGAAACCAGCACTGTACACTGTGTAAACCAACATTTATACCAAAAAAGTGGCACCCTTTTTGGGTTCAATTTTAGCCATTCCTGAGACGCTCCCCTAAGCCACAGGGAGGCATCAGACAATCAAAAGTGGGGAGAGGGACCTGAATTCAAATTTGAGGTACAATTTTGTTTTTATTGGTTTCTGTACCAGATTCAGATCTTAGATATGAACTTGCAGTCCGGATTTATCTGAACAAAGATTGTCTAGGACAGTTTGGGTTTGGGAAATCCAGACCACCCTTGTTCAGAGACTTTGAACCTGCAAATGTGCCCATCACTAAGTAGGCAATTAAAGGAGAGGTTATCATTATGGGGGACTTCAATCTGCCAGATGTGGAGTAGTGATCAATGGGGAATATAAATATATGTATGGTGTAAATACCTATAAGAAAAAAGGAGACTTTTGGTATACATCCTTTGATCAAATAATGCCAAGCCTACTAACCACGTCAAGGTAAGTCTCATTAGCAGGTCCCTATGCTCTCTTCATTGGGACTATGATGATGATGGGACTATGATTTAACAGCACCATGATAATCAATTGAAATAGTGGTAAAACATGTGTTAACATTTTTGTAAACCCGTTTTTCGCAGGCTTTTTTTATTACAAATGTGCAGGCTCAGACCACAGCTCCCCACTCCAAGACGAAGCACTATTCTGAGCGTGAAACGCGTTGAGGGGGAGACTGTGGTGTAGCCTGTGTTCAACAGTGTCCTTCGTGCGTTCAATAAAGTATCTTTATTCAAACCGGAAGTGCCTCCGATCTAGTCACTGGCTGTGGCGCCGGACGTTTCTCTCTGCCTGCTGTACACACTGAAGGCTGCACGCCGGGATCAGATGACAGGGGAAGATAGGACCGAGGTCTGAAGTGAGCTTTTTATTGGTAAGTACACTCTTATCTAGCTCTGACCTCCATTCTGGTCCGTTTATATACCCTGTCTCCTTTTCAAGTGACACACACTGATATTATCAGTGTTGGATTAACAGCTTGAGCGCAGGACAGCTCTCTATCTTTGAAGCAATGACATCCTGGATATTCTTCAAGGGGAATCTCTCGAGCAATTGGTGAGGGAGTCCACTCGTTAAAAAGTAATAATGGACTTGATGCTTACAAAGGGGGACAGGGTATCAGATGTAATTATAGGTGAGAACTCAGGTTCCAGTCATCAGCACTCAATGTTCCTATGTATAAGGACAGAAGTTGAGTCATACAAGTACCACAGGGCTAACTTTTCAAAGATGGGAAATCGTTAAGAGATTCTCTGGCAGGGCAGAGGTGTTTAAGTGGAGTCCAGTAGCAAAAGGCAATACTAAAAGCAACAGACATTGTATCAGGCAGGTTTGTAAAAGCACAAGGAAAAGGAAGCTGGTCTGGTTCTCAATGGAGGTGACAGGTATTGTAAAATCTAAGCAGACAGCTTTTAGGAAACATAGGCAGACTCAGAGGAAGGAGTGCTGAGAATTGATGTATACAGGCCGATGCAGGCAAGATAATAGCCCAGTCAGTAAAAAGGAGAAGAAAGTTCTACTAGTACTTTTAAAACCGAAAGTGGACAAATAAATGGGTCCAGATTGGATACATCCAAGTACTGTATATTAAAATAACTTAGGGGTGTCCAGGTGTAAGAATTCCAGTTCAGTCACATTATTATAATGTAATTAAGTTTGAATCTGGTGTATTTGAAGTAAAAATGCCAAGCATACAGTATGATATTGTCTGGCAACAATTCTTTCTTTCATACATATTATATACAATATGATATTTTAATGGTTAATTTGGTATCTTTTGATATATTCAGTCACATTAGGGAGTATTTGGAGTTATAATGGGATTGCAGCTACAGTATGTTGGGTTGTCTAAATGAGGGAGGCCATGTGGGTGACATTTGAGTGACCATTGACAACTGTGGTTAGAGCTGATGCAATCATAAGAGGCTATATATCATCAGGTTGGATTAATAAGGAGTTCATGCCATATTCGGTAATAAGCTTACATGGAGGGTGGGCAGTTTCTTATCAGATATAACATTAGTTTCAAGCTGTCGGACCTTATCTGGTAATGGAGTTAGTGGTAGCAAGGACTGACTAAAGGATATTATCTGGATAAATATCCAGTAGTGTGTAGCTAGTGGAAGGACAGAGGGATTACACCAGAAGGATGTGAGAAGGGTTTACATAAGGAGAAAGAAGGAATCAGGTTAAACATCATGATAATCAAGGTTTGATCTAGAAGAGTAAAGAGACTCCAACTCCCTGCTGAAGCGTAGTTTACGCATGAAAGTTACATCGGCTAGTAAGACGTCACGCTGATAATGTCTGTGCAAGTGGCGACACCTCTGGACCATTCACTGAACACCACGGCTTGTATATTGGTGGTTTACTTTCTCTCTGATGGTCCGCCGTAACCGCAATTGTGGATACATGAAAGGGTTTGTCTCATTAGACTGATATCTTACCGTATGTTACAGTTCGTGCACCACCTATGTGTATGCCTCCTGCAAGCCTTATGTTACCCAACAAGCTATGCAATACTGCATGGCTATACTTGGATGATTTGCAATATAGACACATGTGTCTTTGAGATTATTAATACAAGATCTATACCTTTTTATTAGACTGTTGCTACACTATTATATATTTGGATCTCGTGTCTATATATATATATATGAACATATGCATTGGCAACTTTGAGTACTGGCTATCTTAGAGAGGGGTAGCGGGAGGGCTTAACCCCTTCATGACCGTAGCGTTATTAACCGCTACGGTCGTGAAGGGGTTAAGTGCACCTGCAACCCCTCTGCAAGCCCTAAACAAGCAACAAGGGCCAAATACCCCCTTCACCCACCCCTGCTACCCACAAAAAACCTGGCACGGCGGGTTAACCCCTTCATTGCCTTAGCGGTTAGCCGCTAAGGTAATGAAGTGGGCTTTAAATGCATTTTTCCTGCCTAGGATGCATGCCGGGGGGCTCCGGTGCTGGTATTAGCGGGTATCAGCTCCGGAGACCCCGGCATCAATCACAGACAGGAAAAAGGCCTGATTTTTTCTAAGTATCGACCTTGCCGATGCTTATACACCATCAGCCCGCCAACTTTAGTTGGCGGGCTAGATTGGCGTTCAAATCTCAATTCTAGAGTGCTGATCAGCAGCGAAAAGCTGATCGGGGCTACAAGAATACAGCCGATTTCAAAAAGTGCCGAAAAGTGGCTTATCGGCACCCGCATGCCGATAAGTTTTTATCGGGAACAAAAATTGCCGATTTTGGCCACTTTTCGGCCCTTACTGAATTGGGAAGGCATTTTTGGCGAGAAAATGGCGATAAAAGCCTTTTTGGCACTTACTGCATAGAGCCCTTAGTCTTTAAACGGCCATCCTCGATGTAGATGTTGAGATCTAAGTAATCAACGTCGGATTTACTAATATTGGATGTGAACTTTTATCTTTCTATCGTTAATATTCAAATTATCCACAAAGCTTTTCAAGTCCTCTATACCCCCCTTCCATATCAGTACTATATCATCTATGTGCCTCCACCATAGAACCAAGTCTGAACCAGGCCCCGCCTCTGACCATATGTAATGTTCTTCCCATTCTCTCATAAAGAGATTGGCGTAGCTCTGTGCAAACTTGGTTCCCATGGTGGCCCCACAATATTTAAGGTAGAACTCTCCTTCGAACCAAAAATAGTTCTTACTGAGAATGAACTCTATACATTCAATCAGATACTCTATCTGGATTATATTCAAATGAGTATCTTTTGAGAGCATGGTTTTGACAGATTCACATCCATGATGATGTTTTATGGAGGTTTAGAGTGATGTCACATCTATCACTGCTAATATATACTGCTGCGGCCAAGTTTATTCGAGCATTTGCCCGTTCTTGGCCGCAGCAGTAGCCTGGCGCGCGCCCGAGTGTGAAGGGCGCGCGCCGAAGCAGCGGAAGAGCGCCCTCCGATCGGGGCGCTCTCCCTACCGCTGCCGGGTTCGCCGGGTCCCCCGGAACCCCCTGCCGCTGTCCCGCGATCGCGGGACACCAGGGCTCCCTCGGGGAGCCCCTGGACGTGCGTGCAGGGGGCGCACGCTCCCGAAGACGCGTGACCGCGCGTCTATGACGCGCGGCACGCCGAGGGGCGGCCACTAGCAAGCCGGGAAATCTCCCGGCTTGCGGTACCGACCACACTGCAATAAAGTGTGTCGGTACTGTAGTTATCCTTCTATTTTAAATTATTCAGGGTATTGATAATTGCTGTCGTATCTTTGAAATAGGATTTTAATCCCTTCGCATGCATCTGTAAAAATGAATTGATATAGGCCGAAAGATTTGAGGCAAACGAGTCAATCCCCGAGATGATGGGTCTACTGGGAGGATTGACTAAGCTTTTATGCACTTTTGGAAGAAGTAAAAGATAGACAATTGTGGTTTTGTCTTCATCAGAATTTATATTCATTGTCATTTAAAATATTACTACTGTATCTTTTGTTAATAGTACCTTTAAATCAGATGTATACTCCAGAGTGGAGTCATTTTTAAGTTTTAAATAGGTGTCACCATCACCCAGTAGTCTATATGACTCCTTGAGATAATTCTCTCGGTCCATAACGACTACACCCCCTCCTTTGTCTGCTTGCTTTTTTCCCTTTGCATGTCGGGGTTTACTATGTTCTTAATGTGTATGAGTTTTGTATTATATATTTTTTAATTTAGTCAAATGTATGTTCATGTTTTTTATGATATTGTATAATTCACTGTATTTTATTAATGTATTTATTATATATGAAGTATTTTAGCTTAGCCATTAGTCTATGTATGTGTTTAATAGGGTTTATTGTGATCTGTGTCTAGCTATTATAGCAATTTTATTCAGCTTCCCCAGATCTCATAATTGACCTATGGGAGGTGTATATAGTAAGAGGAAGGGGCAGGGTATTAACTCCTGATGAAGCAGCATTAGCTGTGAAACGCGTAGAGATACCACTTCTAAATTAAGGAGAGAGAAGACAGTTCTAGGACCGGACGCTCCACCGTTTGGCGTTCAAATCTCAATTCTAGAGTGCTGATCAGCAGCGAAAAGCTGATCGGGGCTACAAGAATACAGCCGATTTCAAAAAGTGCCGAAAAGTGGCTTATCGGCACCCGCATGCCGATAAGTTTTTATCGGGAACAAAAATTGCCGATTTTGGCCACTTTTCGGCCCTTACTGAATTGGGAAGGCATTTTTGGCGAGAAAATGGCGATAAAAGCCTTTTTGGCACTTACTGCATAGAGCCCTTAGTCTTTAAACGGCCATCCTCGATGTAGATGTTGAGATCTAAGTAATCAACGTCGGATTTACTAATATTGGATGTGAACTTTTATCTTTCTATCGTTAATATTCAAATTATCCACAAAGCTTTTCAAGTCCTCTATACCCCCCTTCCATATCAGTACTATATCATCTATGTGCCTCCACCATAGAACCAAGTCTGAACCAGGCCCCGCCTCTGACCATATGTAATGTTCTTCCCATTCTCTCATAAAGAGATTGGCGTAGCTCTGTGCAAACTTGGTTCCCATGGTGGCCCCACAATATTTAAGGTAGAACTCTCCTTCGAACCAAAAATAGTTCTTACTGAGAATGAACTCTATACATTCAATCAGATACTCTATCTGGATTATATTCAAATGAGTATCTTTTGAGAGCATGGTTTTGACAGATTCACATCCATGATGATGTTTTATGGAGGTTTAGAGTGATGTCACATCTATCACTGCTAATATATACTGCTGCGGCCAAGTTTATTCGAGCATTTGCCCGTTCTTGGCCGCAGCAGTAGCCTGGCGCGCGCCCGAGTGTGACGGGCGCGCGCCGAAGCAGCGGAAGAGCGCCCTCCGATCGGGGCGCTCTCCCTACCGCTGCCGGGTTCGCCGGGTCCCCCGGAACCCCCTGCCGCTGTCCCGCGATCGCGGGACACCAGGGCTCCCTCGGGGAGCCCCTGGACGTGCGTGCAGGGGGCGCACGCTCCCGAAGACGCGTGACCGCGCGTCTATGACGCGCGGCACGCCGAGGGGCGGCCACTAGCAAGCCGGGAAATCTCCCGGCTTGCGGTACCGACCACACTGCAATAAAGTGTGTCGGTACTGTAGTTATCCTTCTATTTTAAATTATTCAGGGTATTGATAATTGCTGTCGTATCTTTGAAATAGGATTTTAATCCCTTCGCATGCATCTGTAAAAATGAATTGATATAGGCCGAAAGATTTGAGGCAAACGAGTCAATCCCCGAGATGATGGGTCTACTGGGAGGATTGACTAAGCTTTTATGCACTTTTGGAAGAAGTAAAAGATAGACAATTGTGGTTTTGTCTTCATCAGAATTTATATTCATTGTCATTTAAAATATTACTACTGTATCTTTTGTTAATAGTACCTTTAAATCAGATGTATACTCCAGAGTGGAGTCATTTTTAAGTTTTAAATAGGTGTCACCATCACCCAGTAGTCTATATGACTCCTTGAGATAATTCTCTCGGTCCATAACGACTACACCCCCTCCTTTGTCTGCTTGCTTTTTTCCCTTTGCATGTCGGGGTTTACTATGTTCTTAATGTGTATGAGTTTTGTATTATATATTTTTTAATTTAGTCAAATGTATGTTCATGTTTTTTATGATATTGTATAATTCACTGTATTTTATTAATGTATTTATTATATATGAAGTATTTTAGCTTAGCCATTAGTCTATGTATGTGTTTAATAGGGTTTATTGTGATCTGTGTCTAGCTATTATAGCAATTTTATTCAGCTTCCCCAGATCTCATAATTGACCTATGGGAGGTGTATATAGTAAGAGGAAGGGGCAGGGTATTAACTCCTGATGAAGCAGCATTAGCTGTGAAACGCGTAGAGATACCACTTCTAAATTAAGGAGAGAGAAGACAGTTCTAGGACCGGACGCTCCACCGTCAATCAGCTAGTGCCCTGGTGAAACCGACGAAACCGGAAGTAACGTCCGTGATGGACAGTGACGTCAGACGCCAAGGGAACTGGAGGGGAGAGAGACAAACAGAGTTTTCTCCTGAAGATTGCAGGACTGCAGCAGGACAAGTATCCTGACCAACTGAGCTGAATAGCGACACAAGTGGTGTCTTCCTCCTGTTCATTGCTTATTATTCATGTACAAAGTGTGAGTACCCAGTACATGACTTTTTTAATACTAAATCTTTTATAACAGAATTGCACTAAGGGGGCTATGCACTAAGCTCCGAGCTTTCGCGCCGGGCTGAAAAAAATTAGCACGTCCGATAAAAAATGAAGCCGGTGGCGCGATTCACTAAGGCCCGCAGCCCATTTTTTATCGGACGTGCCCAAAACTGGCTTATCGTGCGTGCAATGTATTTCCCCCCTGCTATCGCACTTAAAATTCCCGTACGCTAGCTGATTGAAAAAAAGCCGCTTGTAACATTTGCATGGAGATTTGCCATCTCCATGCAAGGCTGTTACAGGTGATCGTACACTAAATAAATACATTTGAATAATAGTGTACATGAGCAGGTGTCTCCCGAGCTGAACCGCATTGGTTTCAGGTCCGAGGACCCCCTACTTCAGGAGATACAGGCCCCGTTATGGCGTGCTGGTATCCCCTGCAGAATTTCAATGTCCCGGTCACGTTACGCGGACGCTTGAAAGTGCAGGGGATACCGGCACCCCATAATGGGGCCTGTATCTCCTGAAGTAGGGGGTCCTCGGACCTGAAACCAACGCGGGTCAGCTCCGGAGACCCCCTGCACATCTACACTATAATTAAAATGTATATTAAAAAAAGAATTATCAAACATCAATACACGACCCCCATCCGCCCTAACACATACAGTAAAATAATGTGCAAAATAACTATTATCCAGATATGGATAATAGATTATTTGCCCATTATTAAACACTGCATTAGCATACCTAAATAAAGTCAATAAAAACAGTAGCCAGCTAATCCAATCAATACAAGCAGTAACAACATCAACAATTATTTAATTAAACCATTATCCAATTAAACCAATTAATTCCTAAACCAACTCAAAATGAATAGTAACACTAACCAATCAAACCAATTAATTACAACAACATTAATGAATGTAAACATTAAAAGACAAAGAAATACATTCAAACAATCTCTGAAAGAACCATAAAACGCATTAGCCAACATAATACAACATTAACTACAAACGAACACCAATCGCAAATATTTTATTACATTTAGCAGGAAAAATACAAACAATTACATCCACCTAAGAATGGCTGTGCTTCATTTGCCTTTAAGATGACGTCACGAAGCCGGCGTCACATGGTATTTCAGCCAATCAGATCGTGGGAAACAATTCCACACTCGGATTGGCTGAAATACATGTGACACTGGCCATCTTGGATTTCGCGACGTCATCTTAAAGGCAAATGAAGCACAGCCATTATGATTAGCTGGCATCATTCCCTTTAAGTGAAGTCATGTAAAAAAAAAAAAATTTCAAATCGGAACATGGTTTGAACAGCCAATCAGGTGGCTGTTCACCATTTTGAGGCTAAATGTGACGTCACAAGCCCTTTTTAAGGCCGTGACGCCTCATTTGAGCCCAAGAAGCTGACGAGACAGCATCGGCTGGGATTTAACATGGGGTATTTTGGATTGACAGATGAAGAAAGAAGATAAAGAAGAACAAGAAATGGTTACAGATGAAGATAGAAGACGGTGAGTAAAGAAAGAAAAAAGAAGATTTGGGTATCTTTGCTGGATCTTCATGGCGGATGGCATCGGATGCTGTTGGAGGCCTTCAAGGTACGTGAGCTTCCTGTTTCCCCGGTAGTCGGAGGGCCACCGCTTCTAATGGTAAGTAATATATTGAATGTTTGTAAATGTCTCTTTTTACAGGTTTTTTCATTGGATGTGATTTTTGATTTTTTGGGGGAGGCACATTGACTGATAATACAGTAGAGGCAACGTTTATTCAAACATTTGCTGTAAACTAGCCGGGTTACATTCTGGGTATGTGCTGGGTATGTGCTGGGTATGTTCTGGGCTAGTTTGAGGCACGTTTAAGGCATTTCTGCATTGACTAACGACCCATAGGATTAACACAGCAGGGATCCCTGGCATTCCAATTCAGTTTGAATGGGACTGCCAGGGACCCCCGCTGTTAATCTGATAGGCCATTAATCAATGCAGAAATGCTGGGGCTAGTTTAAGGAAAGTTTAAGGCATGTATTCAGAATGTACCTGGGTGTTTCCTGGGTTTTTTGGGGAATTGCCACTGGTTTTTGTTCGAATAAGAGTTGCCTCTACTGTATATTAATCTGTACCACTTTAGGGTACAGATTAATACATTATTATTACAATATTTGGAGGCATTTGTGGATTGGTATTGCTGTTGGTTTTTTTAATGTCAGTTTCTTAGGTGGATGTAATTGTTTGTATTTTTCCTGCTTAATGTAATAAAATGTTTGCGATTGGTGTTCGCTTGTAGTTAATGTTGTATTATGTTGCTAATGCATTTTATGGTTCTTTCAGAGATTGTTTGAATGTATTTCTTTGTCTTTTAATGTTTACATTCATTAATGTTGTTGTAATTAATTGGTTTGGTTAGTGTTACTATTCATTTTGAGTTTGTTTAGGAATTAATTGGTTTCATTGGTTAATGGTTTAATTAAATAATTGTTGATGTTGTTACTGCTTGTATTTATTGGATTAGCTGGCTACTGTATTTATTGACTTTATTTAGGTATGCTAATGCAGTGTTTAATAATGGGCAAATAATCTATTATCCATATCTGGATAATAGTTATTGTGCACATTATTGTACTGTATGTGTTAGGGGGGTGTATTTAGTTCGAAATATTGTTTAATATTTTTGTTGGCACAACATTGCTACCGCAGGCCCGCGGGTACCCCAGGAATCCCGCGGGGACCCGGGACGGCCGCGGGTCAGCCGGGGACACCCACGCGACCCTAGGCCTCCCTCGGGGACCCCTGTGGGGTCAGCCGGGGACACCCGCCGGCCTGTTGTATTGGTTTTGCGCCTGCAAAAAGGTAAACAAAGAATTTTTTCTAAGTCCAGCTTTTTTTATCACCAGCCTTTAGCTGGTGAGCTTTATTCAGCGCAACTTTAACGTACGATCAGTTTGCGTTTCTTAGTGAATCCCGCAGAAGGGCAGGATTCAGCGCAAACAGCTGATCGTACGATCAATGTTGGACTTAGAAAATTTTTCAAGGAAAAGCCCGTTTTAGAGCGCAAAGTGCCTGTTTGCGCAGCTTAGTGCATAGCGCTTGGCGGAACTTCGCGTTCTAAAAGCACTTTGCGCTCTTAAAACGACTTATCACTTCTTAGTGCATAGCCCCCAATGTCTCATTTTTCTCTCTTAATTTGATCGATTATTCACATCCATCTCTCGTCCTTGATAAGATCAAGTGTTTGCCACAGTTAGGAGAAGGCGTTTTACAAACTTAAACACTGTAAGTGGGCTGACATATGAGCCAAGATTGGATCCTAACAACACTTTTTATTATTCCAACACAGTGTACACTATATTTTCTTTCCTTCTCTTTTTGGGGTATTCCTGCTCCTTTTGGACTTTGTGGAGAGTTGTATGTAAGATTGGACTTTGGAAACAAGTCCTTACCAGAGTTTTATTGGGCATTATTAACCCTATTTTTACTAAGTTCATAGTTAAATCACCTTGGTCCATGTTTTACATGCATGGTGTTTGAAAGTACCATCTAATTGCACTGTGTGAGGGCATTCAAGTTTTTAAACATGGTACGTGATTTCATATATCTTGTACAGTTCTTGATGTATTAATATTGCATGCTCTTGTCATAGATAAACAGCATGCTTATATACGTTAAATAAAAAGCAAGTACAAAATATATTGTTCATCAAGACTGTGCAGGCTTGTAGCAGTGAACAAAGAAGCTCCAATTCACATCCGATATGACAAATGATTTAGTTCATTAGTGAATGTTTTTTTCTGCAACCACATCAAGGTAGACCCTATAACTACCAATTTTTAGAAACACAAAAGACACACAAAATTGATAATGTAGGACCTGCTGATAGGGTCTACCTTGACGTAGTTGCAGGCTTGACATTTTTGGACGAAGGATTTACAGTAACAATACGACCCATACCCATGAGAAGAAAAAACACTGAAAAATCATATGGCAATTAACTAAATCATTTGGCGTATTGCATTTTCATTGGGGCTTCTTTGTTTACTGCTGAATACAGTATTTGAAGTCACATTCCCCGTAGCACTACCTTTGACACATTGGAATGGAATATCCGCCGCTCGCCCCCGGCCGCCGGTGATTAACATAGGATTCGCATTCCGAAGTTTTCACTATCTGCCAGCACTTTGCGTAACAGATTCCGTTGGATAATAGAGGATCGCATGTATTTATTAGAGCTTTTCTGGCCTTTTACCAGTTTTATCTGCACTGTAGCACACACAAAGCACATACAGTGTTCCTATATGTTAACCCCTTAGGCACCACATCCATGCCACGCATCCCATGCTATTGACTATATCATTGCTTTGTTTTCTCTTTTCTCTATGCAGTGGAGGAAATACAAAGGACATTGGTAGTGTAGCTACCTGCTGATCTGATGTACCTTGACATGGTTGCAGGCTTGGCTTGAAATGTTTTGGCCAAAGGATTAAACTGAATAATCATACTTATGAGAAGAAAAAACATATAATATTGAACTCAATATTTGCCATATTGATTGTGTATTTGGGCTTAATTTACTGCTGTTTATCTGAGGTCACTTTCCCAGTGCACTCCAATTGACACAAATGAATATATACATGTATAATATTGTGGGTCTGGTTTGAGTTTGCTAAGATTGTGTATGTCTGAATTGTTATATCAGCATGCAAAATCATCAGGTTTTTTATCTTGTCATTGATATCCTCAAATAACCTACAAAGGAAAAACAAGTAATCCATATTAAAACTCATATTCTTAGCACTTATCATTCATTTAGTGAAGGGCCAACATTTCCAGTTGCTCTTTTTCTAATGAAAGCCTAATGTATTGTTTGTATCAGTGTATCGGCATATAACATACTCCATCTTCCTTGTATCATTTTGTTAATGTAAACAACATTATACAATCACTGAATAAACAAAAGTTCAGTACTGTTTACTCTGTGATCTTTCTTTATTTCTTGTAATCTCCATTTTTGTACTCATCATTGGCTCGTCTGCTTTATGGGCCAGAAAAGCCTCTCCCATTGTACGTGATGCCAATGGCACACACTCAACACGCTGATTCAGAATGAGTATAAAACTGGGAGTGCTCAAGAAAAGGCACAGAGGTTAATAAAGTCAGTCTGCAACTTTAGTATTGAACTAAACTACTCAACTGTTCCATGAAATCCCACCCAGCTCAGATGTTATAGTCTGAAGTTTAAAATCGAATCATCAAATACTCAGCTACAGTAGCATTGCTTTAATGGAGAGATTATTATTACTGTAGTTAAGCCCAGATGGAATTTCACTGTTAGGCACAACACAAGAAAATCAGGCTATCATTTATCAATACTGGTTAAAAAAAAAACCAACACGTGGAGCTTTTAGTAATAACAACATATATGAATTTTTACAACAATTTTATATACTATCACAAAACTTTGTATAATGTACACAGCATGGTTTGTAGTAGAGATGTGCAAATGTTTCAGTTACGTTTGTGAATAATGCAAAATTTGCAATTTTTTCACAATTTGAAAAAGTGACAAAAATGCCATTTAATGAATCACCCTGTAAGGCTGCGGCCATGGTGATCATGACAGCACGCAGCAGGGCGCGCGTGGAGCGATCCCATAGATGTGCCTCTATAAGGCTGTCTATAGAGTGCGCGAATGCGCAGAGGTGCCGGCGCTCGCGATACAGGAGGGAACAGAAAAATCTGTTTTCATGTGCAGCGGCCGGGCAGCAGCCGGGTCATGTGAGTGGCTCACCCAATGAGGGGGAACCAGCTCCGTGATGTCATGGTCACGCCCCCCGACATGCCTCCCTGTCTCCTCTGCACGAAGCCGAATCCCCTGGCGAAAAGCGTAGAGTGGGAGGTTCCTTTTGCTTTGGAGCTGTCACACTTGCCTCTGATCCGCGCGGAGACCGACTCAGGGAAGCACCACGGGGCAGAGTCATGCGCCCACGCACTGCCAGGGCAGTGCAGGCGCAGCGGCGTGATGGCGGAGCTCCGCGAGACACATCGCGCACGCGCACGGGTTGCTCGGCAACCAGGAAGCAGGAGAACGTGAGGGAGCTGCTGGAGCCTCCCACAGGCGGAGACTTGCTGAGTAAACCGCATGACGTCATCACGTCGCGACGCGCATCGCGCACGCGCGCGGGTTGCCCGGCAACCAGACCTAGCATCAGGAAAGCCTAATTGCAAGCTGTTTTTTATCAGTGTCTCTCTGACACCATTGGTGGACCAGTACACACCCCTGCAAGGTAATTGGACCCTTCCCACATATATACCTGCTTCTGCCTGTCCTTGATTGCTGAGCATAAACTCCTGTTTATGCATTGTGCTCACCGCTGCTGTCTAGTTTTGTCTTGAACTTTGTCCGACCTGTTTGACCCTGCCTGTTACTTGGATTTCTACACTCTCCAGCACTTTGACCCCGGCTTCGTTACTCGACTACTCTACCTTCTATTACCCAGGACCTTGGCTACGAAACTCTACCTACCCGGACTCTCCAACCCTGGAACACGGCAAGTACCCTGACTACCCTGACCTCTCCAACCCTACGACGCGGTACGACTAGGACTACGCATTCCGGACAGGACTGCGTGGTTGTGGGTCGGTGCCTATCAATCCCCACCTCAGCCCCGCGGTCTTCCGTCCTGTTTGTGGTGAGCGCAGCGTGACAATATGCTCAGCCTAACAAACATGGACGCCGCTGAGGTGGCCCGACGCTTAGACACCCATGAGGAATGCTTCCGGCAACTTACCGGCTCATTTACACTAAAAGAACAACTAGTTTCCCAACTTAAACAAGACGTGGATACCCTGACTGAACAAGTTAGACGTCTAACAGTATCTACCACCAACCCCGTTCCACTCGCAGCCACTCCTGCACTTATCACACCTACCTCCGAACCACGACTACATGCGCCCAACCGTTATGCAGGGGATCCCAGCGGTTGTCGGGGGTTTCTGAACCAGTGTTTCATACAGTTTGAACTAATGCCCTCTCGCTTTCCGGTTTCTCGTACTAAGGTCGCATACATAATCTCCCTGCTGACTGACGCCGCCCTGGCATGGGCTTCTCCTATCTGGGAGCAATGCCCAGATTTGACCTCTGACCTTACTCTCTTCATCACCGAATTTAGAAGGGTGTTTGACACCCCAGGGCGTAAGGTTACGGCTGCATCCACTCTGCTTAATATTTCTCAGGGAGACCGTACTGTGGCTCGTTATGCTCTGGACTTCCGGACGGTGGCGGCCGAGACCGGCTGGAACGATGTGGCTCTATCTGCAGTCTTCTGGCAGGGCCTGTCTGAACGGTTGAAGGATGAATTAGCAGCTCTGGATCGTCCCGCTGGACTTGAGAACCTGATAGACCTGTGCATCCGGATGGACCAGCGCCTCCAAGAGAGAAGGATGGAGAGAAACAAACACCCCCGAGGTATACAATCGTCTTCTTTGTCTACCATAGGGCCTCTACTCTCCACAACTCCTGCCCTAGATGAACCCATGCAGCTGGGAGGGACTAGCCTTTCGCCTATCGAGAGGCAACGAAGAAGACGAGCGGGACTATGCCTCTACTGTGGCAATAACGGCCACCTGGTATTCAACTGTCCACTGAAGCCGGGAAACGCCAAAGCCCAGTGAGTATAAGGAGGATCACGCTGGGTACTGCAACTCTTCCCCCTCCTCAACCCTCTACGAGGTTTTATCTACCTATCTCCATATCCGGTGAGACCTTCACAGTACAGACACAGGCCTTTCTGGACTCGGGGTCAGGAGGAAACTTCGTGGACCAAAAGTTCGCCTTCAAGAATAAAATACCGTTGGTACCCAAAGATCGACCGGTAGGTCTTGAAGCCATTGACGGACGACCCTTGCAGCCCGCGATCATTTCCTTACAAACCATACCCCTTAACATCATGACTAGCGACTTTCACTCCGAGACTATAACCTTTGATGTCATTCACACCCCCTCCTCGAACATCATTCTGGGACTTCCGTGGCTCCGGATCCACAATCCTGTCATTGACTGGACAGAGGCCACACCACTTCGTTGGAGTTCTTTTTGCTTGGAACATTGCATGTCTGCTCCAAAGGCAGTGGCAGGAATGGAGGTCACGGATCCTGACAGGGTACGGCTGCCGGGGATATACGAAGATTTCCGCGATGTCTTTGACAAACGTCAAGCAGAGGTACTTCCGCCACATCGGACGTACGACTGTCCTATCGATCTTCTACCCGGGGCCATACCTCCCAGAGGAGGGTCATACCCACTATCTATTCCTGAGACCCAGGCCATGAGAACATATATTCAGGAGAATCTCCAGAGGGGGTTCATTAAGAAATCTTCATCACCTGCGGGGGCAGGATTTTTTTTCGTCAAAAAGAAGGACGGAACCCTCAGACCCTGCATTGATTACCGGGGTCTCAACAAACTCACCATAAAAAACCGCTACCCCCTTCCGTTGATAGCCGAATTGTTCGACAAACTCCAGGGAGCCAGGATCTTCACCAAACTGGACCTCAGAGGAGCCTATAATCTGGTTAGAATCAGAGAAGGAGACGAATGGAAGACAGCATTCAATACTCGCGACGGGCATTACGAGTACCTGGTCATGCCATTTGGATTGTGTAATGCTCCTGCGGTCTTCCAAGACTTTGTCAACGACATTTTCAGAGACCTTCTGGACCACCATGTTATAGTATACCTGGACGATATATTAATTTTTTCCAGATCCATGCCGGAACATATGATGCATGTCAAACAAGTCCTGCAGCGTTTAAGAGAGAACCATTTGTATGCCAAGCTCGAGAAATGCCATTTCCATCAAACATCCACCTCTTTTCTCGGCTACATCATATCGGATACCGGTCTTGCTATGGATCCTACCAAAGTCAAGGCGGTACTCGAATGGCCCTGTCCCCTCTCCCTCAAGGCCATCCAAAGGTTCCTCGGTTTCGCTAACTACTACCGGAGGTTCATTCAGGGATTCTCATCGGTAGTAGCACCCATCACGGCACTCACACAGAAGGGAGCTGATCCTACAAAGTGGACTGAGAAGGCCCTCCAGGCTTTCGAGAGAATAAAGACGGCATTCGCCTCAGCACCCATCTTAACCCATCCAGATCCTTCATTACCTTTTTTTTTGGAGGTCGACGCCTCCGATGTAGGAGCAGGTGCTATACTTTCACAGAGAAAGAATCCTCAAGCTCCACTTCATCCTTGTGCATATTTTTCAAAGAAGTTTTCCTCCGCCCAAAGGAATTACGATGTAGGTAACCGGGAGCTCCTCGCTATCAAGCTGGCTTTGGAAGAGTGGAGGCACTTACTGGAAGGCACAGAGTCGCCAGTCACGATACTTACGGACCATAAGAATCTTCTGTACATTGAGGGAGCACGGCGACTAGGATCTCGCCAGGCAAGATGGTCCTTATTCTTTACTCGCTTTAACTTCCTCATTTCCTACATCCCTGGTTCAAAAAACATTAAAGCCGACGCCTTGTCACGACAGTTCCTGGTAGAGGATAACAAGGTGGATCAACAGGAGACCATTCTCCCTTCCACTTGTATTTTGGCTGCAAATACTTTTAGTGCCTTAACGGACATTACTAAGGCTCAGAACAACATCCCGGCAGGACTCAACGTTCCGGAGGACCGGTTGTTCACTCCCCGTAAATTCCAGAGGAGAGTCATGGAGTGGGGACATTCATCCAAGACTGCAGGCCATCCTGGCACCAAAAGAACTACTGAGTTCATCGAACGCACATTCTGGTGGCCCTACATGCGGAGAGACATACAAGCCTTCGTAGCCACGTGCGCTACTTGTGCTCGAAGCAAGACGCCACACAACAGACCAGCAGGTCTCCTTCAACCACTACCCATCCCAGTACGTCCATGGACACATATATCGATGGACTTCATCGTTGAGTTGCCCAAATCTAGAGGCATGGACACAATACTTGTGGTGGTGGACAGATTTTCCAAACAGGCACACTTCATCCCTATGAAGGGTTTACCCACTGCACCAATGGGATCCGAAATTTTCGTCAGGGAGATCTTCAGGTTACATGGGTCCCCTCAGGTCATAGTATCCGATAGAGGATCCCAGTTCATCTCCCGGTTCTGGAGGGCGTTTTGTAAAAATCTGGACGTTACCCTACACTTTTCATCAGGATATCACCCCCAGACCAATGGACAGACGGAACGCACCAATCAGTCTCTGGAACAGTTTTTGAGGTGCTTTATCGCTGACACTCAGGACGACTGGGCGGAACTTCTCCCATGGGCAGAATTCTCCCACAATAATCTACAGAACGAATCATCCCGACAGTCACCATTTATGGTCAACTATGGCTTCCATCCGTCGGCACTTCCTTCCCTCATCTCCAAGTCTGGAACCCGGCCGCAGAGGACAGGATTCGCCACTTACAAGACCTATGGCAGAAGATCCATCGGAATCTACAGCACGCTGGTATATTACACAAGAGACAAGCGGATCGTCACCGAAGAGAGGTCCCAGGGTACTCTGTAGGACAAAGGGTTTGGTTATCTACCAAAAACATTCGGCTAAAGGTAGCTTCACCCAAACTGGCACCACGTTTTATCGGCCCTTTCCGCATCACCAAAAGGATCAACCCAGTAGCCTATCGGCTTGAACTGCCAAAAAATATGAGGATTCCTTCTGTATTTCACTCATCCCTTCTCAAACCTTATCATCAAGACTCATCCTCCAAAGGACAATCTAAACCTCCGCAAACCATACTGGTAGAGGGCCAACAAGAATACGAGGTTCAGACCATTCTCAACTCCAGAATATCCAGAGGAGGATTACAATATCTTGTACACTGGAGAGGCTATGGCCCAGAGGAGAGAGAGTGGATTCCTCATGCCATGGTACATGCCAACCGCCTCATCTCTGCCTTCCACCGTAGGCATCCTGAGAAACCATCTCTGGTTCGCCCGGAGGTCTCCCCTCAAGGGGGGGATACTGTCACACTTGCCTCTGATCCGCGCGGAGACCGACTCAGGGAAGCACCACGGGGCAGAGTCATGCGCCCACGCACTGCCAGGGCAGTGCAGGCGCAGCGGCGTGATGGCGGAGCTCCGCGAGACGCATCGCGCACGCGCATGGGTTGCTCGGCAACCAGGAAGCAGGAGAACGTGAGGGAGCTGCTGGAGCCTCCCACAGGCGGAGACTTGCTGAGTAAACCGCATGACGTCATCACGTCGCGACGCGCATCGCGCACGCGCGCGGGTTGCCCGGCAACCAGACCTAGCATCAGGAAAGCCTAATTGCAAGCTGTTTTTGATCAGTGTCTCTCTGACACCATTGGTGGACCAGTACACACCCCTGCAAGGTAATTGGACCCTTCCCACATATATACCTGCTTCTGCCTGTCCTTGATTGCTGAGCATAAACTCCTGTTTATGCATTGTGCTCACCGCTGCTGTCTAGTTTTGTCTTGAACTTTGTCCGACCTGTTTGACCCTGCCTGTTACTTGGATTTCTACACTCTCCAGCACTTTGACCCCGGCTTCGTTACTCGACTACTCTACCTTCTATTACCCAGGACCTTGGCTACGAAACTCTACCTACCCGGACTCTCCAACCCTGGAACACGGCAAGTACCCTGACTACCCTGACCTCTCCAACCCTACGACGCGGTACGACTAGGACTACGCATTCCGGACAGGACTGCGTGGTTGTGGGTCGGTGCCTATCAATCCCCACCTCAGCCCCGCGGTCTTCCGTCCTGTTTGTGGTGAGCGCAGCGTGACAGGAGCTTAGAGGAGAGAGGCCGTGAGCTGTCCACACGCCGCCAGACCCGATCTGGAAGTGACGTCACATGCTGCATCCACGAGGAGTGAGGCAGGAGCTTCTGTCCCCTGCATGCAGTGGATTACAGTTCATACCTGGACGGATAGATGCTGACGTGAGAGATGGTGAGCCTGCTCGGCGCTTGATTCCTCAGTCACACTTTTGTGTGTATCAGCCCATTTTTATTGCATCATTGTAAGTGCCAAATGTATATTTTAACCATAAACATATTGTTACTTAGCTGGTCTGTGCTATGGTATTCTTCCATGTCTTTCTCATGGGGATCCTGTCCTATTGCATATCCTGCTGAGCTGTATTCCACCTACCTTGGGAGTGCCAACCTAAGAAAATACTGCCTCACGTTCCACTTGCTGGGAAGAGAGTAACATCCCCCTGCACACTGCTCATTTACTTCTTACAGTTTGTAAGTAGGCATTTCAACAGAGCCAAGATTTCCTAGAACCTATTCAGAGATTTGAAGCACCTCTACACTTAGATTTTCTTTGTGTTTTTGTTTCCCCTTTATGCTCCTCCTGGAATCTGTGAAACACATCCTCTGCATGCAGGACACAGATCTCTCCTGTTGCAGGGAGCGGGGAGAAGTCGAGTGAACGCTTGTGCCCTCTCCAGCATTCACCATGGTCGCAGCCATAGGCACTCACAGAAGGAGATCATTCTTCAATCATTTTGCAGTGGTTGAAATGCCTTGAAAAATAATGAGACTGAAACTGATTTTAAGAAATGGTGAACAATGATAAATGTTTGTGGCAAGATATTTTGACATCATTTTACACAATTTTATACAATATAGATGCTCTAAGACATCGAGCTATACGTTACTTCAACTAAAGGGAAACAATAAGCTTGTGAGAGAAATAAAAAACACTGGCAAGTGGCAATTTATGATCCCATGTGCCACTGCACTCTGCAAATGTTGGCAACCTGAAGCCTAGTAAAAATATCAACAGTAATTTATAAAAAGTAGTGGTTATCAGGGGAGTATTGCGGACAGCAATCGGCCCCGGCCTCCTCCTTCTTTCAGCATCGTGTCATCACGTGGAGATACGTTTCCATGATCAACGTGACAACGTGGCATGTCCCATTGTCATGGCAATGTGTCACCATGTGATGTTGCTGCATCATTGGATGCAGGAGGAGGGTGACACTGCAGGAGAAGGTAACAGACCTTTACAGAGGCCCCACACTCTTCCCCACCAATCAGTTGAATTATGGTGGGAAAGAGAGTGGGGCCTCTGTAACAACATCACCGGCCTCCACAGCCAGCTCGAATGCCCGAATAGGCAATCCACCCCTGGTGGGCATAATTTGTTATACTCTGATATTCCATGATATGGCAGATCGTAAAAAAATCTAGTTCTCTTTCAGCGTATTTTATCAATACTGGTGTATTGTGTTATTTCTACATTACTTATGTAGCCATGCATAACAATGTCTACAGTCATCTCTCCTGCTGGCAGCAAATCCTGGTAAGTTACAGGAATGCCAGCAGTAATCATGGAGGTTTGCCCTCACACCCTGGTGAGGTGCCATATGTATGGATGGGAGTGGCTACATTCTCTGAGTCCCTAGTTAGTGACATCAGAGATGTGCCTGCTTCCTGAGGTATATAAGGCACTGCACTGCCTAAAGTTAGCGCGTGTGGTTGCTGCGAGTTGATGGTGCAAGGTGAAGCAGCAAGTTAAAGGTGCCCACTAGTGCAGTAACTAGTGGCATCAATTATATCAAGCCAGAGAAGGCCAACTGTGTCCAGGGACCTGGAACAGGGGTGATCTCCCTGCGTGGAGAGGGAATCCCACTCCATTGGGAGGGCGTACCTTTTAAAGGGAATCACGGAACAATGTGCGGCTGAGACAAGGACTGTGAGGGGCAGCTAGCCCTTATCAACACGCACAATAAATATGGCTTGTTTAACGAGAACCCCATGGTGTGAGTCTGCAATTACTCTCCTGGGGCCCTCACCACCAAGAAGGAGTTCCTCATCAGGACCCTCTACCTGCATACGCATAGATCCTGATGAGGTGGAGGCGCTGCACGTGATGTAAGTAGGACTCGCACCCACTACTTCAGCTACCTGTCTGATTGACATCCCCGAATACCATCATGCGGGAGACTCAGGAGTCCTGTTGCCTACAGGTGCACCACCATACACCGACATGTAACGGGGCTGGATAGACCACAGGGGCCAATGTAAGATTGGGTGGGTCAGACCAGACACGAACAAGCGTTACACTTATAGAAAGAAATTCCATTCATTAAATGGTGTTACACCGAGAGAACGTCCATTGCGCTTCCTGGGTCTCCGGCAACAGACGTGAGAGAATTTCCGTGTCGTCTGAACTGTGGTTAATATACTTACATGCTCACTCTTGACCATTCATAAGTACGTGCATATTTCACCATTTTTATATCAATACAATACATATCAAAATACACTGAGGGTTCCTGTGCTTTCTTTTCTCTTTCTGCTAATATAGATGGTGATGTCCTTACATCCCCTCTCCTTTGAACCAGCAGCAGACCATCTGATTTCCAAAGGGAAGTTTGTATCCCAAATGAATTTGGTTGGTGTATCGCACCTTCACATTCACACTTAGGGGGCTATGCACTAAGCTCAATGGGTTTGCGTTCGGATGTTCAAAAAAAGCACGTCCATTAAAAAGTGAGGCCGGGGATGCGATTCACTAAGGCCTTGAGCCCATTTTTTAACGTACGTGCTCAAAACACCCACAGCGTACGTGTTGCTTTTTTTCCCCCTGGTAGCGTTCTTAAACGTCATGTACGCTAACTGATAGAAAAAAAAGCTGCATGTAACATTTGCATGGAGATTTGCCAACTCCATGCAAGGCTGTTACAGGTGATCGTACACTAAATAAATACATTTGAATAATAGTGTACATGAGCAGGGGGTCTCCAGAGCTGAACAGCATTGGTTTCAGGTCCGAGGACCCCCTACTTCAGGAGATACAGGCCCCGTTATGGGGTGCCGGTATCCCCTGCAGAATTTCAATGTCCCGGTCACGTGACGCGGACGCTTGAAATTGCAGGGGATACCGGCACCCCATAACGGGGCCTGAATCTCCTGAAGTAGGGGGTCCTCTGACCTGAAACCAATGCGGTTCAGCTCCGGAGACCCCCGCTCATGTACACTATTATTCAAATTTATTTATTTAGTGTACGATCGCCTGTAACAGCCTTGCATGGAGATGGCAAATCTCCATGCAAATGTTACATGCGGCTTTTTTTTCTATCAGCTAGCATACGTGAAGTTTAAGAACGCTAGCAGGGGGAAAAAAAGCAACACGTACGCTGTGGGTGTTTTGAGTACGCACGTTAAAAAATGGGCTCAAGGCCTTAGTGAATCGCGTACCCGGCCTCACTTTTTAACGGACATGCTTTTTTTGAACATCAGAACGCAAACCCATTGAGCATAGTGCATAGCCCCCTATGTTTTATGTATTGCCCGATATGGGCTATTGATTTATTTGTTTAAATTAATTATTTTTTTATCACATTTAGGTCCCAGTGGACCAATTAATTGCACATGTATTTATTGCACACATTTTGTGCTCTCCAGACAGTTTTTGTTTAACATGCTTTAAATGGTACTGCAAATCATTGTGAGGATTACATTCTGCAGACTGTATGCTGTAGCACTAACAAAATCTGCCTATTTTAATGCATTTGGCTAAAGTAATGTGACTGAAATCTCCTATTAAAATAATATTTTGCTACCTTTATAATGAAATGCCTTTTTTTACAAAAAAAAAAAAAGCTGGGTCAGCTTAAAAAAACAAGTGTATTTTTCTCAAATACGTTATTGAACAAACTTCTGCTTTCATCATTAACACAATAATGTGTGTTATGTGGTATGTCAGACAGAATAGGATTTGAAATCTCTGTTTTTTATTTGCACATTCAGCACTTTCACAGATTATAAATAACAGAGTAGGAGAGTTCATTCTTTCACTCCGAGCTCATGTCCAAATATTTTCACTTTCATGTGGGTTTAGCAGTATGGTCTAACCCCTATTATTTCTCAGCAAGTTGACTTTCACATAACCATAAAGCAAAGAGTATATAAACACCACGTTTATGTCTTTTTGATTTGTATGAGTAGTTGATTCGCTTGATTTACTGTAACATTTAAATATTGAGAATTTTTATTGCTGTCATTGATTTTTAGCTTTTGATGTGATTCCAAAAATTGATGAAGTGCATTCGAAGAACACATATTTAAAGGTCCCTTTACAATGATTAAACTATTGTTCATATTCATAAGGAATCATGTTATTTTGCCCATTATTATCCTATACTTGTTATTGCAAGAAATGACCCAAAAAACACAGCCACATATATTGTAGAACAATATATCTATTGTACACTGAGAGACAGAATTAAATGTTTGAATGCGTTATTATTTCGCTGTAATACTTTTCCTCTAATAATATTGATACCCAAAGGAAGTTTTGCAGGAGCTTACCTTGGCAAATCTGTATGAACAGAATTATTAATAAAAACAACCCTTTGCTTACACAAGTGTGAGAATACATGTGAGAGACAAAATTAAAATTTGAAACCTTTAAAAAAATAAAATAAATACTATTGACATCCATATGGCTAAAAGTGCACTTTGTAAAAAAAAAAATGATCAAGATGATACCTGTTTTTAAACAAGTCCATTAATCCAATATTGATAACAGCCTTTTCTTGTCCAAACCAGATCATTTCTTAAAATCTTCACTGTCAAAGGACCCTTAAAGCAATGCTCTAGTACACATTTCTGGGATCACAGACATTAAAGAGGTTAAATTACCTATCTTCTGTTACTTAATATTATTGTAGGTCACTAAAAAAACTGTGTGTAAAATTAAGACAAAAAAAAAACAACCTATGAGTGTATGTACATGTTACACACAGTTCCTTAATCTTCAAATATCATGTTTAAGATAAGTTATTCAGATTGTAGATGTGGGCATGCAACTGTTCCCACTAAATTGCATGCATATAATTTTAATATGTGTAGTTAATACACTATGTGAACAGGCTTAGGGAATTGGTAAGCTTTATGATGGAGAGATGTTGACCCTTTTTTAACCCACTACTATTTTTAAGTCTATTCATGTCTATGTTGCCTGGGTTTTTAGCGTTTTTGGTTCCTCAAACGTTAATATTTTTTGTGGCCCTTTACCCACCCATAACCTCATCCATTATGTTTCCAAATGTTAATATTTTACCCATTCTCATTCATGGTCACTGACAGGGGGCAGGTCATTGCTCTGGGACCAATAAGGGAATTAGCCTGACTGTCTAAACCTGAGACAGCGTATCATGCACAACTGTGGTCCCCCAACATCTAGATCCCGACAATCCTTCTCCTCCTCACTTCTGAAGCCTATGGCTCCAGCACTTAACAGGTCACGCCTCCCCTTCATGGCTCTAGTGCTCACTTATACTCAGTGCTATTTTCAGTGGGGTTTACTGTGCAATTATCCTGGACCCCACAAACAGCAACCCACTCAATATACTCTGGGAAAAAAAAAAGAACTGCTATATTTGAATGATAATACATATTTAACTGTATCAAAGCATATAGGAGGCGCACGTGAGCTTGTCAAGACTATAAGCAATTGCTTTGACTACTTATGCACTGGTGACACCAGAGCATAAAAAAGCAGAGATTAGTGACCTGTCCTGGACATATTAATCTTAGTTTGGTTCACCCAGTATAATAGGACACTTGAAGATAGAAATCCAATTAAGGTTCTCCTATTTGTCAGAGAGCTTATTATTGGAAAACAGATATCTGCACTTATCTATGAAAGAATCTAATGAGCACAGTATGATTGATCCACTTAGATATATAAATAACTAACTGTCACATGCCTATTCCGTGAAAATACCACTGTGGTATTGTATTGGTAAATAAAAGGTATGTACTGCCCAGTAGAAATAAGGCAAACTCGCTATAATGAGACACAAATCTACTAATAATAAGTACACCCTCTCTGCAGATAACCTAATAGTGAGACTTGCTAAAGTAGAGCGTCAAAGTTCAGGGCTGCACATATTGGTATAGAGCTAGTGTGGTACACAAAATCAGTGAGCTGTAATAGCCAGTAGTCTCTAGCTATATTCTAGGTGTTCAGTGTTACTGTACCTATAAACTAAAAGTGAATTAAATAGTAAATCCTGTAATAATGATACAAGAACATTGCAACATAACTAGAAACTACCTTAATACCTTTATTGAAACCAGAGCTTGCTCTGTAGCGTCTGACCCTCTCTTCTCCCTCTGCTGCACTGACTACTTCCTAGTATGACATCAGTACACTCTAATAGCATCTATAACAAGACCTGGATGAAATCAAACGCAACCTTTCCAAACACTGGCACTTACTGACGTCAGAGGACAATCTCTGTAAGGTACTAAAATCCACACCCAAATCACGAGAACCTAGGGATAAATTGGTACAGATGTAATAACTGCAAAGCATGCCGTTATGTGCTACCAAGCAGGGATAGTTCAATAATAACTTCATTTCATAATAACTTTATTTCATATAGAGCTTTTTTCCCAATTGCACTCAAAGGCACAGAGAAATAAAGGACACAAGGAGCTGACACCGGGAATTGAACCAGGTTCAAACTCAGTGTCTTTACTGATTAGTTAATTCAAGTAACTATTGATTAGTTAATTCAAGTAAGCAAACAAGATAACGAGTTTTCTGAACTACCATAACGTCTGTGATACATGATTTTATAAACTGTACGAAAACAAATATAATTTACTTGTTAATAAGAAACTGTGAACATAGATACATCGGAAAAACTATCAGACAGCTGTAGCAGGTCTCACTAATAGATTATTTGCAGCGAGGGTGTACTTATCATCAGTAGATTGGCATCTCATAATAGTGAGTTTGCCTTATTTCTACCAGGCAGTACCTTTAATTTACTAATTGACAACTATTCAATCCCACAATGGTATTTGATACTGATTAGGCAGTTAACTGTTGGATATATATATACCATATAGTCCATATGTTCAAACGTCCATACGCCTTACTTGTTTCCCTCCTAGTATGGTGCTTCATTAGGGGTTTTAGAAGGGGCACTGTGATCAGCAGCTATAAATGCCATCCGGTAACCATGGTTACTATTAGCAGCCATCTTAATTACCTAATTCAACCCCAAGCTGATTCAAACATTAGAGGAAAATGACATTTCATTGTTAAATGCTTTATTTCATCTGTTGATATATAGATCCATTCTTTCATAGTTAAGTTCATATATAGTATAAGTTTTTCATTTATAAGCTCTCTGGCAAATAGGAGAGGCTTATATGGATTTATATCTTCTATTGTCTTATAATAAGCTGACAGGCTTTGCACATTCCACCAGTATATGTGCCCACTGTTTTTGATTTAAGCCAAGTTTCCTGTTTGCTATTTTTATAATGGCTATGTACCAAATGATCCTTCAAATTATTTGGTCTGCGATACGTAATAGAGGCTGTAGGTTTGAGAACAGTTTTTTAATCCTCATCCTCTAAAAGGATATGCCAATGTTTGTTTAATACTTCTCGGATGTTCCACCATTGTCTATTATAAGTTCCTATTATTCTAATAGGTTGTTTTGCTTCTTCATCTCTTTTATTCACATATAATAACATGGTGCGATCCGTGTTTTTGGCACTTTTATAGCCTCTATTAATACAGGTCTTACTGTATCCCCTATCAGAGAATTTCCTTTGCATAATGTTCGCTCGTTCTTCAAAGGCCATCTCTGTTGAACAATTTCGTTTAGCCCTAAGGAACTGGCCAATCGGAATTCCCTGAATAAGGGGCTTAGGGTAGTGGCTTGATGCCAAGAGTAAGTCGTTCATCACCGTCTTCTTAGTGTGCACTTTTGTTGTTAGAGTACCTTCTGAATTTTTTGTGATCTCTAGAGCCAAGAATGTTATCCTTTCATAATGTATCTCATTTGTGAGTCTAAGATTGTAATTATGATTATTTAATTGATTCACAAACGTATGAAACTCCTTTTCAGTGCCACTCCATAGGACAAGTACATCGTCAATATACCTTGACCATAAGTCAATATGCTTTGTGTGTACGGTCATATCCTGGGTTAAGATTTTGGTCTCCTCCCACCATCCTAAGAATATATTTGCGTACGTTGGGACGCATGTCGTCCCCACCGCAGTTCCTTGTAATTGATGATAATTACTTTCTTTTTAATGGAAAGTATTATGTGATAATACAAATTGCAGCAGGTCTAGAACAAACTCTTTGTTATTACTGAGTACCACACTTTTTTGCACTAAGGAAGTGTTTTACTGATGCTATACCTACTTATGTTGTATACTTGTATACTGAGATTCCATGTCCAAAGACGCCAAAAAGATGTTAGTGCCCACCTCAACTCCATCCAATTTTCTAAGGATATCAGCTGTATCTTTAACGTGACTAGGTAAGCATGTGACAAAAGGCCTCAGTACTACATCCAGATATGTGCTGGCTTTTTCTGTTAGTGATCCAATGCCAGAAACAATTGGTCTACCAGGTGGTTTAGTAGAATGTTTATGTAATTTTGGCATACTACATAAAGTGTTACGAGGACTTTAACTCATTATGTTCACCAACAGTATGCCATAACCATATAGTACTTCCCACATTATTTAATTACTTTTTATAATTGTTGTTGTGTATATTGAAGATTGTCTTTTATGTGATCTGTAATAAAAGTTAAGTACTGTATTAATGTTGGGTCATTGAGTGGGCCGCAAGTAAACATTTGCGTCTGGGGGTCTTTTGACTCTCTTCACACCTACAGATGCAGTGGCTGTTATTCGAACACTTCATGCGTTGTATACCTTGGAATACCCATGTCATGGCGCGTGATTTCTTCCAACCTTACCTCCTTAAGACACGAGTGCAGAAAATGGCAGTTTAGTGTTCTGGTTTTTAAACACCTGAAATTGACACAGTAGCACAGTACTGTACACATTACAATTCATTCATTTCATTGCACACAAAGAAACAGAATCCATAAAATTCAAACAAAGCAACCGCGATAAACACCGGTGCCTGGTGTGATTGGCCGCGTTAATGCCGCGTGGAATACAGCAGAGCACACGAAAATGGCTTCTTGATTTGTTCGAATAACGGCCTCTGCATCTGTAACGGTTCTGAGTTTTTGTCTATAGTTCTTAGTTCACCGGGTGCACCTTCCTTTGTGACACCATTTTCCTAAGGGATAAGAAGAATTCATTACTCTCTATATGAATGTCCCCTTCTCAAATTAGCCTCAGTAATCTCACTGTTGCGAGCGGCTCTGCTTTTTGTATTTTGAAGATCAATACATGATTCAAATGTTAAATAGTAAAGTAAATTCTTACATATGTTGTTGGAATGTCACAGCTGCAGTAAGATAAACCAAGAGGTGTATCTGGATACTTTCAGATGCTCTCTTTTGATGAGGTCATGTTAAGGTACAATTTCTTTCTTTTATTTATACACAAAAACAGGTGTTCCTGGGTAACAGACTTCCCCTGTTGTTGATGCATTTAATCTTGTATCAGTACCAATCACAGAAAGCCATATAAACTACAGGATTTCCTTTTGGTGAAGTTGGGAGATGTTTTGCATTATTACCTTGATCTCTTGCCTAGTGTGATGAAATGTGTACAGATGTTCCCTAGGTAACACTTCATATTTAGGTATAATGGAAAATATGACCCAGTTTTCATGATTCTATGGCAGTGTGGGGCAGAATATTATTATTTTTATTATTATGGTTTATTTGTAATGCGCCAACATATTCTGTAGGGAGTCCAGAGTTATGTATGTTACATTAAAAGAATGACATTCCAAATAAGAACAAACAAGCGCAGATGGATAAAGAAGGTAATGAGGGTCCTGCTCTTGAAAGATTGCAATCTAGAGAATATCATAACATTTCTCATCTCTCCCTCATGTCTCACCTCTCCTTCATGTCTCATCTCTCCCTCATCTCTCCCTCATCCTTCATCTCTCGTCTCTCCCTCATCCTTCATCTCTCATCTCTCCCTCATCTCTCACCTCTCCCTTGTCGCTCATCTCTCATATCTCTCTCATCTCTCCCTTATCTCTTTTCTCATCTCTCCCTCATGTCTCATCTCTCCTTCATGTCTCATCTCTCCCTCATGTCTCATCTCTCCCTCATCTCTCTCTCATCTCTCATTTGTCCCTCATCTCTCATCTGTCTCTCATCTCTCCCTCATCTCTCATCTCTCCCTCATCCTTCATCTTTCGTCTCTCCCTCATCTCTCATCTCTCCCTCATCCTTCATCTCTCGTCTCTCCCTCATCTCTCATCTCTCCCTCATCCCTCATCTCTCATCTCTCCCTCATCTCTCATCGCTCATCTCTCATCTCTCCCTCATCTCTCATTTCTCATCTCTCCCTTACCTCTTTTCTCATCTCTCCCTCATGTCTCATCTCTCCCTCATGTCTCATCTCTCCCTCATGTCTCATCTCTCCCTCATGTCTCATCTCTCCTTCATGTCTCATCTCTCCCTCATGTCTCATCTCTTCCTCATCTCTCACCTTTCCCTCATCTCTCACTCATCTCTCATCTCTCACTCATCTCTCCCTCATCTCTCCCTCATCTCTCCCTCATTTCTCCCTCATTTCTCCCTCATCTCTCCCTCATATAGCTCTCATCTCTCCCTCATCCCTCATCTCTCCCTCATTTCTCCTTCATTTCTCATCTCTCCCTCATCTCTCTTCATCTCTCCCTCATCTGCCCCTCATCTCTCCCTCATCTCTCATCTCTCCCTCATCTCTCCCTCATCTCTCATCTCTCCCTCATCTCTCATCTCTCCCTCATCTCTCTCTCTCCCTCCCATCTCTTTCTCCCTCCCCATCTCTCTCCTCCCTCATCTCTCTCCTCCCTCATCTCTCTCCTTTAATACCGTATGATTTTCCCAATTCTTTGCGCCTATCTCTCCTTTTCCAGCATTCTTACTTTCTCCTCCGTTGTCAACTGACTGACGCTCTTTCTGTCAGCCTGCTTTCTGTGCAAACTTTATAGCTATCTCACTCTCCTTATCTGCTACCAGGCTATGTGCATTATGATGTCACGTGCCAAATACTTAGTCTACTAGTTTCAACACCCAGAGGCTGACTTGCTTGTCAGAGAAATGTTAATAACTCCATGGAAGATCTACCATTTGACCCATGGCTATTCCTCCTCAACAGACCAGCCCAGGGAATTCCCGGAACCGATCTCGCCCTCATTAGTCAATTTACAATCGCCACTAGATTCGAAATAGCCTCGTTATCAAAACAACAAGAAGTAACTCAAATTTCTAAAATAAGAAATAGGATTTGGTATGTATGCCAAATGGAAAAATTGACTACCTTATTAAATGATTCAGACAAAAAAATTCAAACAACTTGGCAACCCTGTCTTGCCCAATCAGACATCCAGGGTATAAACCTTTCATCAATTATGACATAATTAAACTACCGGCTGACACAGGCTCACCCCCGGAAGAGAACAGGCTACACTCTGTTCTAGATGGTAACCTTTCGGGACATAGCCTACACATGAACACCCAATCATGAAAATGCTAGCTAATGAGAGGACACCTTAAACCCGAGAAAGCCTCTCCTCTCTCAACCTTTCCCCCCTCATCACTCCCCACGGTGTGTATCGCCCCTCTTTTGTTTTTTCTCTTCTTGCTGTATATCTGTGACTTACTTCGGTTCGGATGTGTGCTGTTTAATACTTGTTTTATTCATCTATGTAATTAGTTGTTATAAGTGTTGTTTGTCTGTGTTTTAGTGTTCACACCAATTATATATTAATTTGGAAAACCAATAAAGGTTAAGTTTTATCTTGTACATATCACACACCCATTCAATGAGTGCTTGTTATATAGGGGTCTTTTTTCACTTGTCTAGGCAAGTGTACGTCTGCTCATATCCACAAAGCTACTGTAATTATATGGTAAAACATCAGCTATTGTATATCTCATTTTCATAGACTGAAAGTCCCGTCATTGTAGCATAACATGGACAAGGCAAAGGATGTGGAAGCGGATCTCCATAAAAACTTCTCTATTCAAGCACTAATTTGAATATGCAAAGGGTATTTAAATTATCATATTTACCAGGTATCACTGGTGTGTTCACAGGTATGTATCTCTCCACATGATTTATAGAGGAATGTTTTGTTAAATTTATACATTAATAGGTACTCTACTAACATAGTAGAGTCGTCATCGTCCTCTTCTGCGCCCATCCCCTTCCCCTACTCCCTCTCACCTCCTCCTTGTATTAAAATACATTTGTTAATGGTGAGGATAAGAGTTTGAAAATGTAACATTCTACTGAGATACATCTTCTCGTATTGTTAGCACTGTGGGGTAAAGCTTCCTTCGTCCTCCTCCTTCGTCCTCCTCCTCCCATTACAAATATGTCGCTTCCATTTGAAGAACAGTGAGCTAATTGGTGTATTAAAATGCATTTGTTTTTGTTGAGGATAACAGTTCAAAAATATAACATTCTAATGAGATATATCTTCTGGGATTGTTAGCATCGAGGGCTAAGGATTCCCGAACTGGTTACCTTAAGGCATGGTGCACTTATCCTTGTGTTGCATTATTATTTCTAGTTTTCTCATGTCTGTTTTGTAATGAACAATGAATAAATGTAGTTAGTGCCATGTAAATAAAAACATACAGAAAATATGCAATTTGAGGATGTAAGAAGGTTCCAAAGTAAAACGTATTATTGCATCGCATCCTTCATCTACCATGTTTGTATCCTTCCTGTCAGCTGGCTTGAGATATGGACCTAATGGTATGACACATGAGCTATATTATTTAAAAACAAAACAAATTAATTGCAACTGGATGTAAATATTAAACTGTGATTTTTATTCTGTAGAGTGGTGACTTGAACACCTACATACCTCTTTTGTTTCAGTTTGTTACTGTAGGAAGAAGGCATTGGTAGTGGACCACTGATTTCTTTTGGAAAACTAGGTTTTTGCTTCACTGACGGCACAAAATTAGACAGACTTTGGGACACCAGACACTTATCGCATACTTTTTTCAGCCACAAGTTTGATGTTGTTTTGGAATAAAATGGAAAAATTCAGTGAAGCATTGTAAGCAATAAGAGATGCTGCGGTCGACTTAAGAATTTAGTCGTGGTCATGCCAGTAAAGAGAATATAATATGCAAGGTTTTGTTGGATTTGTCAGTGAATTTTACATGAAGAAAACCAATTAATTTTAACCTATTGAACTTTACATTATGGCGCTTATGAGCAGGAGTAAGATAACTTTGAGGAATTATAGTTATTTTTCACAATATTCCCAATTAGGATTAACTGAGTGACATGTAGATTCCTTGTAATGTATATCCTATAATTGGAATTATTGTTCTGACATTTACTGGATTTACTCACATAAAGTATGGAAACAAATCATGATCTTTCTCTGAGATAAAGGAGTTGAAGTGGCCCAGTGGTTATCTCAATGGCCATTTACACTTATTTAAAACCTCATGGTAGCTCTGTGTGTACTTGGTAAGCATATGTCAATTAGGGCTCCAATATGTCAATAGAAACAGTTTGCTTCAACTTTTTTTTAACATTAAACTATGTATTGTCTGAGTCGTACAAAGATTATTTTATACATTTTATGGAGAGTTTTCATTATCTGATGCTACTGTACTATAGTTTATCAATTATTATACATGGGAATACCCCATGGTCAGAACTAAGCCTGCCATTGATTCATAATTTGAATTCAATGGGAGCATAGAAGCCCTGATGTGTTCTTGTTTCTTTGTACAATTAGGCACAACTACAGTACAGTACAGTAGTGGACTTATGCCTATTTTGGCGTCTTTTTTTCAAGTATTATAAATTACTGTAGGATACATTTTTTAGTGCCCTTTATCTAACATTTGTTGCAAATATTTGCACAAATAGCCATTAGTCACCAACCTATTAGTCTGAGTAGGCTGAAATGATACTTCAGTAGTCAAGAAGAACCACATGTGACATTATTAGACTAGGAACCTTCTATTGTGGGGCTTTTTACCTTGACCAAAGAACTGATGCTTCTGTTTTAGATAGAGATAAAGCAGGAAGGACCATATAAATTCAATAGAGGTACTACGCCGTTCAATCTATCTACAACATTAGGGAAAGATTAGGACTCCCCCTGTATCAGGTGTAAAAAAAACTTAGTGATAATATGCAACCATGATCTTTTTTGGTGTGATGTCAACAAATGAGAGGATGTAATTGATTTCCCCAGAACTCAAGTTGCGCATTAAGTTAAAAAAAGTAAATAAATCAACATTAATTTAAGATTGTTGTAAAAAACTTGACTTAATATCTACAGTGCTGGCAAAAGACAAACGACTGTTCCCTCATGCTGCGTGAATGTAAGAAAACGGAAATCAAATTATGCAGAGCCAGGCTGGGCATTAAGCCAGCCAGGTGTAAGTAATACACTAATTTAAATGCACCCCTTTTAAAAAATAGAAACCATACTGGAAGCACATGCGTGGTGCGAATGGCATTAGGAGCTGAATAGAACAGCTTCAATTGCGTTTGGGACACTTCAATCCACAACTAGCTCCAAACAGAGGGAAAAAATGGTAAAAACTGCAGAAACACTCAATGAACATTCCAGATGCCATGAGGGATGAGGGGCCGGAATGCAGGAATATGTCTGCCAGCAACGTACAGAAGATCAGGAGGACCTGCAACCATCTGATCTCAGAGAACTCTTGTCCACTAAAAATAAGTGACCTATATAATAACATTAAACCTCTGTTTCAAACAGAACTATAGATTGCACTTACAGAAATATATAGAGAAGTTACATGTCTTGGGAATAGTACTGATCTCCTCAAAAATAATACAGATATGCTGGTAGACACTATGGGTCCGATTCATAAAGCAGTGATAATTGATTTAGTGGGCTATAAATGCCCTTATAGCACACTACTTCCTGATCTGCTATTCATAAAGCAGTGATAACAGTGCACTATCACGCTTTAATGGCTTTTTAATGCCCATTAACAGCCAGAGACAAAAAAGTCACCTGATAAGCCAAAAAAAGGCAAAAGCACCTTTTTTTTTTTGCCAGTAACTGCTATTCACAAAGCTGTGATAAGTTTATCTGTGTATAAAATCCCTCAATATTTTTGCACCAGCTAAAGGCTGGTGCAAAAAAGGTTGAGAGATGCATAAAAGCATGTTTTGTTTTTTTTTGAAGCATTGGTATCAATCTTGAGGCTGGCGGAGGCCTCCGGGTGGTTCCCGCTGGTTCGGGGATCCACGGGTGGTCCCTGTGGGTGTCTGGGGGCCTCTGGGTTGTCCCCGCAGGTGTCTGCGGGTCCTCGGGTGGTCCCCATGGCTTTACTGTGAACAGACTTCTATAATACAGGTACAGATACAGAAACAGATCAGGATCAGAGGCATGTGCATAGGAGTCTGACTTCAAGCAAAGGCAAAGGAAACAGACAGGAAGCAGAGCTATAAAGGACAGAGACAGGAGCAACAAGAAGACAGACAGGCAGACAGAAGAACCCAGAGGAAACAGAAGACAGCAGCACACCCAGTGGACAAAGAAGAACTATGGCTAAGCAGGAGGTCTAGGCGATCCTGACATTACTCCCCCCTCTCAAGAGCGTTCTCCGGACGATCCTCCAGGCTCTTCCCGGAGGCCTTGATGAAAAGAGGAGTCAAGGTGACCCACCTCTGGTGGTTTGTCAGCGGGCAGAGGGTACTCCACAGGTACATTGGGTGCTGCAAGGAACCTCCGAATAGGTGTGTTCAACCCAAATGCAGGGGCAGAGACATCAGAAACGTGGGAATCAATGACGGGTGCAGCCTATCCACATGAGTCAGTGGGGACACAGAGTTCACTCTTCGTGGTCTCTTTTTGTGACCAATATATCTCTTTTAGTTTTGGAATCTGGAACTTCCCAATGGATACGTTCAACTCCATTGCAGAGGCATGGACATCAGGAATGTGGGCATCAAGGACGGGTGCAGACTTTTCACATGGGTAAGTGGGAACATAGAATTCACGCTCCATGGTCTCCTTTTGTGACTGCCGTTTCGTGGTATCACCTAAATTCTCATTAAGACCAGCTATTTGATTTTTCAGCTCTTGAAGCTGTCCTTCTGCACTTCTTTTCCCACTCAATGCAGTTGTCAGTTCGGCTTCTTTGGAGTTGAATCGCGACTCCATATCTCCCAGCTGACTCAGAGTAAAGCTTAAATATGTTTCATCTTCTTCATTTCTGATCTGCAGCTGCCGGTACTCCTCCCGGGCATTGTCCAGCTCCAGCTGCAGCCGGACCTTATCACGGGCTGTGTGGTCCAATAATTTGCAGGCATCGGCCATTTTGACATCATAACGCTGTGTCAGGCCAACCACTTGACAGACGGACACCTTCTCTCTCTCCTCCTTTTTGGCAAGCTGTGTCTTGAGGTCAGCGATCTGCGCCTGCAGCGCTGTGAGCTGCTGAGCTGTGTGTTCAGCTGCTAGCTTTAGCTCTTCCTCCAGCGAGGCTCTGGCTATGCTCAGTGTGGCCTTCAGCTCCTCATGCTGTTCTTTGGGAACACACTGGGTACTCAAATAATCTTGCAGCATCTTTATTTTGTAGGCAGTCTGGAAACTTTCTTCTTGCAGAACTCGCTGCTTTTCTTCAGCATTCACCCATTTCTCCTTGGTGTCCTGCAGATGTGTACGCAGTTCTCGCAGCTGACTCTGCAGCATATTTTCTGCTTGTGTGTGCCGCTCCAGGGAGACACGTTCTTCTTGCAGCACTCTCTCTGCATTCTGCAGTGCTGTCTGCACGTCTAACTTTTCCTGGGCCAACTGTTTCTTCCCCTTTCCTAATTCATGGAGTTTCTTATCTCCTTCACTGACTTGGACATAGAGATTCTTGCACTCCTGGGTTACCATTTCAAAACTGCTATTTAACCCTTCGAAGATCTCTCTCAAAGAACGTAGTTCTGTGTTGAAGTGGCAATTCTTCTCCTCAGAGGCTTCCAGTTTTGCGCCAACTTGAGCCATGAAACTCTGGTACTGGGCATTATCAGCATAGGCCTTCTCCAGCTTGCTTGACAGGATCACCCTGCCCCTCTCCAACTGCTCTTTTTCTTTCTCCTGGAGAACACACTTAGCAATTGCTGAGGATAGACAGCTTTGTAGTGCAGCCTTGGCTTCTTGCTCCTTATCTAAACGTCCATAAAGACAATCAATCGCTTTCTGTGCAGCTTGAAGCGTCTGAGTAGGGGCATATTTCTTTTCTTCCACTATTCTTGGAATACGTCTGTGAGTTGCCTTAAGCTGCAGCATATCTCTTTCATTAAATGCAGACTCTGAGGTTAAATTTTCATTCTTAATTCCTTCTGCAACTTCCACAGTAATGCCTCCCTTCTTTTTCTTCTTCTTCCGTGCTTTGAGAAGTTCTGAAGAATCAGTGGTACTGTTTTCACATTTACTGCTCAAGACTGTTTTGAGTGGGAGCCATAATTTCAGGCATGGGGAAACCACGCTTCCCAAGAAACCAGTAAAGAGGAAATGTGTTTTTAAAACAGAAGCATTAGAATGAACAACAGGAATATTAGGCACAGAGAGACACAAGATAGGAGAGCTGACCTTTTGAGACTTTAGCATCAGTCACAGAGATTTATAAATGCAAGGAAAAAACATAGACAGAGAAACCTGTAGTTATATCTGAAATTTTAGAAATCAGGCATAGAAATATCATAGACAGCAGGAAACTACTACAGAGAAAACTTGCAGTTAGATCTGAAACTTTTGACATCAGACATAGGAATATCAGACAGAACCTTGCAGTTAAATCTGAAACTTTAGATATCAGGCATAGGGATATCATAGATTACAGAGAAACAAACTTTAGGGGAACTTGCAGGTAAACCTGAAAACTTAGAACCAATCATAGGAAGAACTACAGATTGTAGGAAAAATCACAGCATGCAGTAACAAAATAATGGAAACACTCTTGTCTTTTGAAATGGGAACCCTGTGAACAGCAGTGGTCCAACCAGGGATGCAGAGACAAGCCTTGTCCAGGGAATGAAAAGTCAGAGTCTAAAAGGTGGCAACAGGTACTGCAAGGGTAAACCCAGGCACTGCACAAAAGGGAAAAAAAAAACCTCAAAGAAAGGTTTAGCAGGCAGGAAAGGGTGCAGGCAGAAGAAGAATCTGTTCCAGCGAAGTCCAGAAGTGGCCTTTGCTTTCTGTCACGAGACTCCTATGGCGGGTAGGATCTTGGTGGCCGGAACAGCACGAGCGTAGTAGGGGTCACAAGCAGGGGTCCAAGGCAGGCAGCAGGTAGCGAAGTCAGGTAACAAGCAGAGGTCGGCAACGAGGAGACTGGAACAGGACAGGGGAGCAAGGACAGGTCTAGGGGCAGGGACTGAGAACAGGAACAAACAGGGACAAGCCAGATTACCAGCAAGGGCTTTACTGTGAACAGACTTCTATAATACAGGTACAGATACAGAAAGATCAGGATCAGAGGTATGTGCATAGGAGTCTGACTTCAAGCAAAGGCAAAGGAAACAGACAGGAAGCAGAGCTATAAAGGACAGAGACAGGAGCAACAAGAATACAGACAGGCAGACAGAGGAAACCAGAGGAAACAGAAGACAGCAGCACACCCAGTGGACAAAGAAGAACTATGGCTAAGCAGGAGGTCTAGGCGATCCTGACACTCTTCACCACACTCAGAGCGTTTGTACTAAAAGGCAACTTTCTTGAATCCTTTATAGATCTCCAGTGGCCCTTATTCATGAAGCCGGTTACACCGAACACATTTCCAAATAAAAACAGTACCAGACAATGCTATCCCCTATCCCCTATCCCTTCTTCTATTTGCTCTTGCTTTAGAGCCCCTGGCTATAAGTATACGCAACGACCCCAACATATTTGGACTAAGAATATATCTATCAATTTAGTTTGCTTGCAGATGGTATTCTTCTAACATTAACTAGTGCAATGCTGCAATTAGTAACTTTAGCTGGTGGACCATAAGGGAATTATCAAGGGTCAGAGACCTCCTTATTAATTTCAAAATGAACCCTTAGGCTGCACTTATAGTGCCGGCAACGCAACCATCGCGTCAAAACAAATGCATTGTCGCCATCATCGTCGTCGCTTGTAGTGCACGCACCTTTATGACGTCGCTGGCCTTGTAGCCAGCGACGTCGCCTAATTTGAAATGTATCAATCGCAACGGTGACGGGTGACGTAATCGGTCGCCATCGCCGGCACTATAAGCGCAGCCTTAAGACTGTAAAGAGGTCAATCAGTTTCCCAATTTGAAACACTTCTGAAACATGCAGATGAGACACTTTATCCTATCACACTTTACTAACTAGCTATCCAGTAACATTTCTCGCTTTGAGGAAATGTTTGTCTATACCACTTGGTACAGGACTCATCTCCACTCTATATTAATCCCTTTCCCCACTATATCATGGAAAAGATTTGAACTACAGTACATTAAAAGGTGTGAATATAATTTGGGGGAACCCTCTGAACCTTCAGATTGGAAAGAAATTTAGAAAGTAGTTGCATCAGTTTCCATCCATCAGGCCACTAAAGAAAAAACTTTAAAGTTCTGTGCAACTGATACTTGACCCCTGACAGGTTGAATAAGATGTTCAAACACACTTCCCCAAACATTTTTTGGGTTGGTGGTCAAATGTGGATGATGCAGCGCTTTTAGTTGAAATTACCTTTAATTAGCACTCTCTCTGGTCGGAGGTCTTCAATCTCATACAGTAAATTCGATTCTGGAAACAACACAGTGATGATCCCTGGGTGGTACTTTGAACAAGTCACCCCAAAACATCACATATAATTGGTGCAAAATTATTTAACATATTCTGGCAACCACCAGGTGTTCCATCAAAGACTCCTGGAAAGGTCAAACCCCCTAACTCAATAAGATCATTAATAACATTTGGTAAACACTTCCCTACGAGAAGATAACAGCTTACCTTAACGATTGCATGCATAAACTTAGAAACATTTTGGATCTTTGGTTGTACAAGGTAGGGGGAAGAGGATTTAACCCACTCTTTCCATCACTTTGAATACAATAAGACATTCTGCATTTGGGAATAAACTGTGACCACAACATTTCATGTCCCTCATTATATTAGAAATATGTTTAACCTGACCTTGTGCAACACAATCCACCAGTTAGCATGTTTATATGTTAATTGTAACTATTGTTATGTATGAATATTGATGTGATGTAACCCTGCCCCTCCCGTATGTTTTGTTTCTTTTGTTTTTCTTATATCCCTGTATCCTCAATACGTTCCCTTGGATTTTGTTTTCTGTACCCATTGAAAGTCTGTATTTACCATAATAAAAATACAAAGTTTAAAAATTCAAATAGAAACCAAATTAGAAAATGACAGAGTCCTCCAGACTTCTGATCCTCTTCTCCTCAGTGTGAATAAAGGGGAGAAAGAGAACAGAACACAAACCAACGGTGTAATATAAATTATAGCTGATGATTAAGATGTATATCAATACAGAGATTGACACTTTCCTGTGCCTTTCTGTCACTCAGTGTGCTCCCCCAGATGATCTCCAGTATAAAAAGAGAGAAGAGAAGCCTATTATGGAGATCATCACTCGTCTTTGCAAGGAAAAAAGACACAAGACTACAAGTTTGACTAATGCAAAAAAGGCCACAGGGAATGGTTAGGTGTGAGGAGAACTAGAATCAGCAAGATTGATGTACTGGAAATAAAGGATCATGAACCAGATGCAAATGACCTTTTTACTGATATGTGGGTCATACTTTTTGAGGATAAGTCCGTAATGGATGAGGAAGCTGTAGGCCGGGGTGCCCTGGTATTGAAGGAGTTTTAAGACAGTGCTACTATAGTAGAGAAACCCTGCCAGACATCACTTGTGACTTCCCCACACATTTGTGAAGCAGACAGCCTGGATACATTAATTAATCGATAATGAGAAGCCCAAGACTTCAAGTCTGATGACTGGAAAAGACAGATGCCACGGGTTACAATTAGAGCTGATGAGAACTCCACCAAGGTTGAGCTGCCCATTATCAATGATGCTGAGCCAGATGCAGGTAGTCACCTTAGTGACAGGGAAAAAGAGATTGCACGATGCATGAAACAACTTGTTCCCAAGAGAGTAAAAAAATTGTTGGTAAAATGGAAAAATGAGGTTGAGCGAAAAGTCTTCCGCAGGGTTGAGGAAGGAAATCACATTATGGACAAGCTGTGCTTTGAAGAAGTCTTCCACGAACGATTAAAGCGTGTTGAAATAGAGCACCTACTTGAAGAGACACTACAAGGACTTTGTCACCAGTGTCCTCTTCAACTACGACTATTTATCGTAGTCATGAACTGATAAAGAGGTAGCAAGTCTCTGTACTTCATCTCCTGAGTACCAAATAATTGCCCCAAAGGCGCAAACCAAAATTACTGGTAGGAGTTAAAATCACCTTGAGAAAAGTATTTACTCTAAGGAGAATCAAGTCTAGAGTTGTCAGAATCCATAGAGACTGTCCGGCAGAGTAAAAGACACCAGAGAGATTAAAGCAAAGTATGAGGATTTGGGGGACTTGAAGTCAGGAAAGAAATAATGGTTGAACACTACGGAAAACTCCAAACCCAAACTGAGTATGTGGTATCTCTCCCTCCAGCCATTCTCTCCCAAGATGCAGTTATGTGTCAAGAGAGAGAGGGGGGATGGACTTCCACTGTGGGTAGCCTTAGCTACCCCCAAACAGGGGTGGAGTGTAATGGTGAATCCACTATGCAGGGGAAACATCTTTACATAGACAGCACTGACCAGGTTAAGTCCAGAGCAGCCTGGCTTAATTATCCACTTCAGCTGACTTGTTAGAGACTTATAAAAATCCTACAGAGCTCACTGCAAGGGACTGTCTGATCCAGAAAGCTACTATACTGGAATGCAGAAGAGAGTCCATCCTGTACATTATGTAGATGTTTTACTCCCTATCTCAACCAGGAGGAAGCTGGGGCCCAAAGGTAAACTCTCCTATGCCTGACTTGTGTATTGTCACTGGTAAGGGTCTTATCCCCCAATTTATAGATAGAGTGAACACTGTTATAGTCAGTGCTCCAGAGAGGAGCTAGGTCTGTTTATTTTTGCTCTTGTATGCTAAAAACAAGCCGTATTTATGTTGTCAAAGGGTTGGCTAATAAAAGTTTATATTATTTTCCCCTAAAAATATGTCTCCTGTTTTTAAACATCTACTCGCATCTCCTACAGTAGTATAGACATTACATCCTTCATGGCTGTCTAAGCCAACAAATTCCTAATATTTCTTGTGAATAAGGGGTTAATGTGTGTTTCTTACCTTTTCTTTGAAGATGTTCTCCCAAATATTAAGGATATACCAGTCTGGTGTAATTAATTCACACAGAATTATCTGTCCATCAGAAAAATAATCCAATGGGTATGAAATATTTTTTCCTCTCATATATAAATATAGCTCACAAGGCACTGGCTTATGCTGCAATCGCTGTCTTACTAAACAAACATTCAATTGGATTTGAGATTTGTTGCATAAACTATTCCTTGGACTAAATTAGTCCTCTCATAGTTTAGGTCTTGGTGGCCACTATGGCTCCCTCACAGTACGTATTATATATTGAAGAATTTAGATTAATTGTGGGTTGTGATACCTTTTAGTGGGCCAACATTAAAGTTTTTCATATAGGACAGTGTATAAAGTTTAAAGTCTATAGACTAGATTTCGAAACCTCAGAGGTTTCTTTTTCATGTGTACACTAGTTTGAAGAAGAAATGAATGAAGTTTCGAAAGCTCTAAACACCATAATTTAATCTATGAAGAATTTTAATATTGTCCATTAAGTGGTATCACAATCTATAACAAAGCTGCATTTCCCCAGGACCAATATTGCTATTAGAAGTTTGAACTACATTTTAAGAATAAATTGAGAGATGACAAACCATTAATTATAAAATGCCAGATGTAAAAGCTCTAATAATCTACAATGCCAGGAAAATCAAAACAATATACCTTGACATACAATTACAAAATAGGATTATTATATCTTGGTGACATTGCACTTTTATTGCATACAGATTGAAGTAGTTTTCTTGCACTGTACATTTATGGTATATGTGACGAACAATATAAATCAAAGACAAATGTGTTCAACATTAAAAACTAATCCAGAAAGGCAGATTTCACTCTGTTTTCATTCTTTGAACATTTGCAGATGATTTGTTCAGTTTGAATTTTTTTTTCTTTGCAGAAATGTACTCTAAATAGAATTCACATCACCGAATGCATATCAAAAAGGATATCACTTACTAAAGAATATGTTGTCTATTAATATTCTATACGGTACTGGTTTCCATCTCTCTTCAATGTATGTTTAGTGCCTAACTAACCTACCGACCTTGACATTGTACTGTGCTTTGACACTCAGCTCAGTGGCCATACATCTAGAACAGTAGAAGGTATCAATATTATTGTTTCTTTCACCACAGAACAACAAAATGGACCAGGTCTAAAGCAGAAGTCTACACAGACAGTCGTGGTTTTGATCCTTTGCCACATTTTATTTGCACCAGGCATCTCTTTTTATCTACTTCAACCAATGTTAATTTATTTATTGCATGTTTTACCAGGAAGTAATACCTGTACATTGCGAGTTACCTCTCATTTACAAGTGTATCTTAGGCACTGAGTTATGATGACAATACATGGTTACATTAATTAAACAGGGTTACACATTATTTTTAAAGACATTGCGTGAACAGTTAAAGATAATATATGTTATAGGCATATGTAACAGTTACAGACCAGATTAAAATGTGAGACAGATTTAGTTTTGAAAGAACTTAGACTGGTGGAGGCTTTGAGAGTCTCAGGTAACTTGTTCAAGTTGTTAGGTGCTCGGTAAGAGAAGAAGGAGCGGCAAAACAGCCTTTTGGAGTTAGATCTCAGGTGATAAGTGCTGTATGTGGTAGGTGTGTGCTCAGTGTTTCATACATTTGTTGGGGGTGCTGGATCTGAGGAGGCTTGATGTAGATATGCAGATGTTGCCAGGGTGAAAAAGGGTGCCAGGAACTTTTATATTACAAACAAAGTTTTGTTCACATATATGCTCCACATACAGTACAAGGGTAGGCTTCACATAGACATTAACTGGTGTCAAACAATATGGTTACTCTGTGCTTCTTCCCTTGGTAACTCTCACTCCTACACTAGGGAGGTACTTAGGCTTCTGTAGGATATCATCCCCTTAGTAGCTCTCACTCATACGCCATGGAGGTACTTCTACTGTATATGTGTCCTTAAATAATGTTAGATTGGCAACCTCTTGCATAGCTTTCTCAATGCCCACGTATTTGGTGGATCCTGTTTGGAGTCACACACTATTCTCGGGGATCAGTATTCCTTTGCTGTGCATGGCATTCTTCTTCTATACTTAACAGATTGGGAGTTTACTGGGGACCTGTCATTGGGAATACAGTATCTTCAGGGATCATTATCCCATCACTCTGTACACTGTCTACCGCTCTACTTCTTCCATATTTAATGAATTGGGACTGTACCAGGGATCTTCCTGTAGGCATGTTCCCTAACTGAAAACAATAAACATGACAGGACATCATTACTACATATAACTATACACTTAAACATATTTACATAACTTACAGTGAGACCCTCTCAAAATTCTACTCACAAGGAACCTGATTCTAGAACATTGGGGGGCACTACATATATCCTACCATCTGCCTATGACATCACTGATCCCAAGCCCTACTGATGAGAGGCTATCCTTTCTGCACGTCATCCTGTATCACACAATAGGGAGGGAAGTAACTCTGTATGATCCCACACAGATAACCTTCTAGGGTCCATAACCCTTTAACTACTAGTAGTCCCTAGCATGCGAGCTACATATACTTTCCTACTGGTGTGGGGAACTTTCTTCATTTTGTTTGATTTGTAACTTTTGGGAAATGAGATTGCTCTTCCTAGTCCTACGAGCTCTTGTTGTCTCTACTTTTAAACAAACAACTAATTTTTTGGGCACTTTTTTTTTTAAAGAAACGGTCCCCAAACTTCATTTTGTGACTAATATAAAAAAGGATATTTTCAAATTCTGTAGATGTTTTTCCGGAGGGAACATGCCAACACTACAGCATGAGTAAATTACAATGAAGGCAATGATGATTTCAAAGTTAGAAATAGTAGCAGAAAAACGTTTGTTCCTAAAACTAATCTTAGTCCACATAGTGTAACATTTGTGAATGCCCTTTTTCATGAGATAGGTAGTTATTTCATTGCTAAAGGTAGATGTAACTAAACACCATCATTTTACTTCTAAAGAGTGGTCTATCCTTCCATAATCTTTAAGAATGCGTATAAGGGGGGACCCTAATGATACTTAATAAAAGTAATTATGTTATAGAATGCAAAATATTAATTTCAGATACAAAATTCTAACGCCCAAAAACAAGGCAAATAGATATTAATGAATTAATACAAAGAGCTGTTGACAATCATTGGGTGCCTACTAAAACTGCTAAGGAACCAGCTGTTGTTTCCCCACTAACTCCAATATCCTACACAGTACCAAAAGTACACAAAATGGTTAATCCAACTCCAGGACGTCTCATTATGGGGTACTCTCCATTTCCTTTCAGATTTGAAAAAGTATGCTAATTAAAATCTTATGTAAACACAAAAATCACCAGGCGCTTCTGAGGGTGTCCCAAAATGAAATATATAAAATAACAAATAAAAATACAAAAGGAAATATACAAATGGTGATGAATTGCAGCTCAACCTTCCACAGATCTTTCTTGTTGATCCTTTGCTAGTGTTGATGTCGAAATGTCAGGGAGAGCAGAATATCTGCGCTCCCTGACATTTCGACATCAATTAAAATCTTATGTAATTCACAAGGATAAAAACATATAGATTCATGGCTGGCAAAATTGAGTCTAATAGATGGTAACGTACAGTATTTGGCATTCTGTTTTTTTATTTGATTAAATGGTCTGCATTTATATATTGTATGTCTTTGTAATTTCTTTTCTGTAAACAAGCACTGTTCAACTTTTTGTAGATTACAGTAAATCTAACATTTTATAAGAACGGTCTTTGGGCTCTAGGTGAACCTAGTACCCTTTTTAAGAGATTACCTGCATTTTAAGACACATTTAGCTACATTGGGTTTTTGTGTTAAATACATAATTTTTCCACTAAATAGGAGACTATGAACTCCTGAAGGTAAGACATTAAATTATTCTTGGTGGTGACGGAAGCGTAACTGAGGTGTAGTGTCACAGTTTTTGTGAAGATATTATTTATATTTTCCTGCCCGGTGGGGAGCTAAGTGAGTCATCTGGATAGCTGGAAGTTTTAACCCTTTTCACATACAAAAGTCATGTGCACACAGGTATGGAATTTGTGAAATCCCTGTAGGTACCGTCTTGTTATCAATATCCGTAATGACGTTATGTTCCATGAGGTTAATGTGAATCCACAAAGCTAATTGCATGCAAAAACGACAGCCATTTGGGATCTCATTTGCATAAACTTAACGCCATGTTAAGTTAGCACTCTCTTGCATTAGCTTCAAATAAGATGGTATTAACATAAATCATTAACGGAGCTCTGTGAATCTGTCTAGGCCTAAGAATAAAGATGTTACACTTAAAAAAATGTGTGTCATGAATTCCACACTGGTGTCCACAAGACTTGTCTATGCGAAAGTGGTTAAAACATCCAGCTATTTAGCGGACACACTTACGAAAACCAGCAATAACGCACTAAAACACCATCACGTTACACCTCAGTACACTGTTTCTTTCAAGAACAATTTCAAGTCTTAACCTCGGGGGTCCTTGGTCCCCTGTTTACTAAAACAAAAAAAAAAAAAAAAAAAAAGTCCATCAATATCCATCAAGTTCAACCTATGCTATGTTTAGATTACAGATACTTATCCTATATTTGTATTTGCAATATTTTGATCCGAACGAAGCAAGCAAAAAAACTTAAGTGAAATATTATCCAATGATATCTCATAAGGGGAAAAATAAATTCCACCCTGACTCCTACTAATAGCAATCATATTTCTTCATGGAGTAACATCCTTCCCATGTTTACCTATTTGGTATATCCCTCTATACCAGGCCTGCACAACTCTAGTCCTCGAGGGCCGCAAACAGGCCAAATTTTCAGGATATCCCTACTTCATACTGAGCCACTAAATGAGCCAGCTGTTGTACTGAAGTAGGGATCTCCTGAAAACCTGGCATGTTTGCGGCCCTCGAGGACTGGAGTTGTGCACGCCTGCTCTATACCTTTCCTTTCTAAAAAGATGTCCAACTTTTTTTTAACAAATCTATTGTATCTGCCATCACAGTCTCCATGGGTAATGAATTCCACATTTTATCTGCTCGTTCTGAAAATAATACTTTCCTTTGTTCCTGGTGAAATCTCCTTTCTCCAATGTTAAAGGATGACCAAGTGTCCTTTGTAATGCCCTTGGGATTAATTGTTCTTTTGAAAGCTCCATTTATTGTCCCTGAATATATTTTTATATTGTTATAATATCCCCTCTTAGACCCTCCTGTCTTTTTTAATTTAAAGACAGACAATATAAGAGAATTGCTGTACACCTCAAAAAGAAAAATAATGATACAGTTACCGGTGCTCCAGTGTTTGCACGAAAGCCTGCGATCAGTCCTGAACAGATGAACAAAAGAACATAGGGCACAACGGGTTTAGCAAATCAAACTCATTTATTGGCTCAATAAATGAGTTTGATTTGCTAAACCCGTTGTGCCCTATGTTCCTTTGTTCATTTTTCTAATGTAAACACATCTATATTAGCTAGCATCTCCTCATAGATCAAATTGTCCATCCCCTTTATTAATTTGGTGGCTCTTCTCTACACTATTTCTTAGTTAGTTAGTTAGTTAGTTCTTATTTACCTTTGCAGCTACTGCATGGCACTGGGCACTATTGCTAAACCTGCTGGCTACAAGCACACCTAAATCTTTCTCCATCAGGGATTGACCTAATTTGTCCCCATTTAATTTGTAAATCACCTGTTTATTCTTGTTTCCCAAACACATAACCTTACAGTTATCTGTATTAAAACTCATCTGCCATTTACCTTCCAAAGATTCCAGTCTATCCAAGTCCTTCTGGAGAGTAATTACATCCTGCTCTGATTTTACTACCTTACACAATTTAGGTTAAATAGTAACGATGGAGATTTTTCTCTACATGCCAACCTCAAGGTCATTAATAAACAAGTAAAAAAGCAGGGGTCCCAGTACCGATCATTGAGGTACTCCACTCACAACACAAAAGATTCAATTTACGACAACTCTCTGTTGTCTATCCTTCAACCAGTTTTCAATCCAGGTCCAATTGCCTTTATTTTGTACAGTAACCTCTTGTGTTGCACCTTATTAAAAGCCTTTGCAAAATCTACCATACATAGATCACATCAACTGTATTACCCTGGTCTAAATTCCTACTTCCCTCCTCAAACAAACTAATAAGGTTAGTTTGGTATGATCTATCCTTCATAAATCCATGCTGACTGTTACTTATACAGTAGTTGTATTATCTACTAGGTATTCCTGAATATTACCCCCTTCTAAACCTTCAAGTAACTTACCCACTATTGATTTCAGACTTATACTGTAGGTCTGTTATTCCACAGTTGTGACCTAGCTCCCTTTTTAAATATAGCCACCACATGCTTTACGCCAATCTTGTGGTACTGAGCCTGTGGAAATGGAGTCCTTGAATATTAAATATAATTGTTTAGTTATTACTGAACTTAGCTCCTTAAGAACTATTGGTGCATGCCATAGGGGCCAGGTACTTAATTTACTTTAATTTACCTTTATGAAGCCACCTATGCACTTCTTCCTCGGTTAACCAATTATTTGTGGCAATATTAATTGCAATTGATTCCTCTCTGGTAAATACAGAGGCAAATAATTTGTTTAATACCGTTGCATTTTCCTTATCTTCAATATTTTGCCTGCCCATCTCACACTGAAAGGGTGATTTATCTTAGTTCATAATCTTTTTGTTATTAAGGTACTTGAAAAACTTTTTAGGGTTGATTTTACTTTCTGTTGCAATCCTTTTTTCATTTTCAATTTTTGCTAATTTGATTGCCCGTATGCAATTTTTGTTACATTCCTTTTCATTCGGATATGCTGCCTCCGTCCCTTCTGACTTTAAGAATCTAAATGCCATTCTTCATTTCCTCTCATAAAGTACTTGTTTATTTGGTCACAATGGTTTAGACCTGTTTCTTTTATATTTATTAACCAAGGGTATACATTGATCAGTATGCTTTTCTAAGAATGTTTGAAAGACTGCCCATTTATCTTTTGCATCATCCCAATTTATGGGACGATGAGATGTTATTACTTCTATATTGTTTTATATTACACAATCTAGTAATACCCTCCCCGATTTTTCCTCAATGGTTAATCTCTTCAAAATTATATAATTACAGCCCAAAGACTCCAAAAGTGGTACAGGGCTTGTTTACAGAAAAATATCTTACAAAAACATATAATATATAAATGCAGGTAAGCAGAAGAAAAACACTAGGAGCACAGCAATGAAAAAACGAGAACTGGAGTCCAAGTGAAAAAATAACAAAAATTTAAAGGGACATTAACTATTTAAAAGAGAAACCTCTAACGCGTTTCTCGCATGGTGCGCTTTATAAAAAAAAAAAAAAGCCCAAAGACTCCAAAAGTGGTACAGGGCTTGTTTACAGAAAAATATCTTACAAAAACATATAATAAATAAATGCAAACAGTTTAATAAAATAGCAAGGTATAAAAACAGAAATATTTAAAATCAGAGACAAAACATGAAACACAGACATCCTTTGACACAAATACACGGTACAGTGCCTATATATATTATATATATATATATATATATATATATATATAGATATATCTATATAGATATATCTATATATATATATATATATATATATATGTGTATATATATATATATATATAGATAGATAGATAGATAGATAGATAGATAGATAGATAGATAGATAGATAGATTTTGAATAAAATGGTCTTTTAGTTTAACTCTTTGGCCAAAGTGTCGTAAGCCCATGAGCCCCTCCAAGGCAATATGAGCTTACAGGGGTTCTGTATGTTTTATAAAAACAGAAAGCCTATAGTAAAAACGTTACCATTTATTAGACTCCTCAAGAGGTTGTGAGATTGAAATATTTCAACTCAAACTTTGCCCCTGTGACAAGGACAGGCCCACCTTTTGTGCGTGTCTTCTCTCCCACTTATCAATCTTTTGTAAAATTTATGGCTGGAGAGAAAATTATTTTACCCAAATGAATCTGAGAGTATAAAATACCTTATATCTCTCCCTGTAACCCCTAGAAAAATGCCCCCTCACCATTGTATTCATATGACTTTAATACACATCTGAACAGCTGTCTTTTTAGGGATATTTTTAATCTTTGATGGGCAAGCAAATATTTGATGTATATTACACAGGCATCCTGTCATATCTGGTAATGTTAAACACACATTTAGTATTGTTTGCCCTCCTCAAGACTGTATTTTTTGTCCATGTGAATTGCATTAGATTAATTACGGTTTAAGAGTAGGATCCCAAAAATATTGGGAGGAGTGAAGGGCACCTGGAGAAAGGACTCCAGTCCTAGGGTGACTGGGGTTTCTCTCCCTCCATCCACTCTCGTTTTGAGTCGCATGCACATCTCAAGAGAGAATGGAGGGATGGGCTTCAGCCTTGGATAGCCTGAGCTACCAACAAATAGGGGAGGTACAGTATGTGACAGGGCCTTTCCCAGGTTTGAAAAGGCAGCAGACATAACGTCTCTCTGTAGCTGAGTCTAGCATGGAGTTGGTTAATTATTAGCCAGTCTCCACTTTGCTCAGCAAGCAGATTTAAATGTGTGCTGTACAAACTGCATAGGTCTCTTGAGCACAGAGGGACTGTGCTGCTAGAAGAGATTCCCAGGAACAAATCTCTTAAGATGAGAGGGACTGTGTTGACAGAAGCGATTCCCAAGGAAGCAGACCCTCTATTCCAGTGCACAGCGGACTCTGGAACCCTTCAAATCCCCTCCAAAGACACCAACCCAAATCTGAGGACTGATGTAAAGAGCCTGTGTGGACTCTTTGGACTTTGTGGGTCAGAGGCTGGTAAGAGGCCTAGCCTCCCAGCCCTTCAGATAGGGATTAGGAGAGTTAGCTAGCCCTTAAAAAGGTATAGATCATTTATTTGTATGCTGCCTTAAAGATGTATTGTTTAAAGCTACAGGATAAATAAAAGCCAAGGTTTATTGTCTCCCTGGTTATACCTCTGCTCTTGTCTCCTACAGGGTCCCATTCAGAAGCATGGACCCCCGCATAGTTAATCCTCTAATGTTTTCGTGGCTGTAAGTGTGTGTGTGTGTGGGGGGGGGGGGGTGCTGCAGGTGGGGAGGTTGTGGCTAGAAAAAGGTTGTGCACCACTGCGTATACTTGTGCATACTTTCATCAGTCACTACAGTACTTAATATAAACATATTGGATTTTATTCTTTTATTAGTCCATAATTGCACAGACCAGGTTAATACAGGCGACCTCACAGGAGACAGAAAAACAGGCATTGTGAAAATGGAATTCAACTCCTTAGTTGATGTATTGTAACACAATTGAACAGGTTAAAGGCATTATTATGATGGTATCAACAACATGACATGTAAATAACAGAAAAGGACTGTAAAATAATTATTTGTTTTTTTGAAGTGGATAGTTTATGGAATCGTCTTTTAAAATCTGTAACAAATAGAAAAAACTATTAAAATTCTCAAATGCTCAATAGAGTCACAAGGATGGAAATGGCCTCTTGAAATTCCAACATTTGAAAAAAACATTTTTACAAAGTTTACTTGCATAGACACTTTTCCTTTTGACCTCACAATAAAGTATTAAGCGAATAAATGGAATAGATTTAATGACCATACTGTAGGATATATATATATCTTTGTGTTACTAACTTACTATGTTACTACAGCAACAAATCATTGTGTGTAGCACAGTTAACTTAAAATATTTTGCTGTGAAAGTAATAAATCCGAAAATAAAGTTGTGCACAGCAACAATAACATAGGCTAAGCAAGACATGCTTATGAAAATATTTATACTACAAGCTAAAAATGCTTTCGTTTTCTAAACATAAAAAAAAATATCAAGGTCACAGTATTAAAGCTTATGGACAGTAATTATTTCTCACTAACTACTGGTACTTTTCTTACTCGGTTGAAGTTCGGCTGGCTTGCTCAATGAAGATACACCTTTAATGCCAGCATGGTGTTAGGTTATGGATGCAAGTTGCGTGACAGATCAAACACAGGCTTATGTTGCGAACATGCTAAATGGTGCTCAAAGCCTTGTCTGCATGTCAGGCTTAAATGAAAAATGTGTTTTATTGCCATGTTGCAGGGGACAGGGGAGCCTATGAGGGGAACAGTCACTCTCAATTGAAGTGAAAGGAGTCTGGCCTTTCCACATGGAAAGAAAAAAGTTCGCTTTCTTCTACCAAAGTGCTCCCAGCTGGATGCTGCTAATAAATAGTGTGTTTCTATTTAATGAAGTGGCCTGACAAGTTTCAATTTTATGAGTATTCAGATAATGCAGGAAGCAAGGATTATTGATTTACACCATCATCTGGTTTTACCAGTCATAAAATAAAACCTGATTATAGTAAAGGTTGTTACCAAGGTCCTGCATGAGATGTGCAAGGTAGATGTACTCGTTAACCCCTTGTATATTTCAGGGCCTACAACAAGAAATACTGACAGCCTGTTTTACCACCAAGGAAGTTTATCACCTACAGTATTGTAGGAATGCGATATTACATAATATTAAATAAAAGTATCACAGTACATGTATAACCACTTTTTGAAAAACATTAAGAGAGTCTCATGCCTAGATTTAGTAAACATCGATACTGCTACTGCTGTGTATTAATGGTAGCAAAAAATTGAGTTATGAGGCGCATAAACGGCACGGAACTGCATGGATGCATCTTAAAGCAGCTCAGCACCCAGGAGACACAGGGAGCGGTTTATATGCCATTATAGTGGGATAACCAAAGACCAAATTTCCAGCTATGTTAGGTGCCAGATGATATTGTGTCACAATGTGACTTCGCGTGGCCATGATGATGCAGCGTACCATGCCATCGATGGAGGAGGTCTGCTCGCTCACGGAGGCCCCACTATCTCCTCCAGCAATTAATTTCATTGCTATGGGAAAGAGCGTGGGGCCTCTGTAGCCGTGAGTAATTACAGGCATACCCCGCATTAACGTACGCAATGGGACCGGAGCATGTATGTAAAGTGAAAATGTACTTAAAATGAAGCACTACCTTTACCCCACTTATCAATGCATGTACTTTACTGCAATCGTCATATACGTGCAGAACTGAATAACGCATTTGTAACAGGCTCTATAGTCTCCCCGCTTGCTCACAGCTTCGGTACAGGTAGGGAGCCGGTATTGCTGTTCAAGACGTGCTGACAGGCGCATGCGCGAGCTGCAGTTTGCCTATTTGACGATATGTCCTTACTCGCGAGTGTACTTAAAGTGAGTGTCCTTAAACCGGGGTATGCCTGTATAGTAACATATATGAAAATTCTAACGGTGCAAATACCCTACAACCAAAAGCTATGCACTAAAAGCGATATAGGTAAACTATATACAAACCTCAAAAGAGCAGTTCAGGATCTCAGAGGTGGCATGACCCCCTTCTAGGACCGAACAAATGACCTTGAGAATTTTATAGTGGAGGTGTTGGAGACACAGGAGGACCTCATCAAGAAAAAGATTGGTAAAAATCAAATGTTGAAGAAATGGAAGAGCATCAAGAGGACTATAATAAAATGTCCCACAGAAACAATCTGCGTATACGAGGGTTGTCAGAGATGGTCACGAACATGGCGGAATACTTAGCGTGTCTGCTTCCGATGCTGTGCCATGATATGCCTTGACCATGCTTATCAATGAACTGAGCATATAGAGTCCTGTGCTGAAGAATTCCAAACTCTGACATCCCGAGGGGCATTTTCCTGCACCAACACTATTTCAACGTGAAAGAGACCATCATGGTATCGGACAGAAATTGATGTGATTGAGCTGGAGGGGACCAAGTGTGCAAATTTTCTCTGACCTTTTCCCTGATGACCCTGCAGAGGCACAGAAATCTCAAAGGAATAACCAAAGTTCTACATGACAATAATGTGAAATATAAGTGGGGTTTCCCTTTCGCCTGATCAGTCTAAAGGAAGGTCAACAGCTTTCCATCAGAAATGCATCAGAACTGGATCGATTTCTGGAGAGGCTGTGAATCTGTACTAAAACATCTGCAAGATCCCAGGAAGATGTCTCGGGTGTAACAAAGAGGGCATAACTTTGGACCAGGGTGGGCCATAGATGGGGCTCTCCTGCCGCAGTGGTCTGTCCAACTTATACATTGTTTGTTTAGAGTCTTGAGCTCTTCTAAAGCATTCCACGCCTCGAGGACACTAACCTGTGGGGAGCGAGATGTGGAGCATGAGGCCTGGTTGGGGATTGGCAACGGAGCTTGGAGTGTCTAACTCCAAATAAGCTTTTAGTGCGATAGCACCTCCAGTTCAATGTTAATGTACTGTACACTGTTTTTGTTAATGGTGTTAATGTTCAGGTCATGCCTTTGAGCTACGTCCTGAAATCCCTCTTCCCCATGGAGAGGTTAATTACACATTATTAGGCTATCCTGTAACATACAGTAACAAACGGTATAGTTGTTAAATGGTTTCATATGTCTGTTTTTGTTAAGGAATTGCCCACTGGATGGTGATTGTGGCAAGAGAGTTGGTGGTCTTAAGCAAGGGTGTGTGGTGACTGAGCTATGTCACATGACTTCCTCATGTAACCTTTATTACACTATAATGTATAGATTACATGCTCCACTGTATAGGCTATGTTCATGTCTCGTGGGTAGCATCTGAGTGGTCTGGTGCAGTGGTGTTGTGATTTTGTGAGCCCACCCCCCCATTTTGTCTTCTTGGTACACATACCACATATTTTGTGCTGGCATACATAGTACAAAGTGCCTAGAAGTTGAATATTTACCGAGTTTGTTTTTGAATTATACACCTTTTGTTTTTATTCCCCTGAATCTTTTCAATAACAATTTTTGCATACGTCCTCTGTTTTTAGGTATGTCCCCCCCCACACTCCCTTTTGAATTCCTTTCCCCCGTGACTCTCCCCCAAGATGTGGTATGCCCCTGTACCTGTGCAGACTCAGTGACCCAAGTTTGAGCTTCTAATGTGCTTCTCATGACTTCTTAAAAAGTACATTTTACAATGTGAAAGGCTTTAATAGCACACAGAAAGGTAAGATAGGTTTTACTGATGTAGCCAGGACCCCCTCTTACCTCTAGGCTGCGTGAGGTGGACAGCTATGCAGAGGGCCAGGGAGTTGCCGGGCGTGTGGCAGCGACCGGGCTAGTGATCCGGTCGTCAGAGCTCCGCCGAGGGCGTCGCCATCTTGGATGGACGCATGCGTGTGCACGGATGTCATGCATTTGCCACGCATGCGCAGTATACTTGGCGCATGTGCAGAGTGCCCTCAGTAGTGTGGCAGCCATCTTGCTAAACCCCGCGCACGGATGGGAAGGGAGAGAGAATGGGAGGGAAGGGAGAGAGAATGGGGGAGGGAAGGGAGAGAGATTGGGAGGAGGAATGGAGAGAAATAATGGGGGAAGACAAGGGAGATAGAGAATGGAGGAGAGGTAGAATTAATCATACAGCATCAGTGATGATGCTATTAGACAAATATCATTATAATATTTATTTTTTAGTAATGTCATTTGTTGTATAAATAATTTGTTTTATGTGTCCCGGTTTTTAATTTGGAAAATCTGGTCACCCTATAAATGTACCCAGGTAAAACTTTCTTAATTAAATCCAGATCAGAGTTCTGAATTTAATATTCTAATTTCCTGCGAGGAAATTGTCCTGGCTATTTAGCAAATGAAAAACTCAAAATACTCCGGCCTGCATGGCTTCTCCAGGGACTGTTAGAAAACATTTGCAGGTGCCCTAGTGTCAGGAAACATGTGCTGGGACTACTGCATTTCTTGGAGCTCGTGGTTTTCAGCTGTGCTCACTCATCACCTGACCTCATTAGCCTAGCAGAAGGCACAACCCACAGAACTCTGAGCTTCTCAACTTTATTTCTTGTGTAACAGTGTTTCCCCACCTCTCTGGGAGATTCTTCCATTACACATTGTGGTGTGGTGCATACCTGCTGGCTCACAGTAGATCTGAGCTTCCTACGTTGTTGTAGGGGAGAACAGGACAGGCTTCTGGGGTAGTAACTTATTCTTTCTCACGGTGACAGCACCTCCATCTCTTGCAGGCCGCAGGGATGTTGAGACAATCCCTGCAGGAGAACTTCTTTCTCCTCCCCCTGATAGATTGTAGTCTCAGGCAGGAAGCTATATTTCAACAGGATCACTTTATTTGATTACACTGCCGATGATCAGCATACACAGCTTCAGAAAGTTCTTTTTGGGGCTTGACCATCAGGATTTACCGTGGACCTCCACTCCAGGCCAAGGGGCCCTGAAGCAGTCCTTGCTCTTCCCTTACTCTCTGGTGGAGTATGGGGTATAGTCCTTTCCACTCCCCTAGGGGAGGGAATACAGATTGGCAGAGCCTTGCACCATTGTTATGGGTTGTCCAGCCTCTCTCAAGCAGATAGAGGCACTGACTAAATTTGGTATTGCAGCTCCATAAGTACAAGGGAAGCAGGTACCAGGTCTGAGACCCTGATTAGACACACACAGGCCTAGTCGCAACGAATCCTCTGTGACTCACTGAAGCTTCTGGGGGTGGAGAAAACCCATGATAACTCCTGGCAGCCTGTTCTTACCAGGGCTTAATGACAGGAGGGGGCAGACTGATAGCCAAGGAAACCAGTCCTGGCTACATTCTCCCTCTGGTGGTATCCAATGGTCCCTACTTGGAGCCAAATTTATGGGTCCATCCTGTAGGTAAGTAACTTGGAACAATAGTACAATAATGACATTAACAACCAGTAACAATGGTATACAGTTAATAATACCGTCATATGCACCCGCAGGTTTTTTCCCACACACCTTAAATGGTGATGAAGAAATAAAAAGGATTACTCCAAACATGGAGAATCCATTTTAATTATAATGCCTGGGATCAGGTTTCTATACTATCCTGCCCTCGTGATCAGCTACTTTAACAAAATATACTCTGACTGGACCATTTTCAGGCCTGTATTCGACTCTATGCATGTAGATCCCTCTACCTATACTCCATACTCTCATGAGGTCGCACAGCCTTACTGGTCTTGGACCGCATATAGCCTCCCTAAGCCAGGACTCTCTGTTAGCCTCAATCTCCCTCATGATGACATAAGGGTACATAGGGGTATGTTCGGGAACATAGGGGTATTCATACCCATTAGATTGTCTATATCTCGCAACAATGGCCCTGTCTGACATGCTTAGCTTGGTCATCTTTTTACCATGGGCTTGTCCTGCCAAGACCCAGTATTCTGGTTCTTCTTTGGACACCTCTTGTTATAGTATGGCAGGCATTACAATACCCAACTGTATCTCACTACTTCTCTTCCTTAGTGTCACGAGAGAATAGCGCATATATACAATAACCGGGCCAGATTGAACAAGACTAGGATATAGTAAACTGAATGAGTTTTTTTCCTATGAGCAGAACAGACAATACATCAAGCAAATAACATTACAGAAATATTTACACTTACTGAGGTTGGACAAGGAGATATTCAGCCGAATAGCAGCTCCTTAGTTGTTATAGGTCCCAACAAGCATGACAAAACGACAGCAACAAGCAACCAACACAGGAATAAGGGGTGCATGCAACTATATATACGCAGACCCCCATTCCTACCATGGCAGTTCAGTTATTGGTGAAGAAAAATCTTGACCCAATCACAGGTTGCCAGGTAACATAAAAAGCTGGGTTTACCCAGCCCCTCATTAATACAACCCTCCCCTGTAGCTATTTGGGCCAGCCCATTTATAAAAAACTATTACATGATGCCTACGTTGCCATCCTGCCTAGCAAAAATGCTTATTGGGCAGGGGTCTTTCAAATAGGGTGTCACTTTTGACAGGTGAAATGGTTATCACCTAGTTGTGAGATCTGGCTGCATATGCAATGAGGCTTTCAAGTGGCCTCCTTTGATTGTACAATTACATATCAAAGGGGCCATTTGGCGAGCTTCCAAACTTATATCCAAAGTTATAGTAAAAACAGCGATAACATAACTATTTCTCCCATATTTTAAATCAGATTAACAATATCTATGCAACCTGTGTTCGTTGCATAGGAAAGCATATCCAAATTTCAGCCTTGTAGCACAAACACATACAGAGATATGGTTCTATGGGGTTTACATTATGACAAATACACAGTTAACCCTCTCTCCATGTTAATACATAACATAGCAATTAATTCTACTGAAGCAGGGAGATGCAGTTCAACAAATACCCAATATGGTTAACCCTTTCCCTCACGACATGATTTCTACACATACAGGAATATAACACAGACTGCTGGGGGAAAATATCTCAGACCTGGGGCAATTCTGCTGAAGCAGGGGGATGCAGATCAACATATACACAGATCCCATTAATCCCTCATACCCCGATCATGACACCTTCCCTCCTCAAACGGTGTCCACTGGGCCAGATACCTCAGCCTGGGCCATGGCAGCTTTTGAGGATTCACAGTCAGAGTGTTTTTTTGCCGCGCAATGCCATTAACAGGGCTATGCCCTCTGCTCCTCTTAGGGTGGATGGTAAAGTCTGAGTCTTGTAGAGGCAAGCCCCACCTCGGCAGGGTGGCATTTCCCCAGGTGGCATAAGCCACTACTCCGTGAAATAGGGTGCACTTCACATACACCCCAGGGGGTTCACTGGCCAGGGCCAGCTTCAGGGTTTGGGAGCACCCTCCCCAGGCAGGGAACCAGACAGGCAGCACAGACCGTCGCCCCTGAGTCAAGTCAGTCAAAATTGGAGTCACAATCCTAGCTAGTAGGGACCCCCTCTGCGCTTGCCATGTGGCTGCCTGTAAATCCTTGGGCTGACTGCATCCAGCCCCTTCCTGCAGGTATATCCCTACATACCTCAACATCTCCTTCACTATGCTGACCTCTCCTTCTGCAGATACCTCCGGCTACTGCTCCTGGCTGCCTACCTACCACAGCCCTACCTTACTCAGCCCCCCCCTAGGCAATTCTAACTTAGCCAAGGGAACTACCTGTGCATGCACTTCTCTCTGCCCCAGCTTCCCCATCACCAGGAACGAGACCAGGGATACCTGTACACAAGCACCCGCCAACAGGCATCACTAAGGTGGCAGAACTCTGCTACCGCCCCTGATGCCTCCAGCTCAGAGCAAGGCTGCAACAGCTGGGCTCTAGTCCGAGAGACCCCCTGATGCCCCGCCAGTGGAATGGGGAAGGCTACCTGCTCTAACTGCTGCCTCTCCTCCCCGGCTACCACTAGATCACTCAGCCCCCCACCTTGGCAATCCTATCCTAGCCAAGGTGACTAACTGTGCCTGCTCAACCCCATGCAGAGGTTTCCCCATTACCAGGGACAAACTCAGGGGTATCTGTGCAGAAGCACCCGCCTTACCTCCTGGCTGACAGGCCTCAATGGGATGGCAGAACTCTGCTACCGCCCCTGATGCCTCCAGCTCAGAGCAAGGCTGCAACAGCGGGGCTCTAGTCCAAGAAACCCCCTGACGCTCAGCCAGGGCAATGGGGAAGGCTAACTGCTCTAATTGCTGTCTCACCTCCCCGTCTATCACTAGCTCTCCTCTACCTGTCCAGACTCGGTCTAACCTGGTAGATTCTGGCCCCCTCATCCAGAGCCCACAGTGCTACAACCAGTGGCCTGACCCCTCACTTTCCCAAGACGCGGACGCCCGCAGTCTCCTACCTTCTAAGCTGGGTTCAGCTTGCACTGCATCCCTAAAGTCTGCTCCTAACACTATCCCCCCACCTTTAGTCTCTAAGTCAGGGGGAACAGGAACAGGTAAAGGGAACAATAAGACAGTACCAGTCTGCGACTTTGTCTGGCTTACCTGTCTGGTCTCCGCAGAGCCCACTGGAACCATTGGTCCCAAATGCAGGGGGACAGAGGTTGATTCTGCTGTGATTCCGGATGACAGGCTCCTAGGAATCGCCGCAACAGCAGGCAATTCCGCAGCAAACATACAGATCACAGGATCCAGGTTATTGCTAAGGCGCACCTCAGCAGTTACCCTGGACAAAACCCCCACCTCCCTCATGCCATGATTGGCACCCCCATCCAAAATGATCTGGGCACCCTGGATTGACCGCAGCCCTCCATCAGGCATGGTTCTTTGCACCCCGGTGCCCGGGAGCAAATCTTCTGGCTGCACCAGAATAACAGCAGCACCCAAATCTGGCAAGCTCCCTGCTTGCCGGTCACCAAAGGTAACCCTCCGTGGGTGCCTGCTCAGGACATCAGCAGGCTGCATCTCGACTGATGCACTTGGACATCCTCTGCTCACTGTGGCTGGCATGGGGGAGACAAGGACAGGTTCTCCGTGGGACGTCCCTCTGGCGGTTGTTTCCATGGCTGGGCTTGCATCCTCTGTGGGGGTCAACAAGGCACGGGCACCTGACCCCTTAGCAGCTTGTGAACGTTGCCCCTGATGGGGTCCCCCAGACCGCTCACGGTCCGGGCAATGTGGCCGGATGTGGCCCACCTTGTGGCAATGATGGCACTGTCTCTCAAGCTTGAACTCCCAAGCATGTTGCTGCCCACTGTATGTTTGGGAGTCCACTGAGATGCGGACTGGTCCCCCTTAGCCGAAATAGCTACCTCTCTGGGGACTGCTGCGTTGCTCACCAAGGCTCTGCTGGTTACACACTCCTCTGCCAGCCTCTCCTGCTTGAACTCCTCTGTAACAAGAGGGGGGTGGAAATCTTTTCCCACCAGCTGGTCCAGTATCTGGATACGCTGTGCTGGAGTGGCCTTCACCAGGGCCAGCAGCTGGAGACGTTCTGCGTGCGTAGCTCCCTCTCTCAATACAGCCAGGAAAGCTAGGAGCTCAGGGATGGCAAGTCCGGCAATTGTAACAGCCAGTCTCTCTGCCTCCACTGATTGTCAAGCCACCAATATTCAGGTGGTCCCCCTTCATTAACGGTGGGGTCGTCTGGGCTTCATGAGCCAATATGTCCAGCTCCAACTGTGCTTTGCTCTTGTGTCCCGCCGGCAGTCCATAAGCGTCACATCGCTCCACTACCTGGATTCTAGTCAAAGCATGGTACTGCTCAGCCCGATCACGCATGATGGGATGAAGGGCTCAAAGGTGAGTACAGGGAAACAGTGTAATATTTCTTGTTATATCTTGCAAAACGTATTTGTCTGATATCACTAGTCATAGGAGCTCACAATCTACACGGCTACCACTGTGTTGCAGAGTCTCGCATTAAACTGCAAACACAGGTTCAATCTGTGTCCCACACACTGCCACCATTTTTTTATATATGCTTGTCACGAGAGAATAGCACATATATACAATAACCGGGCCAGATTGAACATGACTAGGATATAGTAAACTGAATGAGTTTTTTTCCTATGAGCAGAACAGACAATACATCAAGCAAATAACATTACAGAAATATTTACACTTACTGAGGTTGGACAAGGAGATATTCAGCCGAATAGCAGCTCCTTAGTTGTTATAGGTCCCAACAAGCATGACAAAATGACAGCAACAAGCAACCAACACAGGAATAAGGGGTGCACGCAACTATATATACGCAGACCCCCATTCCTACCATGGCAGTTCAGTTATTGGTGAAGAAAAATCTTGACCCAATCACAGGTTGCCAGGTAACGCAAAAAGCTGGGTTTACCCAGCCCCTCATTAATACAAACCTCCCCTGTAGCTATTTGGGCCAGACCATTTATAAAAAACTATTACATGATGCCTTCGTTGCCATCCTGCCTAGCAAAAATGCTTATTGGGCAGCGGTCTTTCATGTAGGGTGTCACTTTTGACAGGTGAAATGGTTATCACCTAGTTGTGAGATCTGGCTGCATATGCAATGAGGCTTTCAAGTGGCCTCCTTTGATTGTACAATTACAAAACAAAGGGGCCATTTGCGAGCTTCCAAACTTATATCCAAAGTTATAGTAAAAACAGCGATAACATAACTATTTCTCCCATATTTTAAATCAGATTAACAATATCTATGCAACCTGTGTTCGTTGCATAGGAAAGCATATCCAAATTTCAGCCTTGTAGCACAAACACATACAGAGATATGGTTCTATGGGGTTTACATTATGACAAATACACAGTTAACCCTCTCTCCATGTTAATACATAACATAGCAATTAATTCTACTGAAGCAGGGAGATGCAGTTCAACAAATACCCAATATGGTTAACCCTTTCCCTCACGACATGATTTCTACACATACAGGAATATAACACAGACTGCTGGGGGAAAATATCTCAGACCTGGGGCAATTCTGCTGAAGCAGGGGGATGCAGATCAACATATACACAGATCCCATTATCCCCTTATACCCCGATCATGACACTTAGCCCCTCCGCTGTCTCCTCAGGAGTAAAGAGTCCCTCCTCCCACCAGTGATCTACTACCTCCCCATCTATTAACACAAATCTGGAGCCAAGGGGTATCCCTAAAAGAGAAGATCCCACCACTTGCATGTAGTACATTGGGACATAGTAGCGGAAACTGACTCATCCTCGGTATCTTTCCTGGATGATGCCAGCAGAAATGAATCTCAAGTATCAGTGCATCAAAGTTCAGGGACTCACGATAACGTGATGATATATATGATAAACATCTGATTGAAGAATGGATAGATATAATAACAACCAGTGAGTTAATAAAACAGCTTGATTTAAGTTTTCACCCATTGGTGGGGTGAAAAATGCCTCTTGGAATATGGAAGACCAAGAGCCATCATATATAAAAACAGCTGTGGCTCAACATGTCCTTTGAGATAGGCAAATCCCCCTAGAGCATGTGTAGTCATATAAATTACTCACAATTCTGGTGTTGTTGTCCTGCAAAGCGTGCATCCAGTCACGTAGTAGATAGAGAAAAATCCAATGAGGAAAAACGGAGCGTGTGACTCTCTTTGATAAAGGCCTATTTTCAGCCCGAAACGCATCAGAGAAAAGCTTTTTACCTCCATGATGTCTATCCACTAATAAAAGTTTATTTTTAATCGCTAATGCTGCTTAGCCCCAGATTTTTGGACTTGCTGTGCTCTGTTTTTCCTCATTGGATTTTTCCCTCTTTCCTGGATGATACACCTGAAATCTCAGACCTACAGGACGAAGAGTGACTGGGCTTATTCTTAAACATTTTTAAATAAGATGTCGGGTTCTTAACAGGGATCCTACTTGACGCCGGAATCTCCCCCTCTGATCCTTCATCTGATTCCACCCAGTCCCGGTAGTCATTAGATGGTTTGGGAATCTTCTTTTTACCCACTGACCTGTGGTGACTGGACCGTGAACCTGAACTACATGGGGCATGAACACAGGGGCTGGGGCCTTGAAATCAACAATGATGGCTCAAAGGGCAGAGTCCTTGAGCCTTACTAGGCCACGACCTGTCGCAGGTAGTAACCTCTAGTGGTTATGTCCGCAACACGCTGCTTTCCTCATCCCCCAACCTTATGAATGGAGCTCCTCATTTCTTGCTTGGATAGGGCAGTACTCACCGGAGCAGTCACAGCATAGTCCCGGTATGCTCCAGCGGTCGCCTCGGAAGTAACGTCATCTGAAGACCTTGCGGGATCTCGGTACAGGTTCAATTCCTGCACCGGAAGTACGTCATCCATGGGGTGTTGTTCCCGGAAGGTCTGCGCGGTCCTCCACTCAGAAGTAAGCACCGGGCAGGGCCTCTTCTCCGGATTCCTTCGTCGCAGCCTGCAGGAAGTAAGGGAGTGGTTCCTCACCGCTCCACTGGCTCACGATGGACGTCGGGACATCTGAAACATCTGCAGATTCCTTCTTGACGGCACGAGGAGCCTCCACGGCTGTGGGGCTTCTCCGCGGTTCTGCCCGCACCAGCGCTTGTTGTCTCGTGGTCTTTGGACTCGGTCTCTCTGCAGGTAGGTGGCTCTCTTTTCACAGGATCGCTGGAGTCGTCCGCTGGATGGCACATCACCACAGATTGAAGGCTGTCTTCATCATCCGAAGATGGGGGTAGGGATGGTTCTTTAAGGGAGAGGTTACGCAGCGCTTCACCCACAGAGGTTGTAATTGGTTTGAAGGCGTCCAGCTCCGATGCCGCTAGCGAACATGCTCTGGTCTCTCCTAGGCCTGTCACCGCACCTTGGGGTCTTTGGGTTCCAGCCTCAGGTTCCGGCATGCACGGACCCTTGGAACGTCTGTTAGGTCGCATGGGCCCTTGGTGGTCATAGAGTTCAGGCCTTCCACCTTGATCTGCGTAGCCATAGGGCCTTCAGTCTGGGCTCCGGCAATGTAGGGCAATGGCACTTCTGGCCATAGATAATAAGTCCTGCACTGCTGGCAGCGAGCCGTAGTACTCGGCTCACCTCCAGGTTCTCTGCACTCCGAGCACAGGCACTTCAGGAACTCTTGGCTTGCCATCTCCACCACCAGAAAGCCAATTGGGAGTTGATATGTGGTTAGGTGACACTCAGCCATTCTATATTTGGTTAAGGCAAATTTGAGCAGCAGCAATGTTAGAAGGGCCCTGTCTTGTTCACCAGCTCCGAGGAACTGAGGGTGTGGCAGCTCGCATCCAGCTCCCCCCTCAGTGTAGATAGAGCTCTCTGATTGGTGCTCACTGTGCCCCCTCCCTCTGGTGGAGTTTATATTAGGGGCACACAGCAGCAAGGCGTGACTTCGGCTCCGCTCTGAACCAGTCACGGCTCCTGCTTTCGTGCTGAGCCCCACACAGGTTTTGCAGAGGAAAGCTTGCAATTTTCTGCAAACTAACCACGCGGTCTCCCAGTTCGTCGGGAACCGCCATTTTAGATCACACAGTCCACACAGTGCACTCCCTTGCAGGGAAGCCACCATTTTAGTTGAAGGATTCAGTACAGCATGACCATCAGCGTGACCAATATAGAATGAATGATAAAAAAATACATAAAGTTAACAATGTTATTAACCCCTTAGAAACCTAAGTGGTCACCAGTCATGGTCAATCCATAACAAGCTGGCCACTTGGACTACTAAAGGCTTAACATTTGCACAAAAAGGCCACTTACATCAACCAGTAGTAGAAAAGTGATATCTCTAGTTTCTCCCTACCCAATCCACCACCGCACCTTTCATACTCAGAATTACATCCCTGGCACTGATTAATGCAGATTTCTGTGAGTTAAAGCTTATTTGTATTTGTAACAGGGAACTTATCAGAATATGCCGCTAATTCAGCAGTGTGTTGGTTAATTGGATCCAGCAGTTAACCAACTTCACCTGGCTGATTAGAGGTTTGTTAGAAAAGCCTGCCTTTGAGACAGGAAGGGAGATTCTTCCTGAGCTCACACATGAGCTGAACCAGGAAATAGACAGAGCAGAGGTTCCTGAGTCTCACAGGGGAGACTGACCGAGGGAACACAGAGATGTCTGTAGCTTGCAAGATACAACCCAGCTGACAAATAAGACTTCAAAACCTGGATGCTGATATATCTGGAGAAAAGGCAGCATCCCAGCAAACAAATAATACGTTTCTTATTGGACTGTTAGCTATATCTGTATTTATAAATATATCTATATGACTTGGGCTGATGAATAGCTTGGGTAGCCACCCAGTTAAATAGGGCTGGATTATAAGTATACATATACGCCAAAGTGGAGCAGGTTTTGTTTGGCTCACTATTTTTCATATGTTTGCTGTGTTTAAAGCGACAGGCACAATAAAGCCTTATTTTAATTTCACCTTAACACAGTCTCCATTCATTCATTTCTGAGAACTTGGACGCAAAAGTCGTGACTTAGTCTCTGGCGGGCAGGCTTTTCAGGCTTGAAATTGAAGCCGGTTGCTTTGCTATTACAGACAAAGCATCTCTGAAAAGCCCGCCTGTGCATTTTCAGCTCTGACTCAAGGGGAACACACAATCTGATTGGCTCATAGCTTCTTATAGTATTGTCTGCTTCATTCATAAAATAGAAGCAGACCAGACAGCCAATCAGCCCATGGGAACTTTCTCAAGCAGCCAATCAGAGATAAGCCAGGTAGAAAACTGGGTCACCGAGGAATTTGAAATAGCCAAGAGACATGCGCAAGCCTGTCACATCTCCCCCCAGCTATCCCAATGTCACCCGCTGGGCAGGCGCCCCAAGGTCTGGCAGAACAAGTGACATGCCGGAGGACTGCGATTGATCTCCGGACCTAGTACTCCGCCTTTCCCACTGATCAAACGCATATGTGTTTGCACGGACGGCCTGTTTGGACATCAGTTCTGAATGTTTTCACATTTTTTTATGTCTGCAAATTTCCACCTTTAGTAAATCTAGGCTTTAGACTTAGAAGCATAGCTCTTAGTGTGCTGTAGATGAGTGTTAACAGGCTGCAATGTTATATAGTTTAAATTTGCATATCCCATGTTAAAAACACAGTAGTAGCATGAACATCTTCAGCATGATGGTGCAGTTTGTAGAAAATGGATACCTCCTTTTTCTGAGGTAGGCTATCAATGCAATTGGACATTTTGCACTAGAGAAGTCACATACTTCTCAGCTGCATTGAAAATCAACCACCCCAGTGTACATCTGCGTTGCCCCAAAGGCGGACAGCCTGATGGGGCTTCCCAAGAGCTGCTCTCCCCTGCACAGGACCAGCGTGCTTAGGGTTAATAGTTGCTTGTACTTTGTGGAATGTCAACCCTACCCACTGGAATGTTAATGAGCCAAGATGATACAAATAACTTTTTATTCACAGCTGCATTGAACATCAACCCCCCCAGTGTATATCTGCATTGCCCCAAAGGCAGAAAGCCTTTGGCGCAGCTGAAGGGCAGCCAAAGGGTGTGAGCTGTTTGATGCTGTTTTGTGTTAAAGTGATGTTAAAGCTGCTCTATTTCAATCGTAACATCAAAAGCCCTTTATCCCCTGTACTCAATTTTCCAACTCGATCTGTCCATGAAATGTCTGTGAATTGACTGTTTAACCCTGTTCTTTTAATGTAACCATGTATTGTTATAATTCTATGACCAGGACATACTTGAAAACGAAAGGTAACTCTCAATGTACAGTATTACTTCTTGGTAAAACATTTTTATAAATAAATTAAAAATACTGTAGACTACCTGAGCAAAGTTGTTCCATATAAAATTGAATTTGACAAATACTGTACAATTAATCATTAGCCTGGTTTTAATAAAATTAAAGTGAGAGAGAAATGTTTATTATTGTTACAGAATGTTCGGTTGGATATTATTTGTCATAGTTACTATTGGGGCAGGGCTAGGGTTTGCCACAATAGTCCAAAGGCTGGAAAGATCCTATTATGTCACAAGGTAATGAAGTTGGATATTCACCTGGCTGGGTTGACATGTGAGGTATTTTATTTAAACCACAAGTTATGTGGCATAGATGATTATGGATCCTAGCAAGTCCTGTTATGTGTCTAATGTTACATAATTATTATAACAATAATATAATAATCATTGTTCTTGTATAGTGCTGCTAGTTTTACATAGCGCTTTACAGAGACATTTTGGAGACCCACTCCCTACCCCATAGAGCTTACAATCTATGTTTTTGGTGCTTTAGGCATAGGGAGATAAAGTGACTTGACCTAGGTCACAAGGAGCTGACACTGGGAATTGAACCAAGTTAACAAGTTAACCCTGCTTCAAACTGAGTGCCAAAGTCAGTGTCTTTACTCACTGAGCCGCACCACATTACATAGTAGATGAGGTTGAAAAAAGACATGCGTCGATCAAGTTCAACCTGTGCAAATTTAAACAACAGATTCTTTATAAGTTTAAGTTCTTTAGAAGTAAGGGCAGTTAAAATGTGGAATTCATTATCTATGGAGACTGTGATGGCAGATGCAATAGATATCTTCAAAAAAAGGTTTGACATCTTTTTCGAAAGGAAAGGTATACAAGAATATACCCAATAAGTAAACATGGGAAGGATGTTGATCCAGGGAGTAATCTGATTCCCAATTCTTGGAGTCAGGAAGGAATTTATTTTCCCCCTCATTGGATGATATTTCACTGGGGTTTTTTGTTACCTTCCTCTGGGTCAATTTACTGTAAGTATAGATATAGGATAAATTAGCTGTCATCTAAATTTAGCATACTCTAGGTTGAACTTGATGGACGTATGTCTTTTTTCAACTTCATCTACTATGTGACTATGTAACCTGATCCTGATTGGCAGTATCATATTTTAACCATGGTCTCTTTTTTTGACTATGATGATTCCTGCCTGCCTTGACTTAGGATGGATTTTAATGTGCTTGCTCCATGCTTTGACCTTGGCCTATGGCAGAGACCTGTCTGTTTTGATCACAGGTTGACTGATCAAGTAGCTACTAATCTACAGTGTGCTCTACTTCCTGCTTGCTCATGCCACTGGGGCCCATTTAATCTATCTGGATGATATCTACATTCTGGCTAACCCCTAACAGCATTCTGTAAAATTGATATCTACAGAGTCCATAAAAACATGTACAGTACTGTTTCTGGAAAGAGAAGAGTCCATGATCTAGCAAAACTTGTTTACAATGGATAAAGTGAAGGTTCATTTTTTGAATACTTGGAAATTAAGTGACAGATAATCAACACTCAAGAAATGTTACTATGGTACTTTTTTTTTTACTTATGATAAATTCCCCCGACCTCTTCATTTGTCCTCGTAAACTTTCTCCAAATAGTGGACACATTTGATAATGTGTACAAACCTCTAAAACAAACCCTATGTAGATTGGACCTTACGTAATCTCTGACATGTGGAGGCTGTATGCACCAGGAACACAAAGGGATAAATGGAAATATTTTAACAAAACCAACATATTTCTCATAAATGTATTCCAATTCTCATAACATACTGATTTGATTCTGATGTTTCTTTTCAGAAGATCTACAGGAAATATTGTTGCTTGTAGTCTAATCTACTTTTGTCAAAAAAAGATAAATGTTTGTGTTTAGCCAATTTGTCAATATACAAGCAGTAGTTTCATCCAAAAAAAGAAACACAAAACATTGACATAAATTAAAAAAAGAAAAATCTAGCAATCTAAAATAATAACGTACTTAAACTTGCAAAGAATAAAAAGTAAACATCAATACATAGACAGTCTTCATGCTGTTATGTTTCAAAATAACCTAATCTCAACTTTTACTGTGTTTTGTTTTCATGTCCATGCATAGAATATTTTGAAAGATAGTATAAGTAGACCATCAATTGGAACCAGAACACAACCCTCTTTATGAACCATTATCTCTGACAGGGATGGACACAATTGTTTCCGATTTTGTGTGGGCATACTAACAGGAAGCAACCTAAACATTATTGAATTAGGCCTGGTGAGATAAATATAAACACATGGATCCTTATTATTATCTACAGTAAATACTTGCCAAGTGAAACCACGTGAATGAAGATAATGCACAGTTCATACAGTATGCTGCTTACAATACAAAAGAAGCAAAGGGATCAGTGACAAAGTTAAGCATTTCTCTTTGAAGCTCAAGCTAGTGGATTGGGGTTTGTAGGCATATTCAGTCAAAGAGGAGTGCTGCTGAGGAAAAAGCTACCTGTCCTGCTCAACTTGCAATAGAAGACTGAACATAATGTTCGGACAAAGCAGAGAAGACCATATACTGTAGCTCCATGCTAAGGTGTCTGCTGCTTTTCTTACCTGGAGGAGGCAAAATCATAGTTCCTTTACCATGAAACCACTGGTCAAAGTGAGATGGTACGAGGGGGTATGCAGAACCACTACATATTTTACAAATAAATAATATAAGTACTCATTTATTGACAGACTTATGGTTCCAATTTCTATTTAAGCCACTTTAACCACAGCATAGTACAAGCAGCCATTTGCGTATAAAGAACTGTCGATTTTGGTATGCTTTAATGTGAGTGTACAGTGGTCTAAGTTTACAATGATTTAAAACAGCCACTATACAAATTCAAAATAACAATTATAGTTACCTCCAATGGGGAACACGAATGGTGGAGTTGAGGTACTAGGAGGAGGCAGTCATCCTCTGTCCCTCATACCTTAGGCTACGCACCAATGGATGAAGCCAGCCTCCTTGCATACCCTTGGGAGGTAAAAGGCAATTACACATTCATTATGCTAAACATTGCATTTAAAACATTGTTTCTTTGTTCCCACCCAAGCCCATACAATAAAGCTTATATGAATTTACACTTAGGGGCCTATGCAGAGAGCAGCGAATTTTAAAATTGGCGAATTTATTAAAAAGTAGCTTTTTTGGAGAGTTTTATTCTCCATATGCAGAAAAGTGTGAATTCTGCTATGTTTAACATGGATGCGTGTGGCGAGTTTAAATTGGCGAGATGCGCGCTTCAGAAACGTGTAAAAACAAATTCGCGCCTTTTTTTTCCCTTTGCAATGGCCGCGAGCGGCAGCTTCTTGCCAGTTTTTTCTGGCGAGGCAAAAAGGAGACAATCGCGCCATTTTATTGGCGTGAACAGCCGCTAGATGCCGTTCGAGCCTCTCTGCATACGGATATTTTTAAAACTGGCGAGATTGAGGTTCTCGCCAGCCGCGAGGCGAGTTTTACAAATAGAAAAGAAAAATTGGCGCGTTTTTCGGAACTCGCCATTTTCTGCTGCTTTCTGCGCGATTTTCTCCAAAAAATGGCGAATTTCGAAATAGCGCTGCTCTCTGCATAGGCCCCTAAGACTGTACAAACTTTTCCATACATGTGGCTTCACTGCCAGTACAGAGAAGCTTGTATGGGGTTTGTACAAGTGAGGAAATAAATAATAAATAAAAGATGCTTATGTGTTTACTTCTTAGCCCTAAACTTTCCATGTAAGCCTGCACGGTAAAACTTGTATGGACTAATGCAAAATTAAGTCAAGCCATAAAATCAATAGATAAATAAATCTTACTTATTTATTTTCTGAATTGTATTGACTTTAGATAACGTATGTATATGTTTTTCTGTAAATGAGGCAGAGCTTTGAGTGTGGAAAAGCTTGTTCACTTTTCATAAAGTCGGTACAATGCTTTCCATACACTATCAGTTTAAAACAAGGTACTGTATAAAATGCTTTCAAATGTTTTGATGAGACTGACAAAGCTCTGGCACAAAAAACAGGGAATGCTTGGCAGAAAAAGCAGTAGCAAGTAAGACACTGGCAGCACTTTTTGAAGTTCTAGTAGATAGCTTTGGCTGTTCTTTCCCATCACAGTAAATATAGGGCTTCCTATTTGATAGCCTAGACAAAGGAGAGCAGAGTGACGAATCGGCACATAGAATTTTAATGCTTGGTGAATTTTTTGGTGATGCTTGCCATTTTTCCTAATTTTTTTTGTGGGGAAATGCAGTGCAATTTTGTCTGGTTAATTTCTTCTCTATGGGGTATTCATGTTTTATTTGCTGACCGGGACAGACTTCTTGAGTTGCACAGATATGTTATTTTGACCATTGGGGTATTCAATATAAATATATTTATTCTGTAACAGATATTTTTTTAAATGGCCACCTTTTTTGTTTGTATGATGAATTTTCTATACACATTACAAGAATAATCTTTAAGGCCATAGTATCATTAAACAATTTCATTTTGGCTATGATTGTGAGTGATTTGATCCATTTATTTACTGTAAGAGCAACACAAATAGAAAATACCTATGCATATCACCCTTGATCACTATCTTTCATTCATCTAATGCTACATACAGTTAAAGCCTGCAATTCAAATATAATTAACTATTTTGTATCTTTTCATTCTATTTAACCTGCTTCATAATGACGGCAATACAATATCCTTTCTTATTTTTGGGGTTTAGAGGACGGGTAATTTGTTGCATATTTTGGTTTTATGTAATGTAAATCTGCAAAGTACCAGTCATATGACAACTACTACACAAAAGTATATAAATCAAGGAATCAAGCCACAAACACAACTGGCAGGGTCAAATCAACTTTTTCAACAAGGTGGTTACATAAATGTGGCACAGGCAAATCTAGACGTTGTCGTCCAAAGTCAAGGCAGCGTACATCAGACCTACACTGGCGACACACTTTATTCGAGCTCGGCTAGTCCCACGAATTCGGGTATACCCGGGTGTATTGAGGTTTGTGACTGTTTTCTGCCCGAGTGCATTGAGGTATTTTCTAGGCAGGGATTGAAGCATTTTATTCCCACTGGCTGCAATACTGCACAGTATATATATATACTGCATTACAATTCATTAATTTATGCCATCTGGTAGACACACGAAGCATTGCAGCCTATTAAATCCTAATCATTATCATTTAACAGATCAGCCGCCCGTCAGCCAGGCATGAACCCAGGCTGGGAAGGCAAACACAACGGGGCTTGTCAGAGGTGAGGAGTGGCGCAGTCCAGGTATCTGCCAGGTACAAACTGGGCATTTGCTCGAATAAAGTGTGTCGGTGCAGTATGGAAAAAAGAACATACACAAAATAGTGCAAAATAGTTTGGAACCGTAATTTGAGTAAATCAGCAGCTAGCAGAGTGCCTACTCACATTTCCGAAATCACAAACAGGCATATAGACTTAGGATTCCTTCATCCTCACATCCCAATGAACTTAGGTAATCACAGAGAAGAAGAAAAAGGGCACAATAGTGTAGGGGTACACAATTGTTATAAATCCAAATATAAAAAAACCCTTAAGATTTTTTTTTAACAAAATACACATTCTTTGGGTGCATAAGATTAAAAAGGAGAAGAATCTCCCTCATGAACTGACATTCTTATCACCTCTGCAAGCCTCAACATCGGTGTCACACGCTCTGGTTCCTTGTGTTCCGTGTTCACAGGAGGTGGATACTGGAACTCGCGTCTTGAATTTTTTCTCTCTCTCTGAATTCCAGAACTCTACGCATTTCGCTTGCAGAGGTGATAAGGGAGACATCATTTGTAATAATTCTATAGGTATTTAGTGTATATGCCATTTCCAGTTCATAGGAAGAAGTGCTGTACAGTGCATATGATCAGTGAAACAAATGAGAAGGTGATTTTGCTGTAGTGTAGATGATCAACTGCTGCATAAAATAGTTACTTTAAATAAAATCTAGTTTTAAGTGTTACCATTAAATTTTCAACACAGCTGGCTTCAGATAACATGATATGTTAAACAATCTTAGAAATACTGATACAATCCTAAAAAGCATTGTCTGTGGCTTGCCTTCCTGTTTTTAAATGGTTTTCATTTCTCAATCAAGTTTTTGTCTAGTATTACTAGCTATTTATAATTTACTTGTCATTTACTAGAAATGAATGTCTGTCTTTCCCATAATAAAACACAAGGTACAAACACTGTCATTGATGAATATAAAAAGTTGACATTTTATTGTTTTACTTTTTTGAGTATTCAGTTTGAGACCACCCAATGTAACTTGTTAGAAATGCATAAATGTAAAACATTGTTTATAAAACAAATTCAATTTTTATTTCAAACATGCTTGTTTATAATGTTGGAATGTAAGTTCTTTTTGTTCAGTGCATGAGAAAGAGGTACAAAAGCATATGAATTTGTTTTGTTCAGGACAAGTCTTGCTTGCTGAACATTTTTAGTAAGAGACTACTATATTTAGTTCATGTGTATAACAGAACTAGAGATGTGCAAAGCTTTCACATGAGGTTACGAACCATTAGAACGTTGCCCTTTTTGAGTTGAAAAAAATAAGTTCTGACAGTTGGAGTTCGCAAGTGCTTCAGCAAGCAATAATTCAATGGGCATTGCAATTTCTTTTAATATGCTAATTTGTACAATTCTCCAAAGCACTAGATTCTCCTAATGATGACACTACAAATAGGGTACATACACAATGTTTTGCTCAGTGTCTGGCGATATTTACCTGGAACTTTGTAATTTGTTGGCATCCTTTGTCTTCAAAAGGCAATCACATTTTCACATTTTTCAAATACATTTTAGATAGTTTGGCGCATCTCAAAACAGAACAACCCACCTGGATACTTAATTTATATAAAGTCAACTTGAATTCACTTGTATAATTTAGAAAAATCTAATAGCAATGACTTGACCAAAAATGTGGCACTAAAAGGGTTATTTAAATGTGATACACACCCGACTATTTTATTTGGCCATAAGGACAATAATTGTTGTCATGGCAGATCAGGCAACTTACATATTTTTAACCATTCACTGAGCAAAACAAGGTAATGAAACAAATTGTAATTTAATTGCATAAAATCGCTTACACACTATGATACACAAAATACAGATGATAAACACACTTACTGGGGTCGAAAACTAGACTCTTCTAGGTGCAGGGAACTCTAAATAAGAGTGTTACCCTAACTGAGACTTAGCGCGGAATCTCCTGGTTCCCAAATCAGCGTGAAGTTCCACACGCCAGTGCTCCCTTCTCTTCTGAGAACTCGGACTTTTCTCAACCGCGAGCTACCACCGATTCTCTGGGACCGAAATCGGCATCAAATCCCAGCCGCGACCGTTACGTTCGATTTTTAGAACTTTGGGGCTAAAAGCAGGACTTCTAATCTAGCAGGCATGCTTTTCTGGCTTGAAATCAAATCCGGTTTCTCTGCTATTCGCGCAAGAGCATCTTTTAAAAGCCCGCCCTTCTACCTCTAGAAATCTCAAACATGATTAGCTCAGACGTTTCTTATAGTATTCTGAGTTTCATTCATGAAACTCAGCAGCCAATCATCGCGTGGGAACTTTCTCAGTAGCCAATCAGAGCCAAGCCGGTCTGAAAAGCCGGGTCAGCAGGAAATATGAAATTGCCAAGGGATATGCGCAAGTTTACAACCTCTGTCCCTGGCTACTCAATGCAACCAACTAGGTCTGGCAGAACAAATGGCAGCCTGGACGATTGCCATTGTGCCCTTGGTTACTTGAACCCTTTCCTGCAACACAAATGGCTTTTATACCTCCTGCATCCTCTGGCTACTTTGAACTCCGATGTCCAACAGACTTACTGGCACCTACATGGGTAGTCTGTGTGGGCATTGGTTCCGAAAGCCCCAGCACATTACAGTACATTACAAATTATTAATAAAATATACTTTAATACATCCCTAAGCCCTGGGTATGGGGAACAGAATAGAAAAGTGTACTTTTATTTCTAGCAGCCTTTATTCCTGACACACTATCTATGGAACTTAGACTGGACTCTGAGAGTCCCCTTACAACCTTATCTACGGTTGGAGCACCCACGAACCCAACACAGTTTCTGGGCTACCTTGGCATTAACTGGGGTACCCTTCTTAACCTAGGGATACCCTCAGTTACAGGGACACATTTCATCCTTTTGCCAATTTACCTGTCTGGGCTATGCTGAAGCAGGGAACACTAGCGGTAAGTCGCGCAATCGTTTCCAAGGGGGAGATATTACCAGGACAATGTGCCTACAGTACACGTATCCAAGGATCAGGCATGATTCCCAGGTACATTTTTAGGGGAACCAACAACTCCGGACCCCAACTACCTAGGCACATTTTGACAACAATTCCTCCACAAAACCCTCCTTGAAACTCATGCCCTAGCAATCCCTGCTCACTGACATGCCCGGAAAGATAAAAACACATAAAATATTTTTATTACATGCAGTATGTAAAAACAGTACCCTGTTACTGGGTCCATGAGCTAACTCTCTTGAACCCTTATATACGGGTAACCAAAATGAGGCTTAAACTGAGGCCCCAGTACCTCCGCTGCACGCGCGCCCGCGAGACTGGCGGCGCGTGCAGCCGATTCCCCGGTCTGCAGGGAGCTGCAGACCAAAAGACCGGAGGGGTGTGGTGGGGGAGTGACGGGGGCACGGCCATGACGTCACCCGGCAGGTTTGCCCTCATTGGCTGAACCACCGGGGGCATGGCTTAGAGCTCCGTAGCGAGTCCTGCTCTCAATTCTGAGAGCAGGAGCAACTCGCACCTCAGCGCTGCGGCCCCCCCTCGCAGCGGGCCCGGCGCCATTGAGGGGAGGGCTCTCGTCCCTGCAGCGTCCGCCACAGCGGGCACTGCAGTAGCCAGCGGGGACCAGCCCTTAACCTTTATTTGAGAGCCTGGTTACCCCCTACCATCACACTTGTCAATTAAATGTTTACTCTACCTGTAATTGGCTCCTTACTGTCATACTTTAGGAACATGGGGAAGTGAGGAGATTAACGGGGTGTTTTGCTGAGCTGTTCGATGCACAGGTGGACAGCAGTGAGTGCTAATTAACCACACTAGGCTATAAAAGGGAAGAAAGAACAAAATAGGCTGTAAGCCCAGGGCAGAAATAACATGTGCTTGCTCACCATACCAGTTAGCATCTGTTAATTCCACGACCCATCTGGTTTTATAAGTGCTTAAACAAGCGTTTTTAATAGTTCAAAACAAGCAGGAGTTTGGTGTTGTACAGTGCACTGGATCTAAGGCAATATATCTCCATGAAACATTCTGGAAGTTCAGGTACTGTTCCATCTGTAGGTACTTATCTATGTTGCAGGAGAAGATTTCTAGGCTGAAGGCTGAAATAGGCAGTTTTTGTGTATCCTCTTGTCCCACACAAGCACTACCTGAGAGGCTACCGCTGCCTTAGAGGCCTCCAAGGAGGAGAACAGTCTGGACCACTGTGGGCTCTGGCTGAGCGAGGGTTGTTGGTCACTGGCACATCTGACAATCTGTGCTTCTGCAGTAGCACAACAGAACTGCACCACAGATGCACCTACTAAAGTGAATGTGGATTTGGGGGTTCTAGAATTAATAGGAAAGAAACAGTGAAGAAAAAGGGATCCCAGAAAATAAGGTAACTTATTTTGGGACATTCCCATGTAAGAGGTATAGATTTGGGAGCAGGTAGTAAGAGGAAGATGGAGGTAAAGTGCCTACCTGGAGCTACAGCTCAGAAGGATATGACTCACATTCTGGGAATGTATTAAGGCAGCAAGACAGAAGGGAGATGTACTGTCAATGTAATTGCCCACATAGGAGCTACAGTAATGTCCTGGCTAGGAATTAGGATAGTGCAGGAGGCATTTAGGGAGTAAGGGAAAGCTCTTAGGCAAGTAGAATCCTCAGTGTATTTTTCTGGTATTGTTATAATATGAAGGCAATAATATTCCCACCAGAGACTTTAAGGTGTGGTTGAGAAAGTGGTGTGAAGAGGAGGAATTTGGATTTATTGGACATAGCTGCTCTACTTGGAGGGATATGGGTCTACATAAAATATATGGTACTGTATGCATCCATCTTGGAGGGGAACCAGAATACTCAATGATCAGTTCAGATACTGAACTTCATTAGCAAGTATATAAACAAGCTGAAGGGGGCAGTGAAATGAGTCAGAATAAATCCAACCCAGGCAGAAGGTGGTGTACAGTGAAAACTGGAAGGATTAGTAAAAGTAATAACTAAAACCTTTGGACAATGTGTACAAATGCTCTTGGTTTGGGAATAAAAATCCTAGAACTAATTGCAATAATGAAAAGAAATCAATTGAATAATGTGGCTATTACCAAGTCATGATACAAGGAAAATCAGAACTGGGACATAGATACAGATATAGTAACAATGACTGTTTTCATTAGCATAGGCCAACATGCTGAAACCCGTGGCAACAAAAACAGTGAGATTTACGGCCCAGAAGGATTAATGCTTCTGATTGGGACCCCTCAGAACTAATCCTTCACTCAATTGGCCATCAGCTGAGGAGAGAAACCGATACTAAGGCTTTGTCCCCACTGGCTACTGCAATGCTCGCTATGGCAGGCGCTGCGGGGACAAGAGCCGCCCCTCAATGGGGCCGGGCCCGCTGCGAGGGGCACCGCCACGCCGTGCAGTGCGTATTTCAGACTCACATTAAAATTGTGATTAGCCCTAGTGATTGAGCGCTAGGCCACGCCCCCGGTGGTTCAGAAAATGAGGGCAAACCTGCCAGGTGATGTCATGGCCGTGCCCCCATCACTCCCCCGTCACGGCCCCCCTGTCTTTCCCCCTGCAGCTCTCTGCAGACCGGGGAATTCCGCTGCACGTGCCGCCAGCCTCGCAGGCGCGCGTGCAGCACAGGCACTGGGGCCGTAGCATAACTTTGTGGAGGATCTGCGCATCTGTACCGGTCTCTGTGTTCCGTCTCCAGCAGCTCTGAAGGTAAGAAGTGGTCTCTTATCTGTGCAACCCCCTGGGTTACATAGATACCTAAATTTGGTTCTCTACATCATGAGGGGAATATTATAGGACCATATTCGGTCATCTATATCATCAAGAGAGCTGGGCAGGACTTTTAACACTGTCCAGCCCCCTTGATGACATAGAAAACCAAACATGGTCTATAGTATTCCCCTTCGTGATGTAGAGACCCATATTGGAGCATTTAAATTTGAGGTAATCATTACGGGGACTTCAATCAGCCAGATGTGGACTGGCATCCGTCTTTTGCAGGTTAATTCAAAATCAGGGACATAGTCAACAAAAGAAAATGATACTCCCATCAACGATACCTCTCAATAGGCTGAAGCAGCTTATAAGTGCAATATGGCAGGGTGTATTATTAGGACCTATTAAAATAACCCATCCAAACTGGTATAACTTAACCCAAATCATTAGCAAAGGAGAGTACTGTAATTGCTTTACAACACACTGTGGGATTCCATCATTTAGCCCTTCATTATATGCTGTGCTGCACATTGTTTACACGCCTCCTCTACACGTTTTAATTATTTACTTCACCAATTACCAATAATTCTATTATGCAGGTGGTTTCTTTTGTTAGATTATAAAGGTTACGTTTTACCAGTTTATATAGTCAGGTGTGCTCTTAAGTGGGACTTTCCAATTGTGGGCTGGTTTCTTCACTAGCATCCACATAATTTGTATATGTCAGAAGTAGAAACATCCTGACTTCCGTGCAAGGGGCATCTCCAGCAGTTGGTGAGAGTCAACTTTCAATAAAGCAACTGTGAACGTAATACTTACCAATGGGGGCAGAGTATCAGATGTACAGTACTTGTGGGTGAGAATGTGGATTCCAGTGATTATCAATCGGTGGGGTTTAGTATCAAGACAGAGGTGGAGTCATACCACACAGAACTAAGGTTTTAGATTTTATGGGAGCTGACTTTTCCGATATGTGAAATTAGGTAAGGGATTATTTGGTAGGGTAGAGGTATTTGAGTGGAGTGCAGAAGCTGTGGGAAAAACAAAAAAAATCAATACTAAAAGCAACAGACATTTCTGTCAGTCCATTTTCTAAAAATACAAGGAATAGAAACGAAAGCTGATATGGTTTTCAAAGATGGTAGCAGGTATTGTTAAAGTGGAAAAAGGCCAGATGGGATACATTGAAGGACATTGAAAGAGCGTAGAGGTGTTCTGGCAACACCCTTAACAGATATATTTAACCAGTCACTATTAACATTTACATTTTTACGTAAAGGTAAAGTAAGGTAAGATAAGGTAGAGTAAAGGTTTGCGATTGTCTTCAAATTGCTTCACACAATTTGTCATGGTTTTCTCTTACATTTTTTTAAACAATTTTTGCTCAGTTTGCCATATTTGTGAATATAGAGTATAGAGTATAATGTATCCTCAGCATACACACACATACAGATATGAAGTGTTACATAGGACACATAAATAAAATAGAGTAAAATAGAGGGGACAGAGCTTTGTGAATCTCTCCACAATTATATCCAAGTGATCTACAGTAAGTGACAAGGGTTTATATCTTCTAACTTAATATTGTATACTGTGGCAGGATGACCATAGTCAGTGAGCATCTTGCACTGTAATACTTTGTTGGCTTTATTTCCCACATAAACATACAGAAATAAGGAACGCTGCTCCTTCACGGCAAAATAAAATCATGAACCCAACCAGCCTACTCCACATTAGAGAGACTAACTAAATCGTATATAGGGCCTGACTAACGAACTGGTTAGATAGGCTAGTTTTCAGTCCCAAAACAGGATTCTGAAGTAAAGTGAGCACATTACCTCGGAGCTCCATTTCTTCCCTTGGAAGTGAGCGGCAATGTATCTGCCTGTGTCTGCTCTGGGAGACACACACACATTGCTCTCCCACTTCTCTTTCAACTAGGTCAGTCTGGGTTAATTGGGGGCACTTGGAGATTGCTTAGCTAAACGAGTTAACCTTCCACATACTGGAAAGCATGTACACTGCAACCTTCTGCTAACATACACAGTCTATGATGACTCCGTCACAATTACTTACAGTATATCATCTGAATGTAGGCACTTTACAATTTGTGCAAAATTGTCATAAAGGTTTGCGAACCAGGCGCAATTTCAAAATCACAACAGCATACCCTATGGGGTAGAGCCACAGAAGTGCATAACATTTATTAGGTTACGTTCTCGGCATTTTGCCACCATTTTAGCTGACTCTGATTGATACAGATAGATACTCCACAGTTACATAGTGGTTGAGTCGTCCAATTGGGGTACCCAAACGCCATGAATGCGTGGACTGCCAATACCTGATTACTGGAAAAACATACCTACACCCACATGATGGTACCAGGATTAAATTCAAACAATTTATGAATTGTTTGGCAAGATACAGTATGTTGTTTATTTTATAAAATGCCCCTGTGGGCTATACAGTACAACAGTAGAAAAGTCTGTCCTGCACTCTGGCAGTTAGTTCCAGCACCCTGGGGTGTCAATGTAGGTCACATAGAATGGGGCAGGAGAGTATACACGGACCTGAAGATAGGTCAGAGCTGGGAAGGAAAACCTTACCTATGTAAGCTCACAGACCTCGGTCCTGCTCTCCTCTGTGCAATGACGTCAGCATGAGAGGGATATCCTAGCAGAGTCCTGGTATACAGCTGCTGCTGAGAGTGCCCGCTGAGAGGATATACTACACCAATTCCACACCAGCAACATCGAGTGGTAACCAGTGTGATAACACACTCAATGCTTACTTAATCATACTTGATGTACGCAGTTTATATATAGTTTTATTCAATACACACTTGTATTACCTACTTCACTATTTGCGTTGTGCGCTGTTTTTGTTTCCATTTCTGTAGTGTGTTAGGGGGTGCTGAGCCACCCCCTATTATTATAGCAGCAGACGCCATCTTCACTGAACACACGGTTGTGTAATTTATTTTATTTTGAATTTCACTGTGGTTTTTTGTGGCCTTGATTTTGGGCTTCACAAATTAAAAGGGTATAGGTATTGCACTTCAATACTGACGTTTCTAGAGGTTAAGTAGTTGCGCACGGTTTATTTCCATTTATCACCATCTCCTCTGTGCAGCCTCCTGTAGATAGAACGTGGAAGGGAAAGGATCCGATGCCACAGCCTGTCACAAACTTCAGGGCACTTCCGTGTTGTAGAAAAACTTTATTGAGACCTCACAAACACACGGCTACACCACAATCTCCCCCTCAACGTGTTTCACGCTAGGAACAGCGCTTCGTCTCCAAGACGAAGCGCTGTTCCTAGCGTGAAACGCGTTAAGGGGGAGATTGTGGTGTAGCCGTGTGTTTGTGAGGTCTCAATAAAGTTTTTCTAGAACCCGGAAGTGCCCTGAAGTTTGGGAAAGGCTGTGGCGCCGGATCCTTTCCCTTCCATATACAGTACAACAGTACTATATTGGAAAAACTTCGAGAAAGTTCAAGAAAGGATTTACCTTCAGCGTTCTGTAATATGAAAGGCACGGCGCGATACAATTGGCACGGATGAATTTTAAACAAAACCTGTGGCCCGTCACTTCAAAGAGAGGGAACATACTTTGGCTATGATGAGGTGCATGCTCATTGCACATGTGCCACGTCCCTAGAGAGGAGATCATTGGGACAGGTTATTGTTGCAACTGTTAGCAACAATGATTTTGAATTTAAACACCTTATCCCCTAGATGCCTGGAAGAAGACCTTAATTTGAGATGTTTCTTAAAAAATGATATAATGCTGTAGTGCCCTAACTGTGAATCTGCAAGTTGAATAAACTTCAACGACAATGGTGCTGGACTAAGGAGCATTGTCAATATGACAATGAGGGCGATATTGCTTAATATGTTATGTAGAAAGTATGCCTGGATTTCAATCAGCAGCGTTGTGGCTTGAATTAAAACTGGCCTCAGGTCACATGTATGAGGAACAGCAGACTTTGATTCATTTTGTTTCCTTGAGAAAATGACCTGTACATACTCCAAAGCAGCTGTGTATTTTAAAAAGTTATCTAAGACACTGGATGCTGTAATCGTGACCACCACTGTGCGTGACATGCAGGAGTAACTGCAAGAGGGTACCTATGCGGTGTCGGATGTGCAGGACAGCTACTTTATTTATGTGGAATAGATATCTGGATTTCTATCAGCAGTGTTGTGGCTAGATTTTAAATTGTCTGACAGGTCACACACATGGGATATAGCTTTCTCTGATCAAGAAAAGGTGTTTCTATCAGAAAATGACCTGTATTTACCCTGAAGTAGCTGTGTACTTTAAGAAGTTATTTGCGACACTGGATGCTACGGTATAACAACAGTGCAAATACTGAGATAAACTTATGGAACAGCAGTGACTGGATATTCGCAGGATTGGTTGGTCAATGGTGCCCATGTAAGGATGCAGAGTATGCATAACATTATACAGAGTACCCAACAGTAATCAATTGTTTTGTGAAATTTCATCAGAAATGAATATGGAATATTAAAAGGGAAATACATATAAAAGATCAGATGTGTGTACTCTATATAAATAGTGGATTTCCGGAAATCTAAATATTTACCTTGATAAGGACATTGCTTTGTTTTGTTTGTGTGCTGAATGCTTCAAATATTACACTACTACCAATATGATATATATATATATATATATATATATATATATATATATATATATATATGAGCAAAAATGTATCTGTGTAAATGTAAAATATTTGGGTAAACCCAGCCCCTGTTGAACATTCCTTTTATATATGGGGCTTTTATACTAGTGGAGTGGGGGTACTAGGCAGGACCCCTGGATTATGCTGTCACGTAATTATGCTACCTAACACTGCTGCTATGATTTTTTCTGGACTTTGAAACTCTTTTTCATTATATTCATACTTGCAATACACAGGTTGTTTATCTAGCACTCTATTGACAACAAGAGAAAAAATATTAGCGCCAACCTATCACTATATAATATCTCTATAAAAATAAAAGGTGATTGTAAAAATAAAAGTAAAAATAATACAGATAAGAATAAAAAACCTATGCTAAGCACAGTGGATAGAATAAAAATTAATGTATTAAACTAATAAAATGCATAAAAAATACATAAAAAAAGAAAATGTCCAGAAAAATATATACAATCCCAAGATATTCCAATTGCTATCCAAAAGAGTCTCTGCAGCCCGAATGAAGGGAACACCACTTCCTTGAGGATATCTACAAAAACACAGAAAAAACAGGCGCACTCATAGCGTAAAATTGTATAACAATAAATTTATGGAATAAAGCAAAAAAATACAAACTCACAAACAGAGCTGAATAAAATGCATTTTTGAGTACAACTCAGCCCGTTCAGACGCAGGAACCCAAAGAGGAGGACTTCGGTGTGATGTCCGCGGTGTGTCTTGCCACAATAGCCCCTCTATGTCCCAGCAGGGACCGAAAGCCACGAGGGATGCCGCCTTCCCCTTGCTCCGGCGCTACACAGAGCATACACTGAATCAAATCTCATGTGAGCTCGATGACGTCAGCGAGGTTTCAGACGGAGAGAGTTCACAGTGTAAACAGGAATTTGAATGTCTGAATGGCTAGTAGCAAAATGCTAGCAACGCAGCAAAAGTGCAATATATGCAGATGAGTGTCAGTATAAAATATACAAACTGGACAGTAGGCTCCACAGCAATCTCTACGCGTTTCGTCTCGAACGAGACTTCATCAGGAGTTAATAGCATAGGCATTAAACACAGTTATATAGTACATAAGACCAATCAGAGCATAGAAGACAGAGGATTAGTAATGAGATACACACATGATGAGTAATAGGGTTGGATTAACCCCCATATATGCCAAAGCACACATAGATACGGATTCACAATTTTAATCCTAAGGACCAAATATATTATTGCATATAGTATTAAGCGCTTCAACTAGTGCATTAATTATATATCACAATTGTAAAACAAAAATTAAGCACACAAGTTAACCAAAAAGGTTAACCAAAAAGATTAAGTAGAATGTCATTGGTAGATAACTTGCATAGTAACATATATATATAATACATATTATACAAGAAACAGATGTCAATACATGGTAAACAATACCCTAAGTATAAAGAGATAGCTGAATAACAACTAAATGTAGAAGGAGATAAAATAGGTATTATAGAGACTCAGAGGGACCCAGGTGCAAAAAATAAGACAAAGGAGCTAACAAAAAAGCTAAAAATGTGTAATAAATATAATATAAAAATATATGTAAAAAAAAAAAATATATATATAAAAAATATATATGTGGAAAAAAAAGGAGGTGTATGAATGAAAAATAAAAAATGTATGAATAAAGGTGAAAATGTAAATAAAAATGAAAAAAAAAAAAAAAAAAAGTACAAAAAGTACATAAAAGTGGCAAATAAAAATAAAGATATAAATGTAATAAAAAATGTGTGAACAATGAAGGATACTGGACCAATGGTGGTCACGCAAGCAAAGTCAATGGTACCCATATAAATGATGTAGATTAGGCCAAGTTAAGAATGAACAAATGATTTGGTATATAAATGTAAAAATACTGAGCCACTGTGGTGTAATGGTGCCCACACGGAGGGAACGAAATAAATCGTTCAACCCAGACCTCCCTGCTAAGCACCAAACCTCACAGTAGACAAAATGATGTAACTAAACTACTGTATTGATATCTATTGTGTCATTGAGACCCCCCGGAACCAATGTACCAAGTACATATATCCAGTAGGTCTCCCTGACACACAATTTTTTGAACCTATCACCCTCCGAAAGGGAAGGTGAGATGGCCTCGATACCAAAGATGGACAGAGAGCAGGGATCCTTATTATGTATAGTATCAAAATGTCGTGATAGACAGTGCGACTGAAGGCCATGTTTGACATTTCTACGATGCTCGAGAAATCTAGTACTAATCGTCCTAGACGTGCGGCCCACATACTGTAGGCCGCAACGACAGGAAATAAGATATATAATGTATGTACTAAGACAATTAATATGATGTTTGATTTCATGTTCAGAGCCGTTAGAAAAGGATTTAAAGGTGTTAATTTTACTTAGATGCCCACAAGTGATACACCTAGTTGTACCACAGGAAAAGTTACCCTTTTTAGATGTTAGAGGTGGTGGTTTAATGGTTGGCTTTAGTCTACTTGGGGCAATCATGGTCTTTAGGCATCTTGCTTTTTTAAAGACAATAGGAGCTCGTGTTGGCACACTTGAACCTAAAATAGGATCATTTTGAATAATGTTCCAGTGCCTGTTGATAATATGTTTGACCTGATAGGCGAGTCTATTGTACTTAGTAATGAACTTAGGAAAAGAATGCAAAGGATTCCCGCTAAATCTGTCCACCGCTGGATCAAGGCCAGCATGATCAGATCTGGTCCTGGACCTCTTGAGTAGAGCACTCCTATCAATACTTCGAGCGTCATCAAACGCCCTCTGCACCACCGTTCCATCATACCCCTTTTGGAGAAACTTATTAATTAAGGTCTCTCCTTGATCACAGAAATCCGAGTTGAGGGAACAATTACGGCGAATCCTAAAGAATTGGCTTCTGGGGATGTTGTTCAACCACTTTTTGTAGTGGTTGCTACCGTATTGCAGGTACCCATTGGTGGAGACAGGTTTAAAGTGTGTTTTACTATGTATCCTCATGTCCGACCTATCAATGAACAGCTCAAGATCTAGAAATACCACCGTATCTGGATGTATTGTGTGGGTAAATTTAAGCCCCATGTTGTTATCATTAAATGATTCCAGTATATCTTTCAGTTGGCCCTTATCACCATCCCAAATGATAATAATGTCATCTATGAAACGACCATAGAACACCAGACCAGCCACCAGCCGTGCATTGCCCCAAACATGGAGGTTCTCCCACAACCCCATGAAGAGGTTCGCATAGCTGGGAGCAAATCTGGTACCCATGGCCGTTCCACAGGTCTGCAAATAAAAAGTACCATCAAAAGTGAAATAGTTATGTGTCAAAATAAACCTAATACAGGATAAAATAAAATCTTTTTGTGACACGTGTAAATTTGAATCTGATGATAGAAAATGATTGATGGCTTCTAGGCCCTTAATGTGATCTTTGCAGTGTAAAGAGAACATACATCACATGTAGCCCAACAAAATGTGTCTTTCCAAGTGATCTCAGAGGTGGAGTCAATGACGTGCAATGTGTCCTTAATGTAAGATGGTAACAATTTCACATACGGTTGAAGGAAATAATCGACATATTGGGACACGTTCAACGTCATTGATCCCACCCCCGAGATGATGGGTCAACCAGGGGGATGTGTAGTGTCTTTGTGCAGTTTGGGCAAATGATAAAAAACAGGTGTTCTAGGGTGTCTAATAAACAAAAAAGTGCTCTCTACTTTAGTGATAATACCCAAACTAAGTGCATCGTGAATGAGTGTTTGATAGGCCAACTGAAAATCTACAACTGGATCTTGATCCAGTATACGATAGGATGAGCTGTCCATTAAGAGGCGGGCCGCTTCGGACACATAGTCCTGTCTATCATGCAAGACGATAGCCCCTCCTTTGTCAGCTTGTCTTACAACAATATTGGTGTTGTCTTTAAGGTTTTTCAAAGCCAATTCTTCCCCCCTGCTCAGATTCCAGTGTGTCAGATGAGTATTATTCTGACATAGCTGTTCAAGGTCCTTCAGAACAATGGTGTAGAAGGTATCAATGAAGTTCCCCTTAGAATGGTAGGGAAAATAAGTTGAAACAGGATGAAAGGGTGAGTGCTTGAAGTCCAGGGCCAGATCCGAATCCCGAACCAACTGCTGGGAAGATTCCCACAATGGTTCAGGAGGCTGGGCTGGGACGCCTGATCAAATATCGGCCTCCCAGTCAATTCTGGTTCAGAATGGGTAGTAAAGTTGTGTGGTAAAATTGAATCACACATAGGATTGATTTGTGTACTAGTAGAAAAATTCTCTATAATGTCATTCTCTACAAGAATGGAGGTAAGTGCACGAATGCATACTTGTTCCTGTGTATTAAAGTTGGTATCTATACTGTCTACTGACTCTCTATTTTTAAATGAAAAATGTCTCATCAGGGTGAGCTTGCGTATGAACCTGTTAAGATCCACAAACAGCTCAAACTGATTAGGTAAACTGCTAGGTGAAAACGAGAGACCTTTTGCTAGCAATGAGATATGATAGGGTGTAAGTTCGTGTGTGGATAAATTATAGATACCATACTTCACTGGCGCGGCCACCATTAGTCTCTTCTCCTTCTTTCTTTGTCTCTTTTTTCCTCCTCTGATCCCTCTGAATCTCTTTTTCTCCTTTGGGAATTTTGGGCTGACTCCTGTTTGTCCCATAGAGGATATTTCCTCCCTTTGTCGATGGGCGGGTGTTGGTATCCTTTCTCTAAAAAAGAGATAACAGAAGGAGATGTTTTATTTTTAGGTGAAAAATCTACTGGTTCCAGATTCGACCTAGTTTTTGGTTTTGGTCCTTCATTTTGACTTTTCATAGATAGGTCACTATTAGTAGATACTAATTCTAGATTACGCAGTGGAGAAAATTTATTAGAGACTGGACAGTTAATGACAGAAACTGTGGGTTCAGGTGAATGATCTTTAGATCTTGCCATAGCTTTTTCTCCAGGAATGGACTTAGATTTAGAATTATCCTGAGAACTTGTTTTCGTAATCTTTTCATATGATCTTGATCTATATCTATTATAATCCCTGCTGTTACTTCTATACTTAGATCTATTGGATTTCCCATAATTGCCAGATTTATAATAGTCACCTTTTTTTCTCCAGTCCCTCACTCTGTCATTTGCGTAATCATCCTTGTCTCTTGCATATTTATTTCTCTTTCTCTCCACTATTTCATCTTCAAATAGAGGGGCTATTGTGGCAAGACACACCGCGGACATCACACCGAAGTCCTTCTCTTTGGGTTCCTGCGTCTGAACGGGCTGAGTTGTACTCAAAAATGCATTTTATTCAGCTCTGTTTGTGAGTGTGTATTTTTATCCCTTATTCTATAAATTTATTGTTATACAATGTTACGCTATGAGTGCGCCTGTTTTTTCTGTGTTTTTGTATATATATATATATATATATATATATATATATATATATATATGAGCAAAAATGCATCTGTGTAAATGTTAAATATTTGGGTAAACCCAGCCCCTGTTGAACATTCCTTTTATATATATATATATATATATATATATATATATATATATATATATATATATATATATATATATATATATATATATATATATATATATATATATATAAATATATATATAGATATAGATATATATATATTTATTTATATATATTTATATATATATATATAGATATAGATATATATATATATACAGCTGAACCCCGTTATAGCGCGACCCGTTATAACTCGAATTCGATTATAACGCGGTTTTCACGTGGCTCCCGATTAAAAATTTTTTTTTTAATTTAAAAAATAAAACATTTTTGCACACTGCACACTGCACACTGCACACTGCACACACTCTCACTGCACACACTCTACACTGCACACACTCTACACTGCACACACTCTACACTGCACACAGCACACTGCTCACAGCACACTGCTCACAACACACACTCCCAGCACTCACTGCACACAATCTCACTGCACACACTCTCACTGCACCACTGCACACACTCTCACTGCACACACTCTCACTGCACACTGCACACACTCCACTGCACACTGCACACACCACACTACACACTGCATACACCACACTGCACACACTCCCAGCACTCACTGCACACTGCACACTGCACACACTCTCACTGCATACACTCTCACTGCACACACTCTCACTGCACACACTCTCACTGCACACACTCTCACTGCACACACTCTCATTGCACACACTCTCACTGCACACATTCTCACTGCACACACTCTCACTGCACACACTCTCACTGCACACACACTCACTGCACACAGACTCACTGCACACTCTCTCACTGCACACACTCTCACTGCACACTCTCACTGCACACACTCTCACTGCACCACTGCACACACTCTCACTGCACACTCACTGCACACACTCCCAGCACTCACTCCCAGCACTCACTCACACTGCACACTGCACACACCACACACCAAACTGCACACACTCTCAGCACTTACTGCACACTGCACACACTCCCAGCACTCACTGCACACACTCCCAGCACACTGCTCACAGCACACACTCTCACTGCACACTGCTCACAGCACACACTCTCACTGCACACTGCTCACAGCACACACTCTCACTGCACACTGCTCACAGCACACAGTACTCACAGCACACTCTCACAGCACTCAGCTCTCACAGCACACAGCACTCACAGCACACAGCACTCACAGCACACAGCACTCACAGCACTCTCATACAGCACACAGCACACACAGCATACTTTCACAGCACTCATCTCTCACAGCACTCAGCTCTCACAGCAAACAGCACCCACAGCACACTCACAGCACACAGCTCTCACAGCACACTCTCACAGCACACAGCACACTCTCACAGTACTCACAACACACTCTCACAGCACTCACAGCACACTACACCACACCTCCCACTCCCCCTCCCTACCTTTGGTGTCGGCTGCTGAGATTGGAGCGGAACTCATCAGGAGGAGGGGGGGTGTCGGGAGGAGGGGGGGTGAGTGAGGAGTAGGCTGGGACTCGGAGGGCCGCGTTCGCTATGCCGTGGAGGGCCGGTAGGTGTGGGGGCCTGGGGCGGGAGGAAATGGATGCCGTGGTGGGAGGTAATGAGCAGGTTGCGGCTGGACTCGCTGTTGCTAGGGGACGTGTAGGGCTTCCGGCCACCTCTATCTTCCTTCCCTCCTCACTCCCTCCCTCCCGATCAGGCGTGCGGCGGCCATTTTTTTTTTTTAAATTAGCGCGACCTAAATGTCATGGCTTGAAAGACGGCTTTCCAGTTTGGTTGCCACTACTTTCTCAATAACTGTCACGGTTGTGCTCGCCACAAACCAAGCCCCGTACCGCGGGGCTGAGGTGGGGTTGATTAATCACCGACCTTAGACGGCGCAGACTGGTCTGGAGTGCGTAGTTCGTAGTCGTACATTGCAGGGTCGGGACTGGAGAGAGCAGCATAGTCAGTGGACGAGCCAGGGTCAGGATAGGAGCGATCAGGGTGAACGTTATCCAAGCGGAGTTTCGGTAACAGGAAGTCAACCAGGACCTGCTTCAGCATAGTAGCTGCAGGGTGGGAGCGGATGCTGCGCGTGCGGCAACCATGGCCCATGGTACCGGTCTCCGGAAGGCGTAGGCAGACCGGAGTGGGCACACCGCCAGGCAGCACTGGTAAACCAATGCTTCAGTGCAGGAGTCCAGAACGAGCCTGTGCAAAGAGCAGCAGACCCCAGGAAACACCCCAGGCCTCTGCTCTGGGAAGGGCAGCAGGCCTCAGGAAACAGGGAGCTGAAGTTACGCTGGAGATCCACCGCTTCAGCACAGGAACCAGGACACGGCCTCTGCAATGGAGAGAGAGCAAAAGGCCCCAGGAACCAGAGACAGGGCTCTGCTATGGGAAGGGCAGCAGGCCTCAGGAAACAGGGAGCTGAAGTTACGCTGGAGATCCACCGCTTCAGCACAGGAACCAGGACACGGCCTCTGCAATGGAGAGAGAGCAGCAGGTCCCAGGAAACAGGAACTAGGAACATGAACTAGGAACATGGTACATGAACATGGACATGAAAACAGCAACAAGGCGGCCAAGACAGGTGGCTGTGGCAAACACAGTGTACATCCAAGAAGGATTATGCTCGGCAGAGAAGCATTGTGGGAAAGCTGTATTTAAAGGTCAGTGAACCAATAGCAGAAGAGGCGTGTGACAGCATTGCTCTAATGACTGAACCCAGGCTGGGGCTGCAGTAATAGCTTGCACAGCTGCAGAATATATCATGGCGAGTGTTCCAGGACTGCACAGGTCTGTAAGGCAAGGTAAGCAGTAAACCGAGGTGTGGATTCCTTACAATAACCTTCCATAGGAAACAAAGGTTTGATACAGGCCTGTACTTAGCCATGCAACCCTAGTTTAATGAAGGCTTTTTAAGAAGAGGTTTGATGACTACTGCCTTTAGTGGTTTGGGAAATATGACCATTACAAAAAGGACAGGACTATTTTAGCAAACACTGGGCCGATTAAATCAATACAGCCTAAGAGAAGGTGTGTTGGGACTGTGTCTAAATTATAGTTAGTGGGAAGCAACCCTTGGAACGTTTGCATAATGTTTTCTGCATCCAAGTGGTAAAAGCTAGTCCATAAAGACATAGAACATGCATTTTCATGTCTGGGACCCTGACACTTATTAGATAGCACAGTCAGGACCCCAGCATCGATAGAGGTCACTTTATCAGAGAAGAAGAGAGCAAAATCATCACAACGGGATTGTGAAAAAACTTCACCAGACTGCAGACATGCTTGTTTGCAGAGCCTTTCCATGGTGCAGAAAGTTGAGCTTGTCTATTGTCCATTGCCATGATCTCACATTACAGGAGCTGTGACTTCTTACTAGTAATAGTGGAGTGGTATTTCGTGATGTGTTTAATCAGTTTCAGCATGTCCTCACCCATGCCAGACTTCTACCAGCGCCGTTCCAGCCTGTGACCCTTCTTCTTCAATTAATGAATAGAACTGTCAAACCAAGGGGTGTGCTGGTGTGAGGTGAGAAGTTGTATGTGAACAGAAGCGATAATATCCATTGTGGCCCCCAATCTATATTGTAGTAATCAACAAGAGCACTGGGATCCACAGAGGCACTTAATATGTCGGAATGATGTCATATGATCATTAAGGGGTAATATCATTCATACAGTAATAAGAAAATAAGAATACCCCTATTCACCAAACTTTGATAAGTGACTTATCGCTTGTTAACTGCATTTTACAAGCAATTCAGCATGTGTGGCTCTTCACAAAGTTTGATTACATGGCAAAATCCCGTGTAGATGCCTTTTTAACGATCATTAGCGCTCTTGCTATGAGAATCTGTGCGGTAGCTCAAAAAATGCAGATTCTCACATTTTTTTGCCAGTAACTGCTGGTCACAAAGCTCCAATATACACATCGGGGGTTAAATACTATCCTTTTTATATCATCACCTAAAGGGTGGCGAGATTAGAAATGTGATTTGCATTAGACATAGTTTCCTTCATTAATATCAGCTCCGAAGACCACCTGCTTCAATTCTTTGTAATAAAAATAAAATAAAAGGTGACCTTCATTACATTAGTGGCCAACTGGTAAGATAATGTAGGGGTTAACCCACCCATGAGACCTAACAAATCACCATGGGGAAACTACCCCCTTTACCCACCCCTTCTACCATCAACACTAAACAGAAATGGGCAATAGCCATAGAAGCCAAATATGGGTAATAGCGCTTTTGCCCATTCAAATATACAATACAGTGCAATAAAATAAAATACAAATGATAATAGTATAAAAATAAACACTAGCCATTTAATCCACTGATGTCACTGTGGCTATCTATGCCCTCAACTGGGGCAGAAATAGTGACATAGGCAACCAATAGCCACCCTACTACCATACTACCAACCCCCAACAACCCCTGCCCCCCCCCACACAACACACACAGTAATGGGGAAAAGCCCATTCAAAATAAATCAATAGCCAGCCACCCTATCATAAATAACATTTGTATTTACCCCTGCCAGGATGAAGGCCGTCCTCGTCCTCATCTTCGGTGCCACCAACATTTACATTAAAACACTAGCTACTGGCCAGTAACCCCTTAATTACCTTAGCGGGTAGTAGCCGCTATGGTAAATAAGGGTAAACCCTCCATCCACCTGGAACACCTAACCACGCTCCTTTGGGGCAACTACCCTATCCCCGACCCTTTTACCCCATCACCACACACACACAAAAGGGCAAAAGCCCTAGTAGAAAAATATGGCTAATAGCGCTTTTGCTAATTTGTGATGCCAAAAAAATAATAATGCACAATTAAACTAAATACACATAACAATACATTAAAAACAAACACTTGCCAAGAAATCCATTTATTGTCACTCAACAGGGACACAGATAGCCCCATTGGCACCCTCATTTTTTTTTATCACAATTAAATAAAATAGAATAAACGTGTATCTTACTCTTACTGGGATGAAGGCTCAACCTCCTCATCCAATTGCGGCACCAACAATTTTTGATCCACGAAGCAATGATCCTCAACTTGAAGTACAGCATGATGCACAGAAGTCCACCATCCTCAGTTGTGTGAAGAGAAGTCCCCAGTGAGTAGATCTTATCTTAATTTTTTTCTTCTTACCTTCTCTTCAACAGGTCCAGGAGATATTGCCACACCCTTAGGTTTGGCAGGGAATGTTGACATCTGTTGACATTATTAGATCAGGCCTTTAAGATGGTTGATTATGCTGCATGTGGACAGATATCCGTTTCTCCACTGTACTGACTTTTCTCATCTGAAGTGAGCTTTCCATGCAAGGAAGCCCTCAAATGTCACTGAGTTGAAGCAGTTATTTAAGGAGGAATGGGCCAAATTTCTCAATCGATGTGAGAGACTGACCAGCAGTTACAGGAAATACTTACTTGAAGTTATTGAAGCTCAAGGGGGTGGCACCAGGTTCTGAATCTGAAGGTTGACATACCTTTTCACATGGATATTGAATGTTTAATCATTTGTGGATAAATAAATGTAGAAAAGTATCATTTTTTATAATTTGTTTGATCAGGTTATTTTTATTATTAGGACTTAGATTAAGATCTAATTACATTTTAGGTTTGAAATATGTGAAAATTCTAAGTGATTCACACACTTTTTCGCCACTGTAGTTGCACAGATGATGCTTTAATGCATTCCAAACCAATTCGATTGGTTTCAAGTCAGGGAATTTATAAGTATAGAGACAAATACTGTACGGTTATTGCCAAGAATAAAACAAGCACACACAACAGCACAGTATGAAGTAAAATTTCCCCAAAAGAAACCCTGTGGATACACAGACTAAAAACATTAGTTGTCCTAAGTCTAAATGTTAGAATATACTTTGGTTGCCTTCTGACAAAATGTTGAAAAAATCCATATTTTATATCCATTTTAATAAATTTTTATTTTTTGGGGAGAATTTTGTGACGAGTTATAGCTGCAGGAGATATAAAATATGATTGAATGATATTTGGAGTCTGGTGTCCCCCTACTGCTAGAAATGGGCAAAATAGTGATATTTCTGGAGGTGGAGAGCGTCAGACCCATAAGACAGGGTGAAGAATAGTGATCTGCGCTTATAAATTGTAATTATGTGCTTGTGAGCTAGTGCAAAAGTGACCTTAGTGAAATAAATAAACAACCTGTTTAGGGTGAGGTAGATGCTGCTGTTATCATGGAATGGCTCGGCAAACAAAAGCTAATACAGAAACAAAAAAGAAAAACAGCACAAAAAAAAACCTCATAGAGCCTTATTCAGAGAACATTCATAAAAAAATTCGCCAGGGATTTTCAAATGAATGTTTTTTGGGCGTTGCTATCACGGTATTCAGAAAGGCTTGAATACCTGTGATAGCAGAATGGCCACAACTGGCGAGTTGCTGCCAGCTCGAGCCTCGAGCCTCTGAAAAGGCAAAAACCAGCGATTCATTTCTGCTGCAGAGAGAGCAGCTCTGAGAGAGCCGCCTCTCCCAGCGGAAATGTCGCCCGAAATTTATTTATTTAAATATACATTCCTTTAATAGTGTAGAGGTGCAGGGGGTCTCCGGAGCTGAACCATGTTAATTTTGTGTCCAGGGACCCCCTGCTTCCCGAGATACAGGCCTCTTTATGGGGTGCCGGTATCTCCTATGCAAGGAAATGTCCCGGTCACATGACGCGGGACATTTCAATGCAGAGGGATACCGGCACCCCATAATGGGGCCTGTATCTCGGGAAGCAGGGGGTCCCCGGACACAAAACTAACATGGTTCAGCTCCGGAGACCCCCTGCACCTCTACACTATTAAATAAATGGATATTTAAATAAATATGTAAAAACACATCAATACACGCCCCCCACCCCCCCTCCCCCCTGCCCAAATCCATACAGTACAGTAATGGGCAAATTAACTATTATCCAGATATGGATAATATATTATTTGCCCATTATTAAACACTGCAGTCGCATACATAAATAAAATAAATAAATACAGTTATACTTACCACAACAGCAGGTCCCTCTGTCCTCCGTTGCCAGAAAGCATATATTGAAAAAAAATACATTCTAATGGTCCATAACCCCTTAATCACCTACCCACCCTGACCCGTGAGGCCTAAGCACCCACCCCAGACTGACTATACCCACCCTATACCCATTGAGTAGTATAGTGGTACATCATACCCATATAATAATAATATGGGCATGATAAGCCTCTATAGCTCTCAATGGGCACCCTAATAAAAAATACAGTAATACACAAGACACACAGTAATAAAACCTAACTATACTCCCAAAAAAAACACTTCACTAAATAAAATCAGTAGCCAGCTAAACCAAACAATAGAAGCAATTACAACATCAACAATGAATTAATTAAACCATTACCCAATCAAACCAATTAATCCCTAAAGCAACTCAAAATGAATAGTAACACTAACCAATGTAAACAATGAATTAATCCTACAGTAATTAATGCAACCATTAAAAGACAAATAAATACATTAAAACTATCTCTGAAGTATCCATAAAACACATTAGCTAACATAATATAACTTTAAGTACAAGCGAACACCAATCGCAAACCTTTTAATACATTAACCATAAACAAACAATCACATCCACATCAATAATAAGCGAGAAATGCCCCCCAAATATTGGCATAATAATGTATTAATCTGTACCCGAAAGAGGTACAGATTAATATATTATCAGTCAATGTGCCTCCCCCAAAAAATCAAAAAACACACCCAAAAAATAGACATGTAAAAAGAAACATTTACAAACATAGAATATCTTACTTACCATTAGAAGCGGTGGCCCTCCGACTCCCGGGGTAACAGGAAGCTCACGTACCTTGAAGGCCTCCAACAGCATCCGATGCCATCATCCATCAGGATCCGGCTCAGGTACCCCAAACTTCTTTTTTCTTTCTTTAATCACCGTCTTCTATCTTCATCTGTAACCATATCTTGTTGTTCTTTATCTTCTTTCTTCATCTGTCAATCCATAAAACCCCATGTTAAATCCCAGCCGATGCTGTCTCGTCGGCTTCTTGGGCTCAAATGAGGCGTCACGGCCTTAAATATGGCTTGTGACGTCACATTTACCCTCACAATGGTTAACAGCCACCTGATTGGCTGTTAAAACCATGTGCAGACTAAAATTTTCCTTTAACATGACGTCAGTAAATCCAAGATGGCCGCTGTGTCACAAGGTATTTCAGCCAATCAGAGTGTGGAATTGGTCCCCACACTCTGATTGGCTGAAATGCCTTGTGACACAGCGGCCATCTTGGATTTACTGACGTCATGTTAAAGGTAAATGAAGCACAGCCATTCTGATTGGCTGGCATCATTCCCTTTTTTAGTGACGTCACAGAAAAAAAAAAATTTAGTCTGCACATGGTTTTAAAAGCCAATCAGGTGGCTGTTAACCATTGTGAGGGTAAATGTGACGTCACAAGCCATATTTAAGGCCGTGACGCCTCATTTGAGCCCAAGAAGCCGACGAGACAGCATCGGCTGGGATTTAACATGGGGTTTTATGGATTGACAGATGAAGAAAGAAGATAAAGAACAACAAGATATGGTTACAGATGAAGATAGAAGACGGTGATTAAAGAAAGAAAAAAGAAGTTTGGGGTACCTGAGCCGGATCCTGATGGATGATGGCATCGGATGCTGTTGGAGGCCTTCAAGGTACGTGAGCTTCCTGTTACCCCGGGAGTCGGAGGGCCACCGCTTCTAATGGTAAGTAAGATATTCTATGTTTGTAAATGTTTCTTTTTACAGGTCTATTTTTTGGGTGTGTTTTTTGATTTTTTGGGGGAGGCACATTGACTGATAATATATTAATCTGTACCTCTTTCGGGTTAAAGGTTAATACCGTGGTGTCTCCCTATGGGGGACCGCTATGTTTAGTTATGGCCAATCACGAGAGAGTTATGTGTCTCTGTGGGTGAGGGGCTGTTCTATTTGATGCACCAATCATGGGAGACCTACAGGTATAATAAGCGCCCCCATAGGTACCTCCAACATTCCCTGACAAAGTATTTTATATACGAAACGCTTAGGAAGAGGGCACGTTCCATATTCACTATCTATTGAGCCTTTCGCTCTCAGAGCAGCCTTGACTCTGTTCGGGACTTTTAGCCAGGTGTTTTGCCTGAAGACGCAGCGCGACACAGATCCCTGAGCGACGCCAGCCGATGACGTCATCGACATACGCGGAGCAACCCGGAATCGGCAGGAGGAGACATCCTCTCTGCAATAGCGGCAGTCACATCTCCACCACGAAGTGAGGCACTCCAGACCGGAGCAAAGAGAGTATACTCCTGGCCTCTACCACTGGCCCCTGCTACTGGAGTGGAGGAGAGAAGTCCAAGCTGCTACAGTGTGTTCCAGCGCTGCAGTCCGTCGAGTGGTAACATGTCCCTAACATGTCTTGCTATATATTTTTAAACTTGATGTATGTGCAATACTCCCCTTTATTTTAAATACAATTTATTTACTTACTACACTATGAGGTTTTTTTTTGCGCTGTTTTTCTTTTTTGTTTCTCCATAAGACAGGGTGTATCAATTTTGTTGGTGACGTGTTTGATTCAACTATACCATTTAGGAAACATAATGTGTATCTAGCATTTGAGATGTACAGTGGCGTCCGCCTTTAGTCTAAATCGGCTTGATCCGCGATTTTCAGATTATCCCGGTTATGTGCAGTTTTGTGTCGTTTTCGCCCGGAGTGAACTGCGTTATTTTCGCGCTCGTGATATTAGCATTTTATTCTCGCTGTCTGCAATACTGCAATGCTGTGTAAAAACTCAGGGGGCATTTGCGAGCTGTTGTCTTGGAAGTCTAATACCTTCGCTGTTCAATTTGTGATGTGTAGAACTACTGTAGGTGGCTGGTGCAGCTTTCTCTGGAAAGAAAAAAATGGAGCAGTTAGTAGGCAGTTACTGTAGTACTGTCAAACTAGTCTACTGTATACTGGAACTACTGTATACTCTGACTAGTGTTAAATTCTATGTACTGTACTGTAACCTGATGGCTGGTGCTGCTCTCTCTGTAAAGAAAAAATAACTACTGTACTGTATACTCTTACTATCTGGAAAGAAAAAATCTGTGCCATACTAACCTGTATCATACTGTACTTAGAATACTACAGCACAGTACTACTTTCCTGATGCTTGCCCATTACACGCGATGACAATGGGCAACACAGTGGCAATATGGTCTATATATTTATTGCAGCGTTCCACGGTGAGTACATCGTTCCAAAAACTCATTATGCCTTTCAACAACTCGTCCTTTTTGGAGGGTTTCGCCACTTTCCGGATATGGTCCTTCAGCTGATGCCAGACCATTTCGATCGGATTGAAGTCTGGCGATCTGTCATTGGAAAGAAAGGACAATTGGTTTAAGAGCTAAAAACAGTGAGGAACAAAAATGGGACACGGTCTACTGCACTTACTCCGCTGGCGTCTTCACCCAGTTGATGCCGCGCTCAAGGATATGCGCCGTTGACGCGGTGTGCTTCGGATCGTTGTCCTGGTAGAAGCGGTGACCATTGGGGAACTCGCGTGTGATGTATTGCACTATCTCGGGCACAATGTTGTCTTGGAAGAAAGCTTTATTCATGATTCCTATAGCAAGAAAAGAAAAGTGCTCAAAAAACTGCACAATAGTACAGTACAGTGCATACGGTAAGGCAACACTTTAATACTAGTCAAGTACAGTGCATTAGGCGAGATTATATTTGATAAATTTTACCTTCAAAGATGACAATGCATCCCGGTCCATGCCTAGAGATGGCACCCCACACATGCAGCTTCACAGGGTGTTTTGGCCGCGGCTTCAAAGATATGCGGCCTTTTTTGTGGAACGCAAATCTTGCAAATCTCTCCAGCGACACAGTAGACTCATCAGTGAAGATGCAATCCTGGAAAGTCTCCCTGCTGTCGATCCATGCCTGGGCCTGGGGCACTCTTGATTTTGTTTGCGTCCCGTATCATGGGGTACGCTCTGTTATGACAAGGAATAAAAAAAATTTGCGGCACAGTGCAGTACAGTTTGCTAAACAACACTTTTACCTCCTGTACTGTCCAGTACTAACCTCACACGTCCATATTTCCATCCAATGCTGCGTCTCATCTTCTTTATGCTGCTCTCGGATACAGTCAGATTGTGATTTCCTGCAGAGTGTTTTTAACCCTTAATGCACTCCTCTCATCAGTCTCCTCACTTATTTTGTCCACCAGAAGAGTTGTCTCCCTACAATGTAAAGAAAATATATTGTTTTATTAATATGTTGTAATATACAGTTAATAGAAATATACAAAAAATGTATACTGCTGTACTATAAATATAAATAGACAAACTATATTTACTGTTGTACTATAAATATAAGTATACAAAATAAATATACTGTTGTAATATAAATATAAATATACATCCTACAGTATATATACCGTTGTAAGATAAATAGAAATATACAAAAAATGTATACTGCTGTACTATAAATATAAATACACAAAATATATTTACTGTTGTACTATAAATATAAGTATACAAAATAAATATACTGTTGTAATATAAATATAAATATACATCCTACAGTATATATACCGTTGTAAGATAACTAGAAATATACAAAAAATGTATACTGCTGTACTATAAATATAAATAGACAAAATATATTTACTGTTGTACTTTAAATATAAGTATACAAAATAAATATACTGTTGTAATATAAATATAAATATACATCCTACAGTATATATACCGTTGTAAGATAAATAGAAATATACAAAAAATGTATACTGCTGTACTATAAATATAAATACACAAAATATATATACTGCTGTACTATAAATATAAATAGACAAAATATATTTACTGTTGTACTATAAATATAAGTATACAAAATAAATATAGTGTTGTAATATAGATATAAATATACATCCTACAGTATATATACCGTTGTAAGATAAATAGAAATATACAAAAAATGTATACTGCTGTACTATAAATATAAATACACAAAATATATATACTGCTGTACTATAAATATAAATAGACAAAATATATTTACTGTTGTACTATAAATATAAGTATACAAAATAAATATACTGTTGTAATATAAATATAAATATACATCCTACAGTATATATACCGTTGTAAGATAAATAGAAATATACAAAAAATGTATACTGCTGTACTATAAATATAAATACACAAAATATATATACTGTTGTACTATAAAAATAAATATACAAAATAAATATACTGTTGTAATATAAATATAAATATACATCCTATACAGTATATACCATTGTAAGATAAATAGAAATATACAAAAAATGTATACTGCTGTACTTTACATATGAATAGACAAACTACTGTATGTTGTAATATAAATCAACAGAAATAACAACAGTATTACAGTAGATACAGAACTGTACTGTAGATGTACTGTACTGTATGAACAGTACAGTACGTACAGTTTTCTATATTTTTTTTTTTGTTAAGTTTTATAAATATACTTACGCGTTTGTTAACCTTGGTGCCCTTATACGGTCTCTATTTTTTTCCGTATGCATGATAGCTCACGGTGGTTAATGGCACAACGAGGTCAGAAGTAGCTAACCAGCGCTGGATATATGCAATTCGGTGTCCGCTCGTGTACATCTCCTTCATTCGCATGCTGAGATCCTTTGAAAATTTTTAACAGGCATTGCTGCGAGTAGAAAGAAATACTGTACAAACACAAGAATGTATATTCGATGTTTAGTCGATGTGTATTCTATGTGCAGTCAATACACAAAATGGATGGTGTATTTATATGGTAATGACTCACATTAGAGTACGCCCACTTTCAACACCTGTACCTGGTCGCCATGCATAAAAGGTTACACACTTTGCATAGCCCACCACTTGATGATCTTTATCTGAACTTGCCCTTGTCCAGATAGTGCATTGTGCCACCTGCATCCATGGAGCAACCCCGTTTCTATGGACGCAAGAACCTACTCACCTCTGCCGTGCTTGTCAAGCTGAAAAAGCGAAAGGCGGTTGCCGTTTCCACGCCAAGGGCAAAGCGACAGGCTAAGGCCAATAAAGAAAACCTTCTGCTGACCCCAAAGGTTAAGGGTTTTCTTAGACATAAGCCTCATTATGTCAAGAAGATATACGGTGATGTACTCTCGACACAAAACGATTGGCAGCCAACCCATCGAATTCGCAGACCACTTCCTCCCATATGCTTCGACGACTCTGCTGTAGCTGTCCCGGAAATCTTCAGCCCGTCTTCTCCACCCCCATCTTCTCCGGTTCCATCTGACGACGCTGCCGCCTCTGAAATCCACGGGTCACTGTCTCCTTTGCGCTTAGACGACTCTGCTTCTCGCCCGGAAATCCAAAGGTCACTTTCTCCATCCCTCTTCGACGACACTGCCGCTTCTCCTCTACCGGGTATCCACAGGTCACCTCCCCCACTCTCCATCGATGCCGCTTCTGTCCATGGAACCCCCATCTCATCCTCCGTTGCACCCATCCCCCCAGATGTCCAGACACCATGCACAAGAAACAGCTCGTTAGACCGGATGCTGAATGGGATAAGTGTGGATCTCCCCGGGACTTCTGTTGTGCTAGCAAAGATAGATCTGCTTCTGGAGACAATGCTAAATGTGGAGCAACGGATGCTACAAATGGAACAACGGATGGATCGACGGATGGAGAAGATAGAGGCTGACATAGCGGGCATACATTATTTGCTCGGTGCTAATGCCCCTGTTTCCCTGATGCCGGAGCAGGGGGGTGACATGGATGTGATGAATGAGACCCTTCCATCACCAAGCGCACCCCCTCCACCAGAAGATGTAGTGTACCAGTACATGTATGCCGTTGAGGAGGACATGACAACCCCGTCAAGACCACGCCAGGAGACAACAAGGCGACCACGACCGGAGGAAAGCTTCCTCCCAGACAACCTACCATCGCCCATCGCCTCAAGCACACCCGTTTCCAAAAGACCTACTCCCGCTCGCATCGAAATGGTGCCCGACATCACCCTGTGCAATCTGCCACCGGCACTCAGGGAGAAGTATAGGGTGAGGAGTGCTGGTGTACCCCACAAGTATGCCTTGTTCATTTTTAAGCACCATGTTCCCTACTCGTTGTACTGTGAGTGGGCCTTCAACGTGAACTACGATGGGAATCGCGTAAAAAAGGCGCTTCCTGTCAATTTAAGGAAAAACATTGCGGAAGAAATGCGGCGCTTTTATGCAGTTACAGATCCTGTAATGAAAGGCGTTCGAGACTACATTAATGGTGTTTTGCGCCATGCAAGGAATCGGCCATGGCTGGACAATGTGGAGGACTTTCAGTGAGACCATACTGTTGTGCTGAACTGTATTGTACTGTACATATTTTGACCTTCAGTACCTGCTGTACTTAAACAAAGGAGATGTTGTTGTGTGTTTTTTTACACAGGTCATGCACAACTCCAGTCCCTGAGGGCCGCAAGCAGGCACGGTTTTCAAGGTTGCCCTGAAAACCTGCCCTGTTTGCTGCCCTCTAGGACTGAACTGGTGCAGGTCTGACTGACAGTGTTGCGCACCATCCCACTGTACTGTACTGTATACAGTACTGTGTTTCTTTAATAAAGGAGATGTTACTGTACTTAAAATGCTTCTACATTGTATTTGTAAATAAATGTTTTTGAACTGACTGCACCAATAAAAGAACATGTTGATTTGTCTTACTGTACTGTACATTGTTTCCATTTGCTCCTTTGATAGTACTGTATAACAAAATACAGAGTAACAAATGTCGAGGCTTGCTGCACTGTTTTTTTACTGCCTGATCGCGCAATTGGCGTGGGAACTAGGGCAATTGGCGTGGGAACTAGGTCAATTGGTGTGGGAACTTCTGTTCTAGGGCACCTAGAGATAAAATTCATTTTGCCTATAGATGTTAGGAACCCCCTCACTTGACCCCAACAGGGTCCGAGCAGTAATGGCGGCAAGAAAGGGTCATGCCGGCAAGGAGGGTCCTACCATTGAGCGTAATGGCGTAGAAAGCTTTGAAACGGCTAAGTCAGAATGAGCAGAAACATGGAACCCAAATGACAAAAGTACTGCAACTGCAGAAAATGAATTACTCTGGAGGTGTGTGGCTGAAATAGTTAACAGCACTGTAATTTCAAAAGGCAGTTCATCATAATAATTTTATGAATAAACCCCCAAATACAACCCCCAAAGACAGTACATAAAAAGCAAGTCACTTTAACTCCCTGTGCCCCATGCACCAAAAACTAACAGTAGATTTTCTATATACTGTATATATATACTGTTTATATATTTTAAATTAATATTCATACAGTATAAACGTCCATTTTTCATGTATCTCCATGTTTTACAAATGTTTTGTAAATGTTTCTCCGATTTCAATCTGCCACAAGAATTTAATAAAGGCTGCAGTATGTATTATTGTGAGGTTTTTTTTTACACAGGACATGCACGACTCCAGTCCCTGAGGGCCGCAAACAGGCACGGTTTTCAAGGATGCCCTGTACTGTAGCAGTAAACCATACACCTGCAAGATCGGCAACATTGTAAAAAAAGAGCAATGAGCGCGCAATTGGCGTGGGAACTAGGTCAATTGGCATGGGAACTTCTGTTCTAGGGCACATAAAATTCATTTTGCCCCTAGATGTTAGGAACCCCCTCACTTGACCCCAACAGGGTCCGAGCAGTAATGGCGACGAGAAAAGGTCACGCCGGCGAGGAGGGTCCTACCATTGAGCATAATGGCGTAGAAAGCTTTGAAACGGCTAAGTCAGAATAAACAGAAACATGGAACCCACAACTTCGGTTCTGTTCAACCTAGAGGGCTCAGATTCGGTCACCATGTAGTCCTAGTTGCGGCAGGATTGCATGGCAAATTGCGACCCTCTCGTGGCAACAGAACGGAGTCAGGGTAATGGTAAAGTTTAGGTTTCTGCCATAGACATGCATGGCAGAAAAAAAAGCCACTTTGATAATGTGCTTTTAAACTGTCTTTTGGTATCTCCGGTTCCGGGGGTCGTGGAAGGCTCATATTTTGCCACTATGGCAAGGGTCCTTCCGCATGAGGACCAGGCAAATTACAACCCGCTCAGACCCACAGAACGGATTATTTTACATTATATTCGTGCAATTGGCGTGGGAACTACTTAGGGCCTCGGTCAAGTTCACGGACAATTGGCGTGGGAACTTCTGTTCTAGGGCACCTAGAAAAAAATTCATTTTGCCACCAGATAATAGGAACCCCCTCACTTCACCCCAACAGGCTCCGAGCATGTACAGTACTGTACTTTAAAATAAATTAAATATGCAATTTTACTATTACTGCGCGCGCACGCACGCACAGACTGTGTACTGAGGGTAGGTTGAACCATGAAGGTATTAGACTTCAAAGACAACAGCTCGCAAACGCCCCCATGAATTTTTACACTGCATTGCAGTATTGCAGACAGCGGGAATAAAATGCTTAAATGACGGGCGCGAAAATAACGCAATACACTCCGGGCGAAAACGATACAAAACCGCACCTAACCGGGATAATCTGAAATTCGCGGAGCTAGCCGGGTCCGTTTGCCGAGTCCAAGGGATATAGAAGACAGCGAGGTAGAGAGTCCAAAGCCAAATCCAAGGGGGTCCAGAGAGCAGCGTGGTCTAAGACCAAAGCAAAGGTCGAAATCCAGGGAGATCAGCAGAGTATCCAGGAACAGGGACTGAAACACAAGAGAGCCAAGCAGAAGCAGACAGCACCAAGGTACAGAAGCTATGCAGAGCACTGAGGAAATGGAGAGACCAGGCTAAATAGTGGGCTGGGACCTATCAGGGGAAAGGGAGGAGCGGAGGTGCGATCCAGGGGTAGCCCTGATAGGAGAGAGAAGCCTGGGGGCGGACCTGGTGGAGCAGGGGCAGGAAAGTGCGCAGGTGTGCGCGCCGGAATGAAGGAGGCGGGACCAGGCTCCGGACACCAGTAAATAGAAACCAGGGACGGTGTGCGCCCGTAAGGGTGACGCGCGCGACACGGAAGTGAGGAGACAGCCGCGGGAGAGATGCCGACGGCCGGGGAATGCCGCCTGGGGTTAGAGGCAAGTGGGGGAAAAGGTAAGGATGTGCCGAGAGCGGGAGTCCCCGCAGCGCGGGTCCTTACAGTGAGAGCTACATTTTAACTATGAAAATCCATTCCAAGGATTGAAAAATCAGATACTGTACATTGCATATGAAAAGACATTTAGTAATATATATATATATATATATATAGAGAGAGAGAGAGAGAGAGAGAGAGAGAGAGAGAGAGAGAGAGAGAGAGCGTAAAACAGTACATTTAATCAATAAAAAAGAGGACAAGGGGATTAAGAACACTCACAAAGGTACAAGATAAAAAGGCAATTTGTGATATATAATCACCACCAACAAGGCAAGACCGTCCTGGAACACATCAGATGGTAGATTGTCCCTCCGGTTCACATCCAGCAGTGGTCGGGTGCTTTGAAACAATGTCTCTCAGCGTCAGTGCAATTTAGAGATTTTTCAGCCTCAGATCAGCTCCATGCGCTCTCCGGCCGTAAAGCGCGCACTGCGTGATGACGTAGTGTCGTGATAACGTGCCCTGACACGTTTCGTCACGACAGTGACTTTCTCAAAGTCCTCTTTTTTATTGATTAAATGTACTGTTTTACACTATGGGACATGCGCTCTCTGTTCTTCTCTTTCTATAGTCTTCCTGTTGGAATTGGTCATTCCTTCTGAGAGCAGCCGTGGATCCCTGAGCAGCATTTCCAATCACCATTGTATTTCCACTGGACTTGTACCAAGGGTTGGACTTTCTTCTATTTTTTGTCCCTCTTCTTCCCTGTTTTATTTGCACTGTTTTTTATATATATATATATATATATAATTTTTAAGTATTTTTTCACTTATTTGTAACATTTTTTCACATTTTTTGTATTACTAGATTGATATTTTGTTTAATATTATACACAATATTTGCACGGTTTAATTCATATTATTTTATACAATTTTTGTTTCACAAGTGGCGCTACTGAATTTTTCTCTCTCTCTCTCTCTCTCTCTCTCTCTCTCTCTCTCTCTCTCTCTCTCTCTCTCTCTCTCTCTCTCTCTCTATATATATATATATATATATATATATATATATATATATATCAGATTAACATTAGCCAATTAGCAATTAGAATCATTGCATATATATTTTTATATATATATATATATATATATATATATATATATATATATATATATATATGTGTGTGTATATACATTTCGTTAGCCACAGAACGGTATCATCTATTTATTTTTTGATTATATATATATATATATATATATATATATATATATATATATATATATATATATATACACCGGACTCCAATCTGGTAAATTCTACTTTTTATATATATACACACATATATACTGAGCCCAAGCAAGAAAGGAACATATTCCTGAAGAAGCAAACTTTGCGAAACGTGTAGAATCTTGTCAGCATCCTGTTCGAGCACTGCAGAGGGATCCAGGCTACAGTGATAGCGTTTCTCCACCATACTCCGCCCAGAGACGAATCGTCACCGGAAGTGACAAAGGAGTCTGGAAGCGAGACACACGCCGGAGATCGAGGCGCCACAGAAGAATATTCTCTACATTCGTACCATGTCTGGTTCTTGTGTGTAAAATGTGAGTTCACCAATATTGTTATATATTGCAATCTCCAATATAATTGTGGACGTACTATAGTACTGTTAGTCTTCCTTCCTTTATATTACAGAGAGAGAAAGTATCCTTTACCTTACACCTTACATCCTGGGGGAAATCGCTATTGAGGTTTTGGAAATCCTGATATCCTGCTATCTGTCCTACCATTGCTCCAGTTAGAGAGACAACGTGTCTCTAACCTGCCTTCATTTCAAGGAGGAATATGTGAGTGGATTATCATCAGACTTTCTTTGACATTAAGATACTTTACCATACAGGTCGCACTATGTTTGTTTAATTTCTATTTTCCATATATAATGTGAACCATCTGCGTTCCCCTTACTTGGAAGAAAGAAAATATTGTACATAAAGTCACACTGAAATTGGATTGTCATACTCACAGATAGAAAACACTTCTGCTGCATCTCTCTCCTCCATATTTTTGAAAGGAATCGGGTAACATGTCCCTTGCAGCGTGTTCCCTCTTTACCGCAGCTGCGGTACTTTCAGGAGGTAAAGAGGGAACATGTCCCTTGCAGCGTGTTCCCTCTTTACCTCCTGAAAGTACCGCAGCTGCCGCTGCCTCCGCTCCCCTCTCCGCCCGTGCATGCACCCCAACTTCAGTTACAGAGCGCGCGCGTACCCGCTCTTCTTCTGCTGCTGCCACAGAGCGTGACTCCGCCTCCCCTGATGCAACGCGCCTCCCTAGCGCACGGCGTGCACGCGTGACATCGCGCAACGATCCCCAGCTGTGTGTCAAACACTAATTCCCCCTTGTCTCCTGTGAGCCTATCCCAGTCTCTGCTGGGGCCGAGCCTCTGCTCCGCCCCCACTGCTATTGCTTTCCTGTTCCTTTATATTTCCTGTTCCTGCACTCAGTCAGTGCTCAGCATAACCTCTCGTAGCCTAGTGCTGTCCAGTGTCTTGTGCTTTCCTCTCTCGTTTGTCTTGCAGTTATCGCTTTGTTATCGACCTGGCCTGTTTGTGAACCCTCTCTGGATCTCGACCTCGGCATACCCTCGACTACATGTACCTCACTAACCCCTGAACTTGGCTCCACGGATATCGACTACGCAGCTCTCTCTAATCCCAGACCTCAGTTTACAGACTTCCACAATTCTACGTTCTCCAATCCAGGACCCGGAAGTATACCAACTAACCCTCTATCTCCAGCCCAGACCTGGCAACGTTACAAACCACCCTCCAAGCACACCTCCGCTGCTTTGGGTGTGTGGTGTACTCCCTTCCCACCTCAGTACCGGGTTCTTGTCTGGTTTGTGGGCAGTACGAGCGTTACAATTTTGCTCCAATGATGCCTCAATCCAGCTTCTACGGACAGAACAACCTGCTCAGTTACAGCACTAAGGATTGTAATAAGGTGCAGGATAATTGCCTATAATACAAAACAACCTGTGATCCCTAAAAACAGTCACACAAAAAGCTAAGTGGGAAAAGAAAACACAAATCTGGAAGAAGAAGAAGATAGCGAGAACCGTAGCTATTGAATTTCCCATAGAAGTAGGTTCTGCACCAGGCACCCCAATCACCATGGCACCCAGTTTACCACACCTAAGATCCAGCGCACCCCACTCCAGACCCAGCTCACCTCTACCTCGGACCGAGCTCCAGTTTAACTTTAAGTGGTGCCTTCTTCAGGGATAGCATGGCATTAACAAGTGTTTTATTTTTTGGAAAATGGGATTCTGTTATACCTTGCCCACCTGTGGCCAGACTTTCCACTCATCGTGCACAGGTACGGGTTGTAGAAGGGATGGAGCATATGATGAGGTGCATGGATGGTCTCTATTCACTTGTGGATAGTCTGCTGCAAGACAGATCACAACCTCTGGAGGAAGCCTCTTTCCCCCCCGCCCCCCATGTACATACAAGCAATACTGAGATGTGAGAATGCCATACAACATGAACATACCATCCTGCTTAACCAGTGATTATGACATTGTGCCTATAACACCCCATACTACTAATACTCGCAAGAAAGTGAGGTCCCAGAGGCCTTACTTGTGCTTGTTTACCAAAGAACACCTGAGACACCTGAACTATGGTTACATTTAACTGTATGGGGATCCAGTAGATGGCATCCCTCTTTCCCTAATGCCAAGGGAAACTTTATAAATATATCTTATGCGCCGCAGTGAACAGTCACATAATTTTCACAAAGAATATTCCAACATCATGGTCCTTTTCAATGGAGAGTGAGATACACGTGAACTTTGATGACTCCCATAGTAAGAAGGCTATACATAACATTTTAAGGAGAGCTATTTTAGATGAAACTGGGAAGCAGGATAAATACACTATGGCAGAATTCAGAACATGAAACACAATTAATGAACTTTTACGGTGTCTAATGACTGTGGGCTGGAGTAATCAGTGACTCAAACTGACTGATGAAAACATTAGGTTTTTTTAAATATGACAGTTTTTGGTTTAATTTAGTTGGGGGTTGTGCAATTATTTTGCCATTGTTTTAATCCTTGTTATGCAGATATTTGTTCTATACAGTTTACATAGTGTACATGGGTAGCAGTGAACCGACACAGCAGCACAGGTTAATTAATGCATTGATTTGTTCTCGATTATCTTACAGGTGAAACTGTACAAGAGCTAGCCAGAAGAAGATGTTGGTGGAAAATTATGTTGGTGGAAGAAAATTGCATTATTTTCTTTGTTATTTCACTATTTTACTTTAATAAATATTTCTTCATTTATAAAGTTTTTTTTTTTGCATTGAAAGAGTGTATGGGAATAAGGGGTGGGTTACATTACACAGCACAGTCAAAACATCCATTACTGTAGCAATATTCTTGGACTAGTGTGCATAAATTTAGGTTAAAGACACACTAGCACCGTCTATTGTTACTGCAAAGTACTAAGGCAGCCGCAAAACCCCATTTGGCAGCCGCGGGTCAGCCGTGGTCATGGGGCCGTGACATGCAAATACCGGGAAAGCGCAGTTGTTTTTGCATGGTCACGGAAACAGTAAGTCTTGCTACATCTGTAGGATTCAAAAGGAATCATTTCAAGTAAAAAACACGCTTCTTGAGAAACAGTATATTTAAATTGTGCTTAAAACTATTTTCAAGCCTAAAAGGATGTTTGAACTTAGGGTTTGAAGACAGAGGGATTTAGTCTAACAGGTTTGGCAATCGGTGCAAAGCAGTTCGCACAGCTGATGAATTGATGTAGACCCAGCTGACTAACGTGCACCATGTGTTTGGTTTGGCAGCGGACATGGAAAAATCATTTGGAGAAAAATTGTATTATTGAACAGATTTATTTTTTTGTTTTCTAATCAGGATCAAAAAGGTAAAATTGAGAGAGACCTTTCACTTATTAAAACCATATTGGTACATCAGAAGGCAAAGATTGTCAGCATACTTTTTTTTAAACATGTTTTAGTCTATCTAGCTCTAATAGCTATGATGATCTCTAGTCCTCTTCCCTCGTCTTTTCGTCCTCTCTATTTGTACAAAATAAGGCAAATACAGTAATACTTCAAATGATTGTTTCCTAGCTTTATCAACATTTTAACAGTTATGCCAATAATCTGATAATAGTAATCTTTGACATGATCCTATTATCACCGTTTTAATTATAATAAAATACAAGAAAGATAGTCTATGTATTAAATTATTTGTTGCATACAGTATAACTCTGCATCTTAATTTATGAGAACAATTTGAGTTTTTGGCTTAATAATTTGGCATGAGAAAAATGTAGTAGCTTGGTTCTACTTAAAGATTTTGGGGGGAAATGTAAAAACTGACCCTTCTGAGAGATGTTACTGCTGCTACAAAGATGTTGTGGTGCTGGCTGGCTGTGAGGGTCAGGAGAGCTGAGATGTCCGCGTTGGTGTGGGGACAGGGCCAGGCTTTTGATGTACTCCGACTTTGTTCAGGTGACAGCGCCTCCAGCTTCAGTGAGCTCCAGGAATCCCAGAGGCAGGTCTCACCAAAGCACACTTCGTCCCCCCCCCCCTGCCCAATATACTGCAACTCAGGCAGGGTTATATAAAAACAAAGGGCTTTATTGCAGACACAGCAGATGTTCCATACACAGCGGATACAGCTGGATAGCAGAAGGTCCCAGACCTCTGGATGGCGCTGGACCTCTGGTAGTATGGAGGCCTCTGTAGATTTTATATGGTCTCCCAGCCCCTAGGGCCTGGGGGCACACTCATCCCTGATTGGAGAGACTCACAGCCCTTCCAGTCTCTCCAGACTCCAGACTAGCACTGACTACAATTTGTCACTTCCTCTCTGAGATTTTGAAGGGAAGAGTACAGTGCCTGCACTACGATTGGCTGCACACAAACACTGACAGGAGGCAGAGAGGCAGCATAGACCAGAATGGCTACACTCTATATTAATTAAGGAGCCTTTATTATTATTTGATAATGTGAAATTTTAATGAAAATATTAGTTGTTACCCAATGCAAGATGTTGCAAAATCGTCTGAAACAGAGTTGGGTTTATACAGCAAGATATCTCTCACCTAGCGACTTTGTTTACTGATGGCTAGCCACGGGAAGCCTACAACATGACATCCCACGGTTAGGTCTTTTAAATCATTTTATTGCAATTTCAGTATGTGTCCACCAGATGGCACAGTGAATATATTTGTTTTTATTTGTCAATGGCCACAGTGAGACTATTTAATTGCACGAGTACGTAATAGTAAAAATAATAATATTTTAATATTAACATGGTTTTACACACAAATATTGTTAATGATATGTGGCATTTATATGGTTTATTCTAAGATCATACAACATTTCTGAAGGGAGACTAAAAATCTATTACACCCTAAGAACGGTTTTATACTAATAAGTTCACTACAATGTTTAATTCCCAATGGTTTATTTAAAAAAAAAACACTTGTTCTTATGTGAAATGCATACTATACTGTCTATGCATTCCAGAGAGATGTGTATGTACTTTCTGTACTTTACGCATTGCACGCACTGTAAATGTTACACCATGGAATGCATGTGTGTGTCTCACGGCTGGTTGAATAGTTGTCTGCGCATGCGTGCCAGCACACATTTAAAAGATTTCCTTTTTGACTTAAAACCCCAACCCCTCACACTCCATCATGTATAGTCTAAAAAAAGAGATCTGTTCTTGTTGATTGTGGGCATTAAAACTGTACTAGCACTGTTACAGTAAATTTATTTGAAACTGACTTACTATTGTGTTTGTGTTTGTTTTTGGGGGAGGGGGGGTTAGAGTTCCAGTATTTATGAACAATTAATCAGCATTTATTAGAGAACTGATAGCATTATGAAACAACAGGCAACTTCACCTACGTACAAATAGTGACTCATTAAATAGAGAGAAAAGGCACAATAACATTAACGTTCTACACAGCCTCACACTTTGCAATTAAACACTTCTCACCTTTGCTCTGTCCTTCTCCTATAACAATGCAAAAAACACCCAGACAGGGTTAGTTGAATAATAAATATTTAGTAAGTGAGGTAAGATAGTGTTGTGCAGTTCCTTTAACTATTAGTTAAATATAATTTTGGAGTTGCTGTACCTGTGCATTGAAGCACAATGGGTTAAACATTATAGGTGTCACAATAACTTCTACAGGGATCACAGCACAAGGCAGATTAAGGGGTTAAATAAACTGGTTTATTCTGGCAAAAGCCAGCAGTGATACATGACAAGCATAAAACACAGTCCGGACACAACAAAAACAGTATAAAACCCATAAAATAGTCAGATTCTGAACTACGGGGTTAACTGGGATCGTCTAACTTACTTGGATCTGGGCACAACATAAGCTCGCTTACCCAGGTTATCTCTCACAACTACAAAGTCTACCAATCTGCATTGGCTCGTATTTTCAAGTAGTCTCCGATCACCGAAGCTACTCACAAGCAAAATCAGAGTTACTGGAAATCTGGAGCGGCCTTACATTTTTAGCTTTCCCCCTCCCATTCAAACCTATGGAGAAGAGGCGTTAAGCCAATCACAGCATGGTGGGAAGAACAAACGGACCAATCAGATAAGGGGGTGTGCGTTACAGGTCTGGTCGTTTGCCAATCATGACATCAGGTTGAGCAGGAGATATGGATCGGCCAATCACAGAAGCGCCTACAGCGGCCATTGCCAGACTAGATTTTCTGACTCAAGAGTTCCACAAGGGCAGATGAGATGTTGTCTCATTTGGCTGTCCCGAAAATGGTGCTGCTTTCGGCCCGTGTGCAAAACCAGCGGGGCTCCATTGGTCTCAACCTTCTCTGGATGAAAGTCCTCCTGACTTTCCTAAGTCCTAGAAAACTTTTTGGAAATGGGATCCCTTTCCTGGATGTCTTCCCTCCCCAGCCCAAGAAAATTAACTGTCAAGCAATGGGGCATGACTCTCAAGGAGAAAGGGGTCTCTGACTTTGACCCCTATGTCAAGAAAGGTGGTACTACAGCCCCACATGTATTGAAGGATAACATACATGCGGCCACTACTTTCAAAATTCAATAAAGATTTTGAACATAAAAATACCACTTGTGGTGCATTTACATGTCTCAGACATGTCTGCAAACTTATCTTTCCCCATTAATGCTTAGCAAACAGTGCTTCCAATGCAGCCAGGGATTCTGGGTGATAACATGCAAATAAGCACAGTCTGTCACTCTTTTCTTCTTATCCATTTTAACATGGAAACCTATAAGGTTGTACCTGCCGCATTACACAGCTTTGTCAACACAGCCTGGGTAAATTAAATGCAAACTTTCCCCTTTGCTTCTGACAGAAGTGCCGAAACTTCCAGCAGCCACGTTTACAGAGCAAGACTTATGAGCTCCTTTATGACCATTTGTTTTGCATACAGTGTAGCCCGCCTTACGGTTTGGAACTGGCTGCCACAACGGTGCTGTGGGGGGGTTCAATGGGACCTCCCGCAGAGTTAATCCGTATCAGCACAGCCTGGGATATATAAGTACACAGGCAGGAAAATAACCCTTGGGTCACGGGCATTGACCCTGATATAAGGGACAGCAGAACCGGGCATAACCATTATTTTAACTGTCCTGCAGCCCTTTTCATCACAATAGGGTTAACACTGATTATCACAAGTGATGTGTCCGCCCCCAACCACGTATATGGTTGAATACTAATTGCAATATTGTGAAAGTCACATTGCACTTTGGAGGTGAGACAAGCGGCATTGTCAAGTTCTTTGCTTGTCAACTTTTTGTTCACCGAGCAGCCATCCAGCTATACTCTGGTTCCTTACGTGTTGTCTTTACCTGTTTGTCTTTACCTCACATCTAGTTCTGCAGATCTTACAGGTAACGTCATGTTTTTGTCTTGTTATTCACATTGCATTTCTTTCCCCCTGTACTTTTGTTGTCCCCTTTCTATCACTCCCTTCACATGTACTGTTGCTCTGTAGATCTTGCAGTTAACTTTAGTTTTGTCTTGCACTCTCATTGCACTTATTGCTCTCCACACCCCCTTTCTCTGACATTCTCTAGCTACGATAGCTTTTTGGTGGACCTCTGCACATTTTGCAAATTCCATTTTGTTTTCCCAGTTTTATTACTTTAGGACTTGCCTTCTGTGGGTTTCCATGTTATCTCAGAGAGTTCCATACAGATGCAGCATCTTGTATCTATCAGCTGCCACAGAGCATGTACTGGTGCACAGTGTGCAAAGAGTTGACCGTCCGCAGCACAGTGCATAGCAGGGGGTAATGGCCCATCAGGATTACCACAGCAGAGGTCCCTGCTTCTGAATGGCATTCCCGCTGCGTGATGCATCAGTCTGTAAGAGACAAGCATTGTGAGTAAAGAGAATCAGTTAATCTCTCTGTGCACCTCTAACAGACGATCATGCGGCTATTATTTCATTTTAATAACAAAGTATTCAATCATGGGGTCTCCGGAGTGGAACTGCATCAATTTCAGCTCTGGGGACCTCTTGCTTCCGAGTTGCAGGCCCCGGTATGGGGTGCCGGTATCTCCGCAATGTTTAAATTGTCCCGCATTACGACTGACGTGTCCGGGACATTTAAACAATGCAGAGTGATACCAGCACTACCCACCCTGGGGCAACTGCTGCCTTCATCAACCCCCTCTAACCCCCAATAAACATTAAAATACGATACAAACACCAATTCACCCATTGATTGCCAGTGTGGTTACCTATGCCCTTTATGGAAGCAAAGATAACCCCAATGACAATGAATGGACACCCTACTACCTATCCCCTCTACCCCCAACAACTCACCCTCATCTACTGCTAAGATAATGAAGGGCTTAACCCCTCTTGCAACCTTCCTGATAGGCCAACCCACCAACCCTGGTACTATGGCTTAACCCCTTCATTGCCTTAGTAGGGGGTCTCCATAACTGAACCGCATTAATTTCAACCTCAGGGATCCTTTGCTTCCTGGGTTACAGGCTCCGATATATGGTGCCTATATCTCTCTGCTTTGTTTAAATGACCCGATCATGTGACTGGGACATTTAAACATGGCGGAGATTCCAGCACCCGATACCAGGCCTGAAACACAGGAACCAGGGGTCCCAAAGGCTGAAATTAATGCGGTTCAGCACCGGAGACCCGCTGCTTCAATACTGTGCTTTTAAAATAAAAAAAAAACTGCACGATCACCTGTTAGAGGCACGCAGGGAGAGTGACTGATCCTATCTATTCTTACTGCGTGTCTCTTCCAGACAGAGGCAGCCCGGTAGGATTCACACAGCGGGAGTCCCATTCAGAAGCAGGGCTGCCCACTGTATTAATCCTGATCAGCCATTAGTCTCCTTACTAGCCCTCCACGAGCACAAAGGAATAAAAAACGGGCCCATAGTGGAATTCGTGAGGGCAGCGCAATCGACCATAGGCTGCATCTGTACATCCTGATAGATTAAAAAGCCCAAGTAATCAGTCCCTCTTAAGTACATGAATGCCATCAGAATAGGTCTGGCTAATCAAGGCAAAACCTTGTAAGACATTTAGGGAGATTTGTCAGAAACCTTGCAAGATATGCAGGAAGAATTGTCAGCGTCTAGAGTAGCTATAGCGGGGTTAACTGCTAGATTGGATAGTGTGCAGACTCGGGCCCTTACCTTTTGGAAGGTTGTCACAGACCTCCACATTTATTCCGCAGGGTCCTCCTGGCCCTCAAGCGCCAGAGAAGCACAACCCATTCTGCATTATTTACCCATGCTATCTCTTTAGCGTCACGGGACTGTATTTTGGGAATCCTCAGAATTATCAGATATTTTTGGCCAAGTGGCAACTTCATATTTTAGGCAGGCCTATGGCTTTTCCTTACCCCCAATCAAGGATAGTCTTTATTATAGCCTATTTGGGAGGGGTTGCGGCTGCATGGACTATCCCGTTAGTGAATTCAGACAGCCCCCAATAGGCGTCCATTGTGCACTGGAGCCGTTATACAGTGTGAAGACCATGACCCTATTAATGTTTTCATCCTTATCGATTCTGGAGCTACCGGAAACTTTTTTGACTTATTCACTAAAATGCTGGGCATACCAAGGCATCACAAGAAACAGGAAGAAATGGTCAGAGTAGCTGACAGGTCAATTCTTAATTCAAAACCTCTACAGTGGTATACACCTCAGTTGAAAACTACCTGCAGTAACAGACATTCTGAAAGCCTACAGTTTGATCTCATTGATGTGCCACAGTTCCTTATTATTTTAGGAATGCCCTGGTTGATGGAACATAATCGAACCATTGACTGGGAGACACGTTCCGTGAAGTTATCATTCGCGTTTTGCACTGTTTTGCGGGAGCACCCGAAAAAGAAATGAAGTATCAGGTTGTTTATCTTTGCTCTGAAATTTCAAAGAGCTACCATACAAGTGCATTCGATGACTCATTATTGAAATATAACAAGGTTTAAAAGTTGTTTTCTATCAAATAAAATCTGAATCCTTCCCCCGTACTTGCCCTTTTGATTTCCAAATTAATGTAGACCCCGGAGCTAATATCCCTTGCAGCCAGATTTATGCACAGAATGAGAGATTGTGTATGAGTCACATTGACGGGCAAAAATCAAAAGAGAGTGATGTGGAAGGGAAATGCCTCTGTAAGCTGGTTCTTCAGGACCTTTTCATTTATCAGAATAAGAAATTGATGCAGAGGATGAGGATGAAAATAGTGATATTTTAGATAATGATCTAAGAGCTTTTTATCTGTAAAGTTTCAGCTCAGACAATGTTGATGAACTTTTACAATCTGTTGTCCACGCTTAACGGAGTTAAGCAAGATCCATGAAGGAAACCGATTTTGGCCCACTTGAGTCTGAATATAATAATATGTTTTTCACTGTCAAGGTAAAATAGGATTATTCTGCTCACCTAATACACATTAGTATAAGTATGACCTTGCTGATCCTCATTGGCTCTGTTTGTCTACATCTGGGGCAAGGTAAGCAAGATCATAATGGCCAGGAAGAGGCTTGTACTGTTCCAAAGGTACCGCAGTGCCGGTTTTTGATGCTCACAATGTTTCTGATGCCAATAAACATTATATTTAATTAGAAGAGCAAGGTGAAAGCAGTTTGTATTTCAATAATATTGCTGATAACCACAGAGAGCTAAAGATAAACTTCCCAAAGTATGAGGTCTCATATTCTAGTATCGGAAATTAGGTTTGGAACATCCTGGATTCCAAGTTCCAGAGGGGGAAATTATTTTATTTGGTGGATTGGGCAGGTTACGGGCCAGAGGAAAGGTCATGGAACTGGCCACTAAAGTTTATAATCACAACTCAATCTCCAGGTTTCATGTTAGATAACCTCCAAGAAGCCTGATATTAAGGGGAGGGAGAACTGACAAGACTCTCTCCTTCAGGGCTTCATGTAGACCTATAAGGGCACACAGAGGAGTTAAGGTCAGGCCCATAACTGGTAAGAACTAGAAATGTTTATGAGGCCAGTGGCCATCATAGCTTAGGGTTATAAACCCCACACTGTCTGTTAATTATTTGCTTTCCAACATTTTGATCACATACTGTAGCAGCAGTTGTGCTATACTCTGGTTCCTTGTGCTTTGTCTTTCCTGTTTACCTTTACCTGGGTTACAGTTCTGCAGATCTTACAGGCACTTTCTTTTTTTGCCTTCTTATTCCCATTGCACTTCTTGCCCCTTGTTCTTTAGTATACACTATCAGTTTTTACTTATTTCAGTCTCTTATCTTTTGTAGGTTTTCCTGTTGTGTCTGAGGATTACATACATCCTGATAGAATCACAGTGAAGATAAAGGGAAGGGGTTTCAAGCTGAAGGGAAGACCAGTATTGTATTGTATTGTATTGTATTGTATGTCTTTATTTATATAGCGCCATTAATGTACATAGCGCTTCACAGTAGTAATACATGTGGTAATCAAATAAATAACAGATATTATAAATAACAGATCATGGGAATAAGTGCTTTAGACATAAAAGTAACATTAAGGAGGAGGAATCCCTGCCCCAAGGAGCTTACAGTCTAATTGGTAGGTAGGGATAACGTACAGAGACAGTAGGAGGGAGTTCTGGTAAGTGCGTCTGCAGGGGGCCAAGCTTATGTATCATGTGTTCAGAATATCCACAGTGCTATTCATATGCTTCTTTAAGCAAGTTGTCTTAAGGTGAGTCTTAAAGGTTGATAGAGAGGGTGCAAGTCGGGTACTGAGGGGAAGGGCATTCCAGAGGTCCAGTGCAGAAGAAGAAAAGTTAAAGTTAAAGTCAAAGAAGGGTGATGTCCCGCCAAACACTTTGTACATACATCTCCTTTGTACATGCATATCCTTATCTCCTTGGACATGTCATAAACAAAGATGAGAATGGGGCCATGTGGGATGCTGAACTCCACATGGCAAGTTATACTCTGTTTGTGTGTGAACTACGTACTACTGGCTATTTCCAGACAAAAAAAGCATTCAAATGGAATCAGTTAATTTAGAGGGTTATTCCCCTTTTCGGAAGGATCTACCAAATAGAAGAGGAGATGGAGTGTGACAACCACATCACGTTGAGGTCCCTTTTATCCCAAATAAGGCCGGAAACACAATACTTCTATTTACGTGGGGTTTATTTATGGGGGTTAAGTAACGTATTCGCAGGCCCACCGTCCCTTTAAGAAAATCAAACCAAAATAAAAAGCATAAATAAAAACCTATCCCAGTAAAGGATCTGCTGAAAACCAGTGCTGTTTCGGAAGATCCTGACCCACTTCTACCGGTTGTGTAGACAAATGCGGTTTTAACTCTGACCTGCTGTAAGTAGGCATTGCTACAGAGCCAAGTCTTCTTCCTATCCAGATTGTTTTGATTTATTGCACTATCATATGTTCTTTATTTTTTGGTGTATCCCTGATATCTTCGCTCCCTTCCTACCCTGGACAAGCTATCTCTGAAAGGAATTCGTACATATTCCTGGAAGGTTGAGAAATTTATTAGAGATCACCTTTTTCACTTATTTAAAAATAATATATGCACTTTAATTCACAGATTGGGTGTGTTAGCGCCGTTTACAAGTCACGTTAAGTTAAATAGGCAATAAAGAAACAGCACAGTCTTTGGTCATATTGTAGCAATAAAGGGTTTGCTTATCTTAATCAATCTGGCGAAGATGTCCCTGCTTCAGCATGGCTCTCTCAGCAGTGTCTATCACTCTCTGCCAGCTTCTTTACACTGCTTCAGCACGGCTTTCTCAGCAATGTCTCACTCTCTGCTAGCTTCTTTGCCCTGCTTCAGCACAGCTCTCTCAGCAATGTCTCTCACTCTCTGCCAGCTTCTTTGCACTGCTCTCAAAGCAGTGTCTCTCACTTTTTATCAGCTTCTTTAACAAGCTTCTGGTAGCTGGGGAGACCCTTCTGCCTCCCTCCTTCTCTGAGGGCAAACAGACAGTCTCTCTCACCGGCTCTGGCTTTCTGGTTTTGGCTCAGCATATGACCAAACACTTCCTTGTTTTTCAGGAGTTCAGCCCAGGCTGATTAATTAGATTTCAGGTGTTCTTGACAACTCAGGGAGGATGATCTCTTTCCAGCACCTAGATGCCAGTGCTGGTATCACAGGAGTATGTTTATATGTTAAACCAGTTCAAAAACCTATTATAAGGGAAGATGTTTATGAAGGGAATGATGAAAATGTAGAGATCTTGAGGATAGAAATTAGAAGTGGAGGTAAAAGAACAAAGAAAATGTTTGTACGGATATGCGATAAACCACCAAATATCTGTGAGATTGAGGAAACTAAAATACTTTTGCAAATGGAGAAGGCATCAAAACTAGGTCATGTTTGCATAATGGGTAATTTTAATTATCCAGATATAGACTGGGGCAATGAGTTTAGCATTACAACGAAAGGAAACAGTTCTTTGGGGGTGCTTAAAGACAATTACATGACCCAAATTATTGAGGAACCAACCAGAAGAGGGGCAATATTGGATTTGATAATATCATACAATGTAGAAGTAATAACAAATATTCAAGTCCGGGAACATTTGAGTAACAGTTATCATAACATGGTCTCATTTGAAATAAATGATCAAAAAACAGATTACTTGGGTTAAACAAAGACCTTACATTTTAGAAAGACAGATTTTAATAAACGAAGGACTAATCTACAAGGAATAAATTGGGATGATGTTTTTATGGAAAAATGAGCAGTCTTAAAACATTGTTAGAAAATCACACTTATCAGTGTATACCCCTCGGTAATCAATATAAAAGAAATAAGTCTAAACCAATGTATCCAAATAAGCAGGTAGGTGAGGAAATGGAAAAGAAGAGGCAGGCATTTAGATTCTTAAAGTCAGAAGGGACAGAAACATCATATCAGAATATAAGGAATGTAACAAAAATTGCAAAAGTGAAAAGAAAATATGCTTATAGCGCTAGTGCAATCATTGATAATTAGTGTAATTTAAATGCTAATAGTGTATACCAAAACATCTTACACCTATAAGATAGGCTGCCAGGACAAATGACACCAAACAGATCACACAGTACAGAAATAAAAAATAATCCAGCGCCTAAAGCAAGTGCAAAATAACAGATAAATAAATCTGACTATATATAATGTCCAGTCCTGTTGGACTAGGGCTCTTCAGATGTATCTTGGAGGTTGTCTCACAATATGTGAAGATAAACACAAAAACCAATCATAGCGTGTAACTATATAACTGTTGATGGGACAAACATACAATACAGAATAAATAAACAAACACTAACCACCTAACAGACCAACTTACACAGACACAGAACTATACCGACACCTAAGGATGAGCTAAAAAAAAGACTAATTTAAAAATAGTAATGAATTATATCATATCATACACAGGAAGTGATGACGCAAGTGTTCTGTTCCAGTAAGGGAAAAATTAGAATCCTACTTACAGCAAGCAGGGTTTAGAAAGGCATGGTGGATAATCTCTATCCTAATAGGCAGGTATCTAAAGCACGTCCCCATAGCTGTCCCACGTGTTTGGAGATAGAACTTCCCTCCAAAGATAAAATAATTATGTGTGAGGAGAAATAATATACTGTCTAAAAGAAAAGTGATATGTGCAGGTGATAAACTAGAGTGATGTTCTAAATAATATCTGGCCGCTGTAATGCCATGTTCGTGTGAAATAACTGTGTATAAGGAAGAAACATCTAATGTGACCCATAAATAATTAGGTGCCCAAGCGTAATCGTGAAATAATGATAAGACATGAGAGGTGTCGAGAAGATAAGACGGTAGTGCGTGAACTAGTGGTTGAAGAAAATGGTCGACATAAATAGATAAATGTTCACCTAGTGACCCAATACTTGAAACTATAGGTCGCCCAGGGGGTGAAGTGAGGGTTTTGTGAATCTTGGGAAGGTGATGGAATATAGGGATCACAGGCTGTGCACAAGAAAGATACTCAAACTCATTACCCTATTTCCTCGATTCTAAGACGCACCTTTTTTCCGATTTTCACATGTCTGAAATCGGGGGAAGTCTTAGAATCGATGTATTAAAAAAATACAAAATAAAAAGTGTCCACAGTAGTAACCCCCTCTTTTCACTTACCATGTTTCAGGAGAGGTCCCACGTCTGCAGATGGTTGAAGATGGACAGCGGGCGGGACTGCGGCAGCAGCAGGACAGGTCCCAAGTCTGCAGGTGAATGAAGATAAGAAAAAGAACACTCCCCCCGTAGGAGGCAGGAACGGCGCACAGCCGAATGAAAACCCGCAGCAGGTCGTGGTGGTGTAGAAAAAACGTTTATTCACACATCAGGGTAAAAGAGTCTGGCGGATCCTCTGACGCGTTTCAGCCCGGGGACCTTTGTCAAAGAGTGATTCGCCAGTGCACACGCAGCCCTAATATGAGATGTCAGCACTCAAAACACCTGTGGCCGGTGGATGATCAACAGGTGATTAAATGGACAAATCATTCAGGGAATACAAATTACACAAGTTAAAAAATAGATTGCAGATGTATGTCATAACTAGATGTGTACTAATGGAAGTATACATACAAAACATTCACAAACTCCGCAACTGATGAAAATATTAAAAACAATGACAACAGACTCACTAAGTATCAACATAAACTGAGAAATATAAACAAACTGCATCAAAATAAGTTAAGCATAATAATACAGATGATGGACAAGGATAGTAAACCTGGATAAATAAGATATACTATGTAACATTATATCTAATGTGACTGTACAAGACGACATGTAAGAATTGCAACTGGTGAAAAAAATCACAATAAAACAATTACAAAAAAACATATAAAATGAATGAATGGGGGGGGAGAGGAAAGGGGGGGGTTTGGAGGGGGGGATGGGAGGGGGAGGGTAAGGGAAGGGGGGGGGGGGTGGTGTGAGGGTGGGATAGGATAGGAAGGAGTGAGAAAGAACAGACAATTGAAAAAATAGCAATACAAACCATAAAAAAGACAATATTACATTATATAACTCTAAAGAAAATGTTGCAATTCCCAATCGACATTTAAACCATATGGATACAATGTATTGAGAGAAAAGATCCAGTACATTTCTCTCCTATTGAGGAGTTGAATTCTATCTCCACCTCTCACGTTAATGGGGACATGTTCTAAACCAATAAATTTAAAATTAGATATGCCGCCATGTGGGCACTCAGACAAGTGCCTAGGCACTGGGTGTGTGACATCTTTTTTCCGAATCAACCTTGCATGTTCAGAGATACGCACTTTAAGTGGTCTGATAGTACGGCCGACATATCTCTTATTGCACCCTCATGAGATGACATAAATTACGTAGCTGGTATTGCAATTAATGAAAGATCTAATCTTATGTCTATCTTTGGGGTACAAAATGTGTATTCTCTTACTGGGGACAGCAAATGGACACCATTTACACATACCACATTTAAAAAATCCTTTAGGTATGTGTGCACTTAAACTAGAGGGACCTGAATGGAAAAGACTTCTTGACACTGAAGTAGCCAATGTATTGGCTTTTTTGAAAACGAATTTAGGGCCGCATTTGGTAATGGGATCCAAATCAGAATCTAACTTAAGAACTCCCCAGTGTTTATATACAATTGAACGTATTTGGTGTGCTTGATGATTAAATTGTGTAATAAACAGAGGATTGGTCCCAACTTTATTTTGTTTCTGAGTTTTTTGTTTCCTGCAATGAATCAAGTTAGTACGGTCCTTAGATTCAGCATCAATATATGCTGCTTTTACATCTTTTGGAGCATAACACCTAGCCAGAAATTTAGAACTCAGTTCTTTGGAATGTTTCTCAAAGGAATCTTTATCAGAACAAAGTCTTCTGTACCTTTGAAACTGGCCTTTAGGGATAGCTCGAATAAGAGATTTAGGATGGCTACTTTCGGCGTGTAAGTAGGAATTTCTGGAGTGAGGTTTGATAAAGACCTCTGACTTAACATTAGTATTGGGATCACCATGGAGTGTCACGTCAAGAAAATCAATGGAATGTGTGTCAGTGCGATAAGTGAATTTTAAATTTATATCGTTAGTGTTGAGATCGTGAATAAAGGAATATAAACTATCTAGATCACTGTGCCAAATAAAAATCAAATCATCAATATATCTCTTATAGAAGATAATATTGGAAAGAAAAAGATTAGTGCAACCATAAATGTGTGTAGATTCCCATAAACCCATAAAAAGATTGGCGTATGAAGGAGCAAAGGAGCTCCCCATAGCCGTGCCCCGTTTTTGAAGATAAAAAAGTGAATCAAACAAGAAGTAGTTGTGCGTGAGTAAAAACAAAATGGAATCAGTGATAAATGAAATCTGTGCAACAGAAAGTGAAGATTGCTCCAAATAGTGATTGATTGCTAATAAACCGTGCTGGTGTTCAATGATGATGTATAGAGACGTGACATCCATGGTGACCCATCTATATCCATCACTCCAGATAATATCCTTAAGTGCTACAAGAAGGGTAGTGGTGTCCTGAATGTAGGAAGGCAAGGTGTGCACCATAGGTTGGAGAAACCTGTCAACATATTTGGAGACACCATCTCCCAAAGATCCAATGCTCGAGACGATGGGACGCCCAGGGGGGTTCTCGAGAGACTTATGGATCTTTTGGAGATGGTGGAAGACCGGTATCACCGGGTGTATACAATTCAAAAACTGTCTTTCTTTATTGGTTAGAACATATAAAACGTCTCCCAATGCTAACAGATCCTGTAAATCTTTGATATAATCATTAGTTGGATCCGTCTTCAGTCTCAAATAGAAATCATCATCATTTAATAATCTTAGTGCTTCTTCTTTGTATTTAAGGGCAGATTGGACCACAATTGCACCCCCTTTGTCAGCTTTTTTTATGACAATAGATTTGTCATGTTTTAAGATATCAAGATCATTTCTCTCCACTCTGGAAAGATTGTCAGATTTACGTGATGTAAAAGAAAAACCTTCAGCCAAAACTCTAAGGTCCCTCTCTACCAACCTTTCAAAGGTTGATATATTGGGACCCTTAGAGTTATGGGGGATAAATAATGATTTTCTCTTTAAACCAGAGTCTACTTGACCAAAAAAAGAGTATCAACTGGGTCCTCTATACAGCTCTCACTATATAGAGATTTCATTTCAAGACCGAAGACGTCCTCCTTAAAGGAACACACATCAGGAATAATCGGTTCCACAACTGTCTCACTATCCATATATACATCCGAATTTTCTTTGTTAACCCTTTGGTTACCTGGTATTCATGAATGAAGATAAGAACACAGTGGGCGTGCGGTGGTGGCAGGAGATCATAATAGCAGGAGAACTGAGCAGGAGCAGGGCGGCATAGGGGAACGGCTGGGAATGAGCGCACTGTAACCAGAAGTCAGACACCGGTCAACTTCCGGCGTTGCAGTGTGCACCTCCCAAGCCATTCCCCTATGCCACTCTGTTCCTGCTCAGCTCTCCTGCTATTATGATCACCTGCCGCCACCTCCACCGCCCGCCCGCTCTCTTCTTATCTTCATTCACCTACAGACTTGGAACCTGTCCTTCCGCTGCAAACCTGCCCACTGTCCCTCTTCAACCATCTGCAGACGTGGGACCTCTCCTGCCGCCACCGCCCACTTCGTCCCCCACTGACTTGGGACCTTTCCTGAAATATGGTAAGTGAAAAAATAATTTTCCTTGATTGTAAGGGCCAAATCGATGGTGCGTCTTACAATCGATGGCGTCTTAGAATCGAGGAAATACGGTAATTGAGAGGACCTGAAGAATTCTCCCCACATCTTGGAGCTCAAAAAGGAAGGAGTGGGGTCTGAACTAAGCAAGGTATAAGACTGAGGGTCACTCAGTTGACGCAATGCTTCTCGTATATAGTGATCACGTAAATTTGATCTAATACATGTGTAGATGTGTCACTAGGATAATTGACAGCAGCTGAATTTGTATGTGTGGGTTAGGTATTTAACTGCACTGTTGTCTTCTAGTGCACACTCCTTGACAAAGCACCATAGTGGGCATGAAATGTGTGGGAGAAGGAGTTTTGTTCATTTTATGTAGTTCATAATAAAGACTTTTTAATCTTCATCCCTGGTGAGTTCCCCTACTTTGTCCCACAGCAAGCGGTAGTCCAATCGATCATTTTTTGTTCCTGTTACTGATTGGATCGGAGGACACCACCGGCTCTACTATTGTTGCGGGAGGAACAGATTAGTGGTGACACCTTGAGAGCACGCAGCTCTACACCACATCACTTGGAAGGAGACGGGGGTAAGGTGAAGCCTCATAGGGGGTCACACAGCCTGGTGGGATTCCAACCTCTCTGTAAGTACCCCGCTTCTAATACCTTGCTTAACCCCATGGTCTGTCTCCCCTCTCCCCGCATCTATTTTTATACGCACCGGACATTGCTATCAATAATTTCACCGACTGTTACCTGCGTTCATTCACCATCACTTCATGAGCTGATATTCTGTTTTTGTGTTCTACTGTAGGTCTCTAGAACAGGATGTTCATTGCTCTTTCCCCAGATTGTTGGTACTGCCGTCGCATGTACCGCCGCTCCGTTATTACCACCGTTGATCCCACCATCTAGGTAGAGCTTCACACCATACTGCTCCACCTATCTTGATTTTGTTGTCCAGTCAAACATCATGAAGGCCAAATTCATTGAGAACGCCTATGAAAGCTTCCATATTGAGGAATCTTTTTTGAGGGCTGCATGTCTTGATAGACGTGAATTGCTTATCACTACAAAGGAGAAAAATCTACTGTAGCTAAGGGTCTGAAGAAATGTCAACCCTTTTTGCAGGAACTAACATCTTTTTTTTACTAAGTTCAGTCATTTGCATGGATCAGTCAGTATATATATCAGTCAGTATATACACAAAAGAATACCGCCTCAGCACAATAAATTACTGGTGTCCACAATACTGTCAATATATAATACTAGACAGTGGTGCTAAAGGTTGAAATAATTTTGTAACAACAAAGAAAGCAACCTTACAAAAAACACACGGGCATACCAAAAAAGTGTGAACAGAGATTTTATTAAGGTGAGCTAAAAACAAGGGATAAAGATTAAAAGAGTGGGGGACTCTCATCTACCATATATTGTATTCCAAGAGGCAAGGGTATAACAGTAGAACCAATTCCAACACCCAAATCAAAAGACACAGGAAGCTCTGAATTGAGCAAACAAGCGTAGCCTATACACACACTACAAACTAGTGCATGTCCAAACAAAGAATCACCTGATAATACAGGTAAATGACTGCAATGATTTGAAGCATGAATGGCACAAATCTCAATATTGTATATACATCACCACTATTAAATCATGGGTGTCACGGGCAAGAAATAACCATAGCCTCTTGATCAGGAAAGAAAGGTAGGGGTCCCCCTCCACAGACTCCCACTCCAACGCGTTTCGACTTTAAAACGGTCTTCTTCGGGGAGTGGTGAGGGGAGAAATGAGCTAGAATTTATAGGTAAAATTTATTGAGGGAATTCGCGCCGAAAAGGGATTTAATATGGAGCAGCTGTGATAAATGGGAGGGCTCTCCTTAGAGCACAGCGTCCTGCTTGCTGTAATGACATAAGTATTGACCTCATTGGTCTAGACGAGTCATGTGATACACAATAGGTCCCTCCGTGGCAGAATCAAAATGTGACGCATATGACGTCATCGCGCAAAGCGCGTCATGATGTAAAGTTACCATGGCGATCGTAAGGGTATATTATCGAACGGGCACTAGTCCAGATGGAAGGAAACAGTAGGGGCTGCACTGATTACAAATAAATAGCCCTACTGGTTCTCCAAAGTCAAACACTGCGTTATAGCATGCATCGTAGGATCCGTTGGTGGATCGAGTGATGACGTCAATGACGTCATCACGCAATGTGAATCATAGCGCGGGGTTGTCAAGTTGATCATATAAACAAAGACAAAGCAGTAATTGACTGGGAGGAAATCATAGACAGGTAAAGCACATGAATAAATTGTAACCACAGAAAATATGTATGTGTATGCTGAGCAAACAAGATCTGTTGAAAACCCCTGATTATAGTGTACACTAAGGATTAGTATATTATTATATTGACAAACAATGTTTGTGATTGCTCCAAATACAGGCAAGAATAATCGTTATCAGCTAACCAGATGAAGTCATAATACAGAGAAATTATCATAGCAAAACTGTATAACAATACACAATATTAACATATATTTGCTTCATTAACCATATGCTGGTTATGTGTTCGAAGATATTAAAGCAAAAGAATGAAAATAGCACAATATGTCAAAAATATATGTGCTCAAAAACACACTTAATTATATTTACCTAGAGATCTTAATAAGACATAATTATAGAAATAAAAAAAAATGTGTAATTTCCATTATAGAGTCTTGATTAGAAAATGCAGTCTTGAGATTACTCCCTGGCTTCACCTGGAACACTGAGACTCCGCACAGGCTCAGATGTGTCTGCAGCTGCTTCCAGTGTTGTCCTGGATATCCCTCCAGTCTCGCAGGATTGCGAGTGTGACGCCAGCGCGTTGTTGTATCCATTGAAGGGAGGAATCGGCATACACTGTCCAGCTAATACTAGACCAATATTGCCAGATAGAGACTCAGGGAGACCTTAAGGAAATGCTATTCCAGCCTCCACCCTACCCGTATCGTCTTGAAAAAGACTTCATCAGGGGGCATATGCTATTAATTCTTCCCTGATACTTTGCAACAATTTTCACTTATCACTATTTGCGCCTGTGTTTTTTCTCTCCTGTCTATATTTCCATTACTATTGTGTATAGTATTAACACATTTGCAGCATTTAATGGTACATTGTCTGATTATAGAGTTTTAGTTGCGTACTTAGTTATTCATATATATATATATATATATATCTCCACGTAGTAGGCACAATACAAATGCCACACAGGAATCTGGAGTAAAAAATCAAAGGAAGGTTCACCTGTTCTTCCAGCAATGTCGTGTACCTCATCATTACATGAAATCCCATGGGAGCTGCTACTATATAGGTGAGACGGGACAGGGTCTAAATAAGAGAATGAATCTTTATCGCCACAGCATCACACGCAGAACAAGAGACAGTCCTGTCGGCGAACCTTTCTCTGACTCTGGCCATAAGATGATCTGAAGGTGGCCATACTCAAAGGTAATCTCAGAACCCCGAAAGAGAGACGGTTGCATGAATACAAATTTATGAAACTATTTGGGAAACTCACTGGTGGCCTAAACCGAGACGCAGCTTCATGAGCTACTACACAAGAGAACTGTCTTCCCACGAATGCCAAGGCCCATGTCTAATATTACTGCGCTGTTTGAATGCACACACCTGCCTCTTACACATACAAATGTACAATGTAATTCTATCCCTCTATACCAATATAGACCACATTGTACCCACACACACGCACAGAAATGCAACACCCTCTTACATTTCAACACCTACCCACACCATTGTTATACACTCCCACTCTCTATACACATTTGTAAAGCGCTGTATACACTGTGGGTGCTTTATAAATTAAGATTTACACACATACACACATATACACATACATACACATACACATTTATACACTCAAACACACATACACTCAAACACATATATATACAGTAGAGGCAACTCTTATTCTAACAAAAACCAGTGGCAATTCCCCAAAAAACCCAGGAAACACCCAGGTACATTCTGAATACATGCCTTAAACTTTCCTTAAACTAGCCCCAGCATTTCTGCATTGATTAATGGCCCATCAGATTAACAGCGGGGGTCCCTGGCAGTCCCATTCAAACTGAATTGGACTGCCAGGGATCCCTGCTGTGTTAATCCTATGGGTCGTTAGTCAATGCAGAAATACCTTAAACGTGCCTCAAACTAGCCCAGAACATACCCAGCACATACCCAGCACATACCCAGAATGTAACCCGGCTAGTTTACGGCAAATGTTAGAATAAATGTTGCCTCTACTGTACACACACATACATTCTTATGCTAACATCACAAATATTCAGGGACCATTTAACACCTTAAGTCATAAATCGCATATTTCACAGAGGGGAGGGTTAGGCTTAACCCACAGAGATAACATTCCTAGCTGTCCTGTTTGAAAGTACAGTACATTTATTGGCTTAATCCATTTTAACATCGCCCGAAGATGAGATCACTGTATCTCGAAAGCCTGCAGAAATAAAAACATTTTGCTAGCCACAGAACGGTATCGACTATTTGTTTATAATTTTATATATATATATATATATATATATATATATATATATATATATATATATGTAGCCCTTTTTGTGAATCCCAGATCTAAGGGAACTACTGGTGTGCTGTGTATACCTGTGGTTTCAGGAGCTCTGAGCCTCTGCCATGGGAGAGCCTGGGGTCATACCTTTAACTATCATGGTGCAGCGCCTCCACTTACCCAGGATCCCCATATTAGAGAATCTGCCCTGAGTAAGAAACATACAACGGTATTGTGCAACAGGCAACCTTTTACTATTGCAATAAGTAACGAAGCTTAGAGAGTATACATAACACGTCTTAACCCTTATACTATATATATATCACATCATGTAACACACACACAGTGGCTCGGCCACACCTGGTAGGTATAATGTTCTGTACACCGGTGGCTCTGCCACTCTCCCTAGGAGTACGTCCTGTAACTAGTGTCTGTATAGCATAGTACGCTGGCACACTGGTGCCCCCAATTAGTTAGTGGGAGGCGGGATCAGCGCCTGATGACCGGTGTAGGTGCACTTGCTGATTAAAGATACCTTCCGGTCACTGCGGTGACCACACCACTTCACACAGATACCCAGTGTTGCTCCAGCCTTTCGCCGACACTCCGTGCTGCTGTGAGGTCTGTCCTCCTGACCAAGATGGCGTCCGCAACTCCGCAGCTGAACCGCACTAAAGGGTGGGTCCCTAACTACTACGGCCGTCCCTACAAAAGCGACACCCTACGATGACAGGGGTAATGCTCCTGGGGGCTGGGGAATGTCTCTCACCTAAGCGGAAGGGTCACTGACCCTCCGCTCGCGCACACGAGGTTCCGCCACCTTCCTCCTTCACCTCTCACTCGTGTGTCCCACCGCCCACACGCATCCTGTCTTCTCTATCCAGACTCTCGCACCCTATTGGTCCCCAGCCTCAGCTGACTCTCCCACAGTTCAGAGTTCAGAGTGCAACCCCCAAAGTCTCTCCAGATTGGTTGCCGTTCGCGCGCTTTCCTCGCGCATGCGCAGCCTGTCTCTTACTCAGTGACCTTACTGCAACAGAACAGTATGGCGCTTCCCATGTCAGTGACAGCGCGGAACCATATATATGTATACACATCCTTACATTCTCCCCTCTCCAGATTCCAACGTCCCCGCTGGACTACCTAACCAACATATATGTGAACTTATTTACACCCCCCTCTCTTTCCTAGATCAGGTTACACATTTCGTTGAACAGTACCACCATAGCTTGCATTCTATGCCGAGCCCACTGCTGAGCCTCATAATGGGGTGCCCCAAATTGATCGTATGCCATTCGCATGGGAGGCTGACTGGTTCTTTGACTTCGCCGAGGTTGATTCTCCTCTGCTTCCTCTGCAGAGTATCCAGTCTCATCTGGTATTTCCATCTCTACCCTTGAGGGTTTTTCAACATTATTAAAGTCTCTTTGGGGTGTGAAACATGGGCTTTGTGGATCTAGAGACTGACTCACTGGAGTCAGATTATCAATGTTCGGGCCAAGAGGCTCTTTACCCGTAGCTCCTTCGGGAGATGCCCCCGCGGCCGGAAGGCCCCTTTGAGAGGTTCCTTCCATCGGATCTTCAGAGGTGGCAATTTTTACAGTCTCTAGGCCATCCTCTGGAGTTTCAGCTTCTCCATCTATGGGCGTAGCAGATAATTCTAACTCATGGTTCCCTACTTGAGGTATGGGAAGTAGATGATTCCTATGCCACACTTTTACACGGCCTTCGGAGTCCTTGATCCGATACACAGGAAGGCCAGGCATTTGTGACTCCACCTCGTACACACCTTCTCGCCACCGGTCCGCCAATTTATGTTTCCCAGGAACACCTAAGTTGCGTAAGAGGACCGCATCCCCGGGGTGAATTTCCTTGTGACGTACTTTGTGATCGTAGCGTCTTTTATTTCCCGCATTCAATTGTGCTGCCGTTCGTTCAGCCAATTTATAAGCCAGCTGCAAACTGTCCCTCAGTCGCTGTACATATCGAAAATGCGTCCTATTGGATACCCCATCGGTAGATATCCGTAGTCGCACATCCACCGGTAACCGGGCTTCCCTTCCGAACATCAAAAAGTACAGAGTGTACCCAGTGGACTCATGCCGGGTACAATTATACGCATGCACCAACGCTTCGACGTGCTTACTCCACTCCGTCTTTTGTGGGCTTGTCAGTGTCCCCAACATGTCTAACAAGGTGCGATTGAACCGTTCGGGCAACGCATCCCCTTCGGGGTGATACGGGGTAGTCCGCGACTTGGTAATGTTTAGTAATGTGAGCAGTTCCTTTATCAGGGTACTCTCAAAGTCCCTGCCCTGATCAGAGTGAAGACGATTTGGTAATCCATAATGAATGAAATACTTCTCCCACAGGACTCGGGCCACCGTTACGGCCTTCTGATCTTTCGTAGGGAACGCTTGGGCGTACCTGGTGTAGTGGTCAGTGATCACGAGAACATTACTAACGCTCCGACTGTCGGGCTCAATACAGAGAAAGTCCATACACACCAGATCCATGGGGCCCGAACTTTTCAAGTGTGCCATGGGAGCCGCCCTGGTGGGCAGTGTCTTCCTTTGTAAGCAGCGGGTACACCTTCGACAATGCTGCTCCACGGACTCCCTCATCCTAGGCCAGTAGAACCTATCCTGTAGCAGCCCATATGTCTTATCAATGCCCAAATGGCCATGGTCATCGTGAAGGGCCCGAAGGACTAGGGTCCTCAAACGTTCCGGTAGAAACAGCTGACGCCGGTCGGGATGGTTATGAAATGGTATCACCCGATATAACAAACAATTGTCCATTTCGAACTTCCCAAACTCGTTCAACAGGAGTTTCACCAAGTTCTTGGGGGCTTGCTTCAGTATAGAAGGATCATCTCGTTGCACCGCTTGACGAGCCATCTCCACTATGGGGTCTTGAGTTTGGTAATGCACTAGATCCCTCCATGAGATGATATTGTCTTCCGTGATATTCATCCCTTCTCGACCTTGATAGGCCAGAGGAATGGCTCGTGCATGGCATGCCAAAGAGTCAGCAACCCGTAATTCCGAGAATGCTACCTGATTGTCGACTATCGCAGCCACGGAACAGAGAGCACGAATCCCGGGACCCGGTATTTCTTCCCATACTTCCTCATCAGGGGTAGATTGAAGGCCAGGTCGATGAGATAGAGCGTCGGCACCTATGTTGGTGGGTCCGGGTTTGTATTTGAGGTTGAACCTATAGTTGGCCAGGGCAGCTAACCAACGGTGTCCAGTGGCATCCAATTTGGCTGATGTATTTATATAAGTCATGGGGTTGTTGTCCGTGCGTACCTCGAACTGTACCCCATACAGGTAGTCATGCAGCTTGTCCACCACGGCCCATTTTAGAGCCAAGAATTCCAGTTTATGGACCGGATAGTTCTGTTCACTAAGGGTCAAGCTTCGGCTCGCATAGGTTACCGGACGTAGCCCTGTCTCATACTTCTGATGCAATACCGCTCCCAGCCCGCCAAGGCTAGCATCGACATGTAGGACATATTCCCGCTCTGGATCCGCATAGGCCAAGACCGGAGCCTGAGTGAGGCTAGTCTTTAAGTTCAGGAAGGCCTGTTCACATTCTGGGGTCCATTTCTCCCCAAAGGGCGTCTGCTCCGTGACCCCCTTCCTCTCGGTTTCTCCTGGGTACACCCTTAGAAGATCGTTCAGCCGCTTTGCTTTGCTAGAGTAGCCTTCCACGAACCGCCGATAATAGCCACAAAATCCCAAAAACGATCGCAGCTCCTGAATATTTTGAGGCCTAGGCCAGTTCACCACCGCTTCTATCTTCCCAGGATCGGTGGACACCCCTTCGGCCGATACGATGTGGCCCACATACGTCACAGAGGACCGACAGAATTTACATTTGTCCAGAGATAGTTTGAGGCCTTCCCCCTGAAGCCTATCCAGTACCTTCATTAGTCTCTCGGAGTGTTCTTCTAGAGTCCGCCCAAACACTATAATGTCGTCCAGGTACACCAGGTATTCTTGCGGGTTCAGGTCTCCGAGAGTTTTTTCCATTAATCGCTGGAACGTGGCGGGTGCCCCGCAGATCCCTTGCGGCATGCGGGTGAACTGATAAAATCCCAAGGGGCAGATGAAGGCCGTCTTTTCTTGGTCCTCCTGCCCCATGGGTACCTGGTAATACCCCGACCGGAGGTCGAGTACACTGAACCAAGTACTTCCCGTCAGAGCGTTCAATAAATCTTCGATTCGGGGCAGCGTGTATTGATCGGGAATGGTGCGGGTATTTAGGGTTCGGTAGTCCACGCATAAGCGTACGGTCCCGTTCTTCTTGCGGACTACCACGATGTGCGAGGCGTAAGGACTCCGGGACCCTTGCACGATCCCAGCCCTCTCCATTTCGGCGATTAACCTTCTCACTTCGTCTACGTCCCGTGGGGCGAGTCGTCGAGAACGTTCCCGGAAGGGAGTAGCATCACTCATTCGGATGGTGTGGCGGGCACTGCGGCTGCATCCCACATCCATGTCACTGGTGGAGAACACCTGTTGGCGCTTTTGTATCTCGATCCGCAGCCTTTCCCTCCACTCCTCGGGGAGCGGTGAATCCCCAAAGTCAAATTCTAGCCGGGATCCGGAGGTATGACCATAGTTATGGGGTCGCCCCGTCACGCTCTTTTCTTCGGGAGTCACGGGGTATATTCTGCCTAGTGGCAGGCGTCGATCAATGTTCATGGGATATGGGGAGATATTTTGCACGTATACCCAGGTGCGCTCAGGGATTTTTCCAGGCCACTTCTTGACGGAGGCCAACACTTCGTAGCCCAGCCGGTGCTCATCCTGGGCCACACTTTCTAAGGAGAAGAGCTGATCCTCCGGGCGTCGATCCGGGTAGTGGCATGCGGCGACCATCATTCTTCCTTCCCCCGGGGGAATTTGAGTCAGTCCCCACTCTTGACTATAGAGCATCCCATGCTCTTCTTCTGTCGCGATTTTCCCGCAGACCACTTGGAGAGCAGGGCAGTCGGCCAGGGCCAACAACGGGGCTTCTCCCGCCTCTTGCAAATACATGCGGAACACCGCGCGCACAATGTCAGTGTTAGTGCCCAAGATGATCGGTGCACTGGGGTGATCCTGCGGTTCAGGGCACACTAGGGCCTCCACTTCCATGGGATGATGTTTACCAGTGTTCAGCTGTGGAATGTCTAACTGCACCTTTACTACGCCGTCTATGGAGTAATCCTCATGACTCAATCCCCTCAGTCGCAAGGCATCCGCAGAGAGTAACGGTAATCGATGGAGGTGTTGATCGTAGAAGGGCCGGTATACGATGGTCACCTGAGACCCCGTGTCCAGTAAAGCGGCGGCGTAGATGCCTTCGATAACTACCCGAATGATGGCGGCGGGGCCGATTCGGCTGCTTGGGGATGGCGGCGACGTTCCTCCATCCTCCAGAGTCTTGCACGGCATTGACTGCGCGGGCCGGGATGCCGTCTTCCGTAAGGTGGGGCAACGGGCACGCAGATGTCCCATCTTCCCGCACACGTAGCACTGAATCTGGCTGAGGTAATTCTCGCTTTTCCTGGTTGGTGAGCTTCGCCCAGTCGAGAGACGAGGGCGGGGCGCCACTGGCATGCTGGCGTCCTCGTGGTCGGGATCGAGGTCCCCAGCTTCAGGTCCGTCGGCCTTGGGTTCCACTTTCTTGACTTCCTTACTGCCGGGCGGGGGCTTTTTCCCTTGAGCCAGGTCACGTCCTAACAACACTGTCTCGTGCGCTTGGACCCGATCCATTAGGTCGTGAAACGATAAAGCTTGCCCGGGAGTTAGACAGCTACTAAATCGTACCGACACGGGGTGTAGAGGCAGGAGCCCCTTCAACAGTTGAGTGGTGCGCAGTCCATTGGCTTCTATCCTTGGCACCACGCCCTTCCTCACCAGGTTCCATAAGGCCAGGTGTAGTCGCCTGAGGAAGTCGGATACCATTTCCCCTTCCTTCTGGGCTAACGCGTGGAATTTGGCCATCAACACATAAGTATCCACCGGAGCCCCATACGCCTTTGTCAGACAGTAGATGAGATCTGCTGCATCAGCCTCCGGATTGTCATCTCGGTAGTAGTGCACCATGTGGGACGCGGGGGGCCGTAAGCACTCAACGATGCGTTGTCTCCGGACCGCGTCCGTGCAGGTCCATTCAGGCAGCACTTGCTTTGTGTGATCCAACCAGTCCTCTATCCCTACTTCCCCTTGGGGCGTGGGTTTCTCGCCGGAGAAGGCCTTTAACTTCCTATACTGGAGCGACTGGGTTGTGTTGTGGAGAGCGGCTGCTATCGCGGGAATAGAGGTGTCTCCCGGTAGGCTATCCCCGACTGCGGGGTAAGTGTCCAGTCTGGATAAGCTAAGTCGGTTGAGGCCGGACCGCAGGCCTGGCGGGGTGGCTGAGGAGCCTAGGTTCAGGGCTGCTGGCCAGCGTGGTTGCAGGCCACGGTCAGGGGAATGGTCTGTGACCCCAGTCGCGGCCTCTACGGCGGCGGTATACTCTCTCTGTGGGGTGGAAGTGGCCAAGGGCGCAGGGGCGTCCGCCTGGACTATAGGGCAGCGCACCCCCGGGGCCTCGGGCAGCAGCAGTATACGGGGCAAGGCCTCGGGGCATATATCTTGTTCAGTGGCATACAAGACCCGGCGCCAGGCCTGGTCGCGGTCATAGAAATGGTCTTGTACTTGGGCATTGTCCAGGAGCGGGAGTTTGCGGACTTTCTCGGTCACTGTACCTAACGAGATTGTGGCGGGAACATGGCCCAGCGCGAAAGCACGATTTAGGGGAATCCCGCGCCGCTGGGCCCACTTGCGCACCTCGAGCGCCGAGGGCACCGACATGACGTGTTTTGGTTGCACGAATTGAACAAAATTGAGGGGGCACCCCAGGTCTAAGTATCTCAGCAGCGCCTCCAAATGTAGCCCTTTTTGTGAATCCCAGATCTAAGGGAACTACTGGTGTGCTGTGTATACCTGTGGTTTCAGGAGCTCTGAGCCTCCGCCATGGGAGAGCCTGGGGTCATACCCTTAACTATCATGGTGCAGCGCCTCCACTTACCCAGGATCCCCATATTAGAGAATCTGCCCTGAGTAAGAAACATACAACGGTATTGTGCAACAGGCAACCTTTTACTATTGCAATAAGTAACGAAGCTTAGAGAGTATACATAACATGTCTTAACCCTTATACTATATATATATCACATCATGTAACACACACACAGTGGCTCAGCCACATCTGGTTAGGTATAATGTTCTGTACACCGGTGGCTCTGCCACTCTCCCTAGGAGTACGTCCTGTAACTAGTGTCTGTATAGCATAGTACGCTGGCACACTGGTGCCCCCAATTAGTTAGTGGGAGGCGGGATCAGCGCCTGATGACCGGTGTAGGTGCACTTGCTGATTAAAGATACCTTCCGGTCACTGCGGTGACCACACCACTTCACACAGATACCCAGTGTTGCTCCAGCCTTTCGCCGACACTCTGTGCTGCTGTGAGGTCTGTCCTCCTGACCAAGATGGCGTCCGCAACTCCGCAGCTGAACCGCACTAAAGGGTGGGTCCCTAACTACTACGGCCGTCCCTACAAAAGCGGCACCCTACGATGACAGGGGTAATGCTCCTGGGGGCTGGGGAATGTCTCTTACCTAAGCGGAAGGGTCACTGACCCTCCGCTCGCGCACACGAGGTTCCGCCACCTTCCTCCTTCACCTCTCACTCGTGTGTCCCACCGCCCACACGCATCCTGTCTTCTCTATCCAGACTCTCGCACCCTATTGGTCCCCAGCCTCAGCTGACTCTCCCACAGTTCAGAGTTCAGAGTGCAACCCCCAAAGTCTCTCCAGATTTGTTGCCGTTCGCGCGCTTTCCTCGCGCATGCGCAGCCTGACTCTTACTCAGTGACCTTACTGCAACAGAACAGTATGGCGCTTCCCATGTCAGTGACAGCGCGGAACCATATATATGTATACACATCCTTACATATACATACATACATACATACATAAATACATACATACATACATATATATGACCATCACTGACTCATACAGCCTCACTCTTAGCACACACCTGTTTGTCCTCTGCATAATCTATGTCAGTCTGATTTTTGCCAGGTGATCACACCCACTAGCCTAATTAGTTTCCTTTTTAAACCTGCATGTTACCCTGCTTACATCACCAATCCCAGTAGAAGGCTATGTGCCGAAACGCGTAGGAGCAGGTCCAGCAGGCAGGATCCCCTGGTTTGTCCCCTCTCTGGATCACATTACTATGCTCTAACATCCCTCCTTGTTCCCCCCTACATGTACCGACCACACTGTACCTGACCATAGGTGATGTATCACTCTTCCTAGCTATAGGCTTACATGTGCTTTGTAGGATGTAATTTGTGTATCTCTGCTGTCACTTACCTGCTACTCTTTGTCGCCTCAGACAAACCCTATACTGCAGGGGATAGTAGGCATATTTGACCTTTTGCTGATGATTACATAGCCCTAGCCGTGACTACTTAGTCTGTTGGGTGTCACACCAGGTTTATTTTGTCAGGTGTTTCAGAATACTATCTGAGTGTATTTTGGGCATCTTTTTGGAGGATTTGTTTAGCTCTGTAATGAACAGGGGATCCATGCTGTATTTTAAACATTTCTGTGCTTTGTTTTAACTATTTTTGTTCTGTGACAATACATTAATAAACCTTATGTGATTTGTACTGAAAACTCTTCCTAGCTATAGGCTTACATGTGCTTTGTAGGCTGTAATTTGTGTATCTCTGCTGTCACTTACCTGCTACTCTTTGTCGCCTCAGACAAACCCTATACTGCAGGGGATAGTAGGCATATTTGACCTTTTGCTGATGATTACATAGCCCTAGCCGTGACTACTTAGTCTGTTGGGTGTCACACCAGGTTTATTTTGTCAGGTGTTTCAGAATACTATCTGAGTGTATTTTGGGCATCTTTTTGGAGGATTTGTTTAGCTCTGTAATGAACAGGGGATCCATGCTGTATTTTAAACATTTCTGTGCTTTGTTTTAACTATTTTTGTTCTGTGACAATACATTAATAAACCTTATGTGATTTGTACTGATACACATACTAGAGTGCTTTATTTAGGGCCTTCTTTTCTCTCTCATCCCATACATATATATATATATATACATGATAAATGCTGGTTGCACACAATAATATATATAAAGACCAAAGTATACTTATCAATTGTCCGGGTGCTTGCAGATGGACGGGGAACACCAACCAGTCCCAAACGTATACAGGGAAAGAAAATCCGCAGCTCTCACGAGTAGAAAAAAAATATATTTGAATTAATCAAAAGTCATCAGGCAGTCAAACAAACTCCAGAGCGACGTACGTTTCAGACCCCTAGGTCTTTTCTCAAGCTTGACAAAATGCAGAAAATCTACATGCAGAGAAATAAAAAGAAAGTTCATATGCCTATTCCTTACACACAATCATACTACAATTTTGATGAATAACATGAATAACATTTTTGTATCTCCTAAAATAGAAGCCTCTACTTCTATATATTATGGTCTTATCTTCTAAAGGAAGAAGCTAAAACTGTTTACAGATGTGCTTGCACGTAAATGAGCTTATAATAAGAACACATGAAAGTGAAATATACAATGGTGTTTTTCTTGAGCATGTCAATATGTTAGTCTTACGTTGTTTTTAGTTTGTATACTTCTCAACCAGAACATTATGCAATGCGCCTTTGAAGATTCTGCATTTCTACTGAGGTTTGTTATATTCTTCAGAGCATTGAAGTAATTTAGCAGAGTCAGATGTATAAAACAGTTTTATAGTTGGGTTTATTCCAGTTGATCTAACATAGTAAATAAATAATAGCCTTGTCTGACAGTTGAGTGGTGTTAATGTGTGCAGAGTGCCATATGAGATACTTTAATGTAGAAGGCAAAGCAGATGTTTTCTGGTAGTGTGGACCAGGTGTTCTATTTATATGATTAACTTGCTGCATTTAATAATCTTATATGTGATCTTCAACACTTTTTGATGCACCTTTTCTTAGCATGGGATGTAGTCATTATAGAGGAAATTGAGTATTTAAGATTGATGGGTGAAGGAACGTTTGAAAGGAAAAAGACAAGAGAATTTTTTTTCTATAACTGATAAATGTGAGTGACAATGTTGAGTAGATATTTAAATGCCTGTAAATGCATGTAGATCCTCAGAAATCCGTTGTTTTTGCTCTAATAATGTGACATTCACGAAATTGGGAATGGACGTTATTTTTTTATCATATGAACAGGTATCCTCAAAGCTAATGAGATGCAAAAATAACGTCCATTCATCATAGTAGCAGCGCTATTAACAGGGATTTTTATATCTCAGAGATGCATTCTCCAACTCACTGCACATGCACATTGGTAAAAAGTCATATTAGCATACACCATTTTGTGATGCGTTACGCATTAGTGTGACTTATCAGGATGCACAAGAACATGCTTCAAATTCAAAGAAATACACATTACAAACTGAAAAACTGAGCCATTGCAGTTAGACTGCTATATAGTTGACATGGCCGAGCAGACTTCAATCTCAATTGCTGTTCTTGTTTCTGATGCTGGGAGGAGCCACAGTCAGAAGTTCACGGATGAGGAAATAGAGATCCTGATAAATGGAGTGCTAGATAACCACTCCAAACTATTAGGATCTTTGTGTTTCAGGACTAGCACCGCAGAGTAACAGAAGATTTGGAGGCGCATACTGGAGCGTCTAAATTCACTGGTATGCTGTCTGATCTGTGGACATGCTCAAGAAGCACTAGGCTGACAGCAAGAGCAAAGTAGAGAAGGGACTTGCTGACCATACAGCCCAGGCGTCCAATGCTGGACGGAGACCACCTGTCCCATTGTACCTGACCCTTACGGATGAGCAGGTCCACTCTGTTATAGCAACCTTCCAGGTACTGGGACTACATGGGCTTGTGGATTCCGAGATGCAGTGTTGCTAGTATGTCACAGTACAGTACATATATAATATGTAAATTAAATCAAACATTTTAAATACATTTAAGATCGGTGGGGATTTACTTACTTCACGTATAGCTGGCAAGGATTCACTAGCTTCATATAAGTTCTTGAATAGCTAAAGACAACAGCAGTGATATATATACTGATTTAAAAACTAGAAACCTAGTAACATACATATATCTATATTGTATTCTACCCACTGGTAATATATCTGTTACAATGTATAGGTATAGTTACTGAATGCAGGTCCAGTAATAAGGAGACGGCACACAGATATTTAGTATTCAATAAAGTGTATTGTGAATACAAGGCATCACAATCGAAGTTTCAGTCGACGTAGAGGGACCTTCCTCATGTCCCCCCTTTTGCTTATCAACCTTTTTTAAACTTCATGTGCCACACATATTCTTTTGCAAACAACATGTTTAACATTTTTTAGAAGTGTACACACATTTCTTTTAAATAAATATTTGATGTTAAGATATGTACATGATAAAAGTTATTTTGTTATATTTCTAAAGGCAAGACCAGTGCAAATGTCAAAAAGGATTTGTGGGAACAGATAAGACTGTCTGTGTCTGCCTGTGGAAATCAGGACCGAACTCATGATAACTGCAGAAAACGTTTTGATGATGTAAAACGGAAATTGAAGGCGAAATTGCAAAGTGTACGTTTAGATACTTCAGGCAATGGAGGACCTCCATCCCCCAATTTAAGGCTGACTCAGTTGTAGGAGCAGCTGAGTGAAAGATTCTTACCCGTCATGGTTGAAGGCTTGTCTGGTGATAGGGATATCAGTGTGTATGATGACCTGTTTCCCCCAGGTCAGTACTTTTACATGAGTAAATGTTTTCACTTGAAATGTAACTTTAAAAAATTCAAAAATACATCATTAGTGTTTTAAGTTGTTTATTCTGTTATGATGACATGATTTTATAGTTTATGCGAACAAAATAATACTTAGTACATACTGTTTATGTAGACTAACAGAAGAAACTGTATTACACACCCCTTCATACATATCTGCATTCACATAGTATGTAGGAGTATTCATATTGTATTTTTCATGATGTCATGTGTCAATGTAAAACATTATTGATATATAGCATATACAGCTGCTGCTGATCAAAATTAAACACTCACATATAAAAAAAGATTATGAATGAATTTTATATTCTTATGCATTCAGAGTACAGAATAGGCTATGTTAACATACTTGACATTATTAACAACTGTCTTTTCTGAACTTTACATAGTGGCCCATGCATCCCCCGTCGGAACACAGGTGCCAGCACCTGCATCCCATACGTCATCACCATTAATAGAAGGTGAGGCCATCAATTTTAAACATTATTGTGTGTCAATTTATATGCCACAACTACACATTTATATGACTGTGGGACAGTTGCAGATGTGACTGACCAGCAAAGTTAGCTAATAAAATTTGGGCATCAGATGTTGCAGTCACATAAAAATTTAATTATTGCGTTGTCAAATCAACAGCATTACTTATGAGATTACACAAATATTCCATGTTTTGATGCATGGCCGACTCACTAGGTACCGTTTCAATGGCATAACACGTCATGCTTAATTTTAAATCAGACATTATATTCATTATGAGTGTGATGTCATAATTGAATGTGTTTCTGACAATTAAATCAGCACACATTGTTACATAAAACTATGTTAACGATATTTTAGATGTGACAATCAATTAATGTTATCCTCATATTTTACAAACAGATATTCAATCTACTGGAAACATCTCAGGACTTGAAGATTCACTGTGTATGTCTTTCGCTATGGATGTTGAGTCCAGGATAAAGCCATCACCAACCTGCAACTGCACATCTTGATAGTGCCCACCAAAAGCATTTGGCCTCAATCGAGCAATCTGAAGCTCATTTATTGCAAAGCCAAATATCCCGTCATCAACAATTGATGAGTGTTCATGAAAAAATGGTAGCTGAAATCACAAATATAAAAGAAATCTTGCTACTGAATACTGCAGAATTTCAAATTCATAATACCTCAATGCAATCTATAGCTGCAAATTTACTCAAACAAAATAAGATTCGGGCCTCTGCAATCGCCTCGGAATTACGCGGAATTACGCCTCCTCAGAAGTTGGATCGTTATATTGTGCAGTTTTTTCACCAGAGACATCTCTAGCACATTCTTCAATAACAGTTAGTGAAGCGTCTCCACAAATATTATTGCAATTATCTTCTCCAACAGTCATTGAAGCATCACCGCCAAAAGTTATTGAAGCATCTCCACAAGCAATCATTGAAAAGACCCCTACAAAAACTGAAAGATGTACAAATCAGAAGAGAAAATGAGTTCCTAAATACTGGTGCACACAATCGTGGTACTTGGAAGAAACGTTTTGTAGAACACAACAGATATAATTTCTCATGCACCGTTGCCACAGCCAGCTCGCATAATGCCCCTAAGTCCAAACTTGCCACAACTACATCGCATGTCAGTCACTGCACCCTTGGCACAGCCACCGATACAAAGGCAAAAACCACCCATAGCACAGCCATCTGCTATTATGTCAGTGAGTACAGCAATTGGGCGGCCTAAAACTTCTTAAGTTCGTGGCAGAGGGAGAACACATTCACAAGACACACAAAGCAACCGGCCAATGACTAAATCTCAAATGTTGTTAACCAAAAATTAAAAAAACATGTTTGAAAATTTTACTTCTTTGTTGTTGTTATTCTTTGGAAAATACATGCAGATTCATACATTGTGTATTTTAAATTCAATTTAAATATATACTTGTAAATTCAATTTTCAATGTACAGTATGTCCTTTCATACATATAGTAAATTAACAATAACACAATCTTTTTTTTTTATTATTTCACAATACAGCATGAGGTAATTTTGTATTTAATTTTTGTTATGACATATGTGAAATTAGTTGATTTAGAAAGCACTGTATACAATTCTTATGTACTTATTTGACTTAGAACATTAAAAAAAATATCCAACTTGAACGCCAATGTAAAGACACACAATATATATATATATATATATATATATATATATATATATATATATATATATATATATATATATACACACACATACATATATATACACACACACACGTGTTACATATATATATATCGCCTTGAGAAAGGTCCCGCACGTAGGACCGAAACGTTGGATTTGATGTCTTGTTAATACAATCAAACACACAAAATAGTGCCACAGTCAAATCAGCTCCCAAAAGTCAAATACGTAGTAGAAAAGGATTGGAAAAAAGGATCGCTTGAGTCCAAAAAAGCACCATCAGCTCACCAAATGGGGGGCTAAAAAAGTTTATTAAGACTACATAAAAATGAAAAAAAGGACAAACAAGAAACTAATACATACAACCTCCATACAACCTCCATACAACCTCCTACGCGTTTCAGGCTCCTTAGAGCCCTTTCTCAAGGGGGATCAAACACACAAAATAGTGCCACAGTCAAATCAGCTCCCAAAAGTCAAATAAACCACAAGACCAGCCATACGGGTTAAAAAAAAATTACCCTCTAGTGGTGCTAACGACTCAAGATACAATAGAAACACAAAAGAAAAAGGGGTCTAGTTGAAGCACTCAATTGTAGTGGAAATAATAAAATGGATTTTATTAACAACACAGAATAATAAAAACATATAAAACAACACCAACCGCTAAACACCAATATGGAGCTGCAAATCAGAAAAATAGTTTATAAATAATGAGAACAAATATATAAATACACAAATAAAGAAAAAACTGAGCAACCAGGAATATCAAATAAAATAACTACTTAGAAATGCAAGAATAAAAATTCAGGAGAAAAAAATATTCCCCCTAGAAATGTAATACAGACCGGCTAGTCAGAATAGTATCTACCTAAGGAGAAAAATAATGAAAATATACACAAAAAGAATATAACATAACCCAGATAATATGATGCAAACAAACAGAATAGGGTGGTAATGTAAATAACCTGCCTAAACACTGTACATCCTAGTTGGAGCAGGTAAGAAAAATACTTCCAATGTTAAGATGGCATGAGACAGTCCCATATACAGTAATATCCAGGGAAAAATATGTGTAATTATAAGGTTGTCAGTTCCACAATAAAGATGAGCAGCATAGATCTGAAAGGGGAGACATCAGATGAAAAGATGGTAACTCCAATTTGCCAAATATAAGCAGTCCCTTATTATCATCACTGAGTATAGCACATATTAGCAGGGACATACATAAGATCTAAGACCATGCAGCTCTGTAGCATAAATGTAAACTTGATACTTGCTTGTAGCACATGAGAGGGGAAGTCCGGTATAAATATGTAGAAGTAGAAACCCCCGGTACCCTCGACCTAAGGGTAGAACGCACAGCAACCAGGCACAGCAGGTAATAAAAAAAAAAAAGGCAGCAGCAGCGATCAGGCAGCAATCAACATGGAGCAGCAGCGGGCCATAGGAGACGCGGGTGGTGAGAATGCTCCGACGCCCGTTTCACCGTAAGGCTTCATCGAGGAGCGTGATCTGCATAGAGCCAGTGAGCACTTTTTAAAGCGCTACCAATTTGACGCCAGAATTTGCCAATTACATATGATCCAATCAGAATTGAGCTCTGTGTACAGTATACACGTCATCTGACACTTACACACTGAAAGGGGCTGTGAGTACTCTGCAACTTATAGAGACACATGTGAATACCTGAAACAAATGTAATAATACAAAATAATGTATCAAGCACTAAAGATGAAAAGATATACCAAAGGGACAATGTAAATACAGACAAGAAAGTAATAGATACATATAGCAAAAGGAGAAAAATACCTATCAATAGCCTCATGCTAAAAAGAAGATGACAGAGCAACATGAAAAATATCAAAAAATTCCAAAATAATTTTTTAAAAAGTAATAAAATATATAAAAGAGACAGAACAAGAAAAAAAAAACCCAAAGAAGAAAAAGAAAGTTCACAGAAACATGGCAAAGCTAATGTAATCATTGAGCCCAGCTGGGATCATAGATCCCAACTGGACTAGGCACCTACTTTCCTTCCTCAAAAGGGATGCTCGATGTCACCACCTCTGATACCCAAACTGATTTTATCAATGGCAAAAGCCACCAATACAGAGGGGCCAGAGCCGTGCACATCCCGAAAGTGTCTGGCAACACTTGTGATTTAAAAAAAAAATGCCAGATCCTAGCATTTTTTATATTCCTGGTGTGCTCTAAGACCCTGACCCGAAATTCTCTGGTGGTCATCCCAATGTAGATAAGTCCACATGGACAGTTAAGATAATATATAATGTTCCTAGATTTACAATTGAGAAAATGAAAGATTTTATATTCTCTTGTATATGCAGACTTTTTAAACGTACACGTTTACTTCATGTACCTGCAGGCTGAACAATGACCACGTTTGAAATCACCCTTAATGACAGTTTGGTTAAGAAAGGTGGTGACAGGTGGAGTGGTATAATGACTTCTCACTAGCTTATCCCTCAAATTGGGTGCTCTCCTGCTGGTAAGATTGATCTTATCACCCAAGATAACTCTAAGATCTTGATCTGCAAGAAGAATGCCCCAATATTGTTGGAGAATATACCTAAGAGCATTCCATTGGTAGTTGTATATTCCAATAAAACGAATTGTCTTACTGGAAACTTGCTTGGGTTTTGGATGTATAAGTGATGTTCTTTCTAACTTGCGACTGTTGTTGCAACCACGTTTGATGATGGTCTTGCCATAGCCCCTTCCCCAAAATCTATTAGACATATCTTGTGTCTGGGCATTGAAGATATCCATTGATGAGCAATTTCGGCGAAGCCTAATAAATTCACCATTGGGTATCCCCCTAATCTGATAAAAGGGATGAAAGCTACAGGCATGCAGAATTGTGTTTGTGGACGTCTCCTTCCGATAAATTTCCATCATAAGACGTCCATCCTGACCTATTGTGATGTTCAAATCGAGGAACTTGACGTTGATTTTTCTGTGTTGAAAAGTTAGCTTGACATTAATACTATTGTGTTTGAGAACATCGATGAATTCGCTCAATAAAAGGGCTGTACCCTGCCACAGAATGAAAATGTCATCGATGTATCTCAACCACAACAGTATATGAAATGTAAATTCACAATTTGCCTCAGAGAATACCTCTTCTCGTTCCCACCACCCCAGGAACAAATTCACATATGAGGGTGGGCATGTAGGACCCATAGCCGTTCCCCTGATCTGTAAAAAAATTGAATTCTTAAATACAAAATAATATGTTTTAAAACAAAATCCAAAAATTGTATTAAAGTATTGACTAAATTGATACTCAGGTTTTGCATGGATAGGAAAAATTTGGAGGCATAGATACCATCCTCATGGCGGATACACGTATAAAGTGTTTCCACATCATTTGAGTGCTTTCACTAGACCCCTTTTTCTTTTGGGTATATATATATATATATATATATATATATATATATATATATATATATATATATATATATATATATATATATATATATATATATATATATATACATATGTCCTGAACCTACTAGGGACTTACATCATAGATTCACTGTGGGGGAAAGAGAGGTGCTTATGGACATACCATGTTACATTATATATATATATATATATATATATATATATATATATGTAGCCCTGGTAAGAAATGGGGCTATAGTTCTATCCTCATCCTGGTATAATCCCTGCTAAGGGCAGGTTGCCAGGAGTTACTGAACTGAACTGACTAACCAGGAGGAGAGAGTGTGTGTCGAGCGTCACAGGGTAGAGAGAGGTAATCTAAAAAATAACCAGGTGGACATATTCAGTCCAACTGACAGTGAGTTCAGTGATTGATTATTCAACAGGTGGGAGTCTCTGGGTGTGTGCCGAGTTGCTATTGGTTCAGCGCAGGGTTTGATGGGTATTTTAAGTCAATTTTCCTTCTACTGTTTATGTTCTCTTTGACAAAGCACGGTGTACGTGCGAAATGCGTCAGAGTGGGTTTTGGGGGCTATGGGGTGTCATTAAAGCTTCACTTGATTGTCCTTACCCTGGTCTGTGATTTTACCTGCGTGGGAGTTGCACCGCTTCCTTTACATTGAATTCCTTCCGTCTCAATCAGCAGGAGCACACCGGATCAGCCACAAGTCCTGTTACCACAACAGTGAGTACTATTTATTTCGTAGTCCCTGTCCCATACAAGATTTACCTCACATTGGAGGCTATTGGGGGGACCGTTGTACCACTGCATTTAATCAGTGTATCATCCACATGGACGGCTGTTCAGCAAGCAGTTTCAATACACTATGACTTTGGTTACTATTGAGAAGCGCCACTAGGGGGTGTGAGACTCCCATTTCTCTGCAACCTGAATGGTGGAGGTAGGTCACCTGACCCTGTGTCCAATCAAGAGACACAGGGGCGGTGCCAGCTGATATCATAATGAGCAATGCATTTCCTATTTAGTGTGTTAGAACTGACAGAGTCTGAGTTAGTGTTAGGGAGGAGAGGAGTGAGCGGCTTATGAGTAGAGCTGATAGACTATAGTGAGGTGGACCAAATACCTCTCACCTTGCTTAGGGGGTGAGGGAAGAGCTAGCACCACTCTGGATGGCCCTTGGGTCCAGAGTGGAGGCAGGGACCATCACAAAGGAGAACAGCTGGTGGACATTGTATATCAACTGTACCTGTCTGCTGCTGCGGGAGACTGAATAAAGGAGTCTGCTATTTAAAGAGAACTTTGTGTGAGACTGGAATCTCTCATCCCTGGGAGGGGGATATCTGTGGTAGGGATTCCACCCCGCATCCATGGGGCTTACTACAGATGGAGGCGCTGCACCATTGAAGGAGAATGAAGGCATCCACCCCAGTAACCTGTCCTGCTGTCCCCCATGTCATCTCGGGAGACTCAGGCCCTCCTGTTTCCAGCAGGTATGCACCACACAGAGACATGTAGCCAGAACCCAGAACACCTTAGGGGACCCGATCTGCGATTGGGTGGGGGTCCATGGGATATAGATATATATATATATATATATATATATATATATATATATATATATATATATATATATATATATATATATATATAGTCACTTTGAAATCAAAACAGTTACTTTATGGTGTGGCATTATAATTATAACACTTTTTTAGATCCCCACACCCGTAAAACACTCTGCAGCACTCCTCTACCCTTTAGAGTCACAAAACACACACTGAAGACACACACACAGTAGCCCCCTTCTACACCCACAAACACACACTGCAGCCCCCTATAAACCCATGAAACTGCAGACACACACACATACCAAAACACTCTGCAGCCCTTCCACCCTCTATACCCACTGAAGACACACACACTGCTGCCCCCTCTATATCCACAAAACACACACCAGCAACCCCCTCTATACACCCACTGTAGCCCCATTTTAAACCCACACACTGCAAACACACACAACAATCTGCCCCCCTCCTCCACCCACAAACACACACTGAAGACACACACACACACACTGCAGCCCCCCCTACACCCACAAAACAAAAACTGCAGCCCCCTCTCCCCTCACACTGCAGACACACACAACCAACAAAATGGACTGCTGCCCCCCTCTAGACCCACAAAACACTCAGCAAACACACAAACCTTTCTCCTCAGTGTTCTCCTGTGCGGAGCTCTCTGCAGGCAGGGTGGGGGAGGAGTCAGTACCTTGCTGCTGCCTCCTGTCCAATCAGCTCCCCTGACTGAGAGCTATTTTCTCTCTGTGTGGATAAGAACTGATAGCTGATTGGCTGAAAAACTTGGCAGTGCTAACAATTCCGGGCCATTACTGATTGGATTATGCTCGGAATTATAACCAATCAGAGAACAGGGATTTCAAAAATGCCCGGAATTTACCAGCTTTAGCCTATATTATAGGCTAAAGCAGTAAAATTCAGGGCATTATTGAAAACCCAGCTCTCTGATTGGTTAAAATTCCGGGCATTATCCAATCAGTAATGCCTGGAATTTAAGCAGCAGAATGTGTAGTTTTCAATGTGTTTATTTCAAGCCCATCAGCTTTCAGAACAGCTGAGACAGGGCAGGGGATTCGTCTGATTGAAGTAACAGCTCTGAGACAGGGCAGGGGATTGGTCAGGACGTATCAGCCACGGGTTGACTCCTCCCCCTCCGAGCTGACTGAGATTTTCTGAGCATATTCAGTTGAATTGGGGGGGGGGGGGAGTCTGCAAATCAGTGTGTGTCAGTGTCAGCAGCAGTGTTTATGGGTGTAGCATGGGTGTAGCATGTGTATGTAGCAGCATTTTGTTTGTAGAGGTGCTGTGTATAGAGGTGCAGTGTTGTGTGTGTGTGTGTGTGTGTATGTTGTGTGTGTATGCTGTGTGTGTGTATGTATGTTGTGTGTGTTGAGGTGCTGTGTTGTGTATAGAGATGCAGTGTTGTGTGTGTGGGGGTGTGTGTAGAGGTGATGTGTTGTGTGTAGAGGAGGGGGGAGTGCAAAATTTAGTAAGTGGCTGCATTTTTTATTGTGGCTGCAGTGTGTGTGTGTGTGTTGTTTGTGCTGTTGTATGTGTAGCAGCAGTTTGTGTGTGTGTAGAGCTGATGTGTGTGTGTGTGTATAGAGCTCCAGTGTGTGTGTGTGTGTGTGTGTGTGTGTGTGTGTGTCAGTGTCAGCAGTGTTTATGGGTGTAGCATGTGTATGTAGCAGCAGAGTTTGTGTGTGTAGAGCTGCTTTGTTGTTTGTGTGCGTTTGTGTGTATAGAGCTGCTGTGTTGTGTGTGTAGAGCTGTTGTGTTGTGTGTGTGTAGAGCGTCTGTGTTGTGTGTGTGTGTGTAGAGCTGCTGTGTTGTGTGTGTGTAGAGCTGCTATGTTGTGTGTGTGTGTGTAGAGCTGCTGTGTTGTGTGTGTGTGTGTAGCGCTGCTGTGTTGTGTGTGTAGAGGTGCTGTGTTGTTTGTGTAGACGTGCTGTGTTGTGAGTGTAGAGGAGGTGCTGTGTTGTGTGTCTAGAGCTCGTGTGTGTGTGTGTGTGTGTGTGTGTGTGTGTGTGTGTGTGTGTGTGTGTGTGTGTGTGTGTGTGTGTGTGTGTGTGTGTGTGTGTGTGTGTGTGTGTGTGTGTGTGTGTGTGTGTGTGTAGAGCTGCTGTGGTGTGCTGTTGTGTGTGTGTGTTTGTGTAGCAGCAGTTTGTGTGTGGTGTGTGGTGTGTGGTGTGTGTGTGTGTGTACACAGAGGGGTGGCAGTGTGTGATATAGATATCTGCAGTGTAAGCGTATATAGAGGTGGTTTCATGTATTTACCATTTTATTTTAATAAAAAAATCTATTTTACTATACAAAAGTGTCTATTATTTATGAAATAAGCCTACATTTAGCCTATAATAGTAATAATCCCCTCAGAACAGGGCATTATTGGCCAATAATGCCCTGGCTGGGTTAAAGTCCCTCGGCTTCGCCTCAGGCCTTCAACTCTTCCAGCCAGGGCATTATTGGCCAGTAATGCCCTGTTATTCAGGGATTATTACTTAATTATAGGCTAAAGCTGGTAAATTCCGAGCATTATTGAAATCCCTGCTCTCTGATTGGATAATGCCCGGAATTTTAACCAATCAGTAATCGCCCGGAATTGTTGGCACTCTACCAAATTTTTCAGCCTATCAGCTTTCAGTTCTCATTCACAAAGAGTGTGATTTGATCTCAGACAGGGGAGGTGATTGGACAGGAGGTAGCAGCAAGGCACTGACTCCTCCCCCACCCTGCCTGCAGAGAGCTCTGCACAGGAGAGTGCTGGGAAATGTTTGTGTGTCTGTTGTGTGTTTTGTGGGTGTAAAGGGGGCAGCAGAGTCTGTTTTGTTGGTGCGTGTCTGCTGTGTGTGTGTTTTGTGGGTTTAGAGGGGGGTCTGCAGTGTGTGTGTCTGCAGTGTGTTTTGTTCGTGTAGAGGGGGGATGCAGTGTGTTTTGTGAGTGGAGGAGGGTTGCAGAGTGTTTTGTTTGTGTGTGTGTGTCTGCAGTGTGTGGGTTTACAGGGGGGCTGCAGTGGGTGTATGGAGGGGTCTGCTGGTGTGTGTTTTGTGGATGTAGAGGTGGCACAGTCTGTTTTGTTGGTTTGTGTGTGTGTTTTGTGGGTGCAGAGGGGGGGCTGCAGTGTGTCTTCAGTGTGTTTTGAGGGTGGAGGAGGGGTGCAGAGTGTTTTGTGTGTGTGTGTGTGTATGTGTGTCTACAATGTGTGGGTTTACAGGGGGGCTGCAGTGGGTGTAGATGGGGGTCTCCTGGCGTGTGTTTTGTGGATGTAGAGGGGCAGCAGTCTGTTTTGTTGGTGTGTGTCTGCAGGGTGTTTTGTGGGTGTAGAAGGGGGCTACAGTGTGTATTAGTGGGTGTAGATGGTGATTGAGGGCTGCAGAGTGTGTTTTGGTGTGTGTGCAGTTTTGTGGGTTTGCTGGGGTTGCAGTATGTGTTTGTGAGTTTCTGGGTGTAGAGGGGGGGCTTCTGTGTGTCTTGTGTGTGTGTTTTGTGAGTGTTGAGTGTGGAGGAGGGCTGCAGTGTATTTTGTGGGTGTAGATGAGGGGGGGCTGCAGTGTGTGTAAGGGGGATTGCAGAGTGTTTGTGTATTTAGAGGGGGTTGCTGAGTGTGTTTGTGTGTACAGAGGGGGTGGGGGGCTGCAGTGTGTGTGTGTGTGTGTGTGTGTGTATGTGTTCAATTTTTCCTTTTAATAAACTTGAAGTAAAAGCAAAATAATGTAGACATTCATGCTGATAAAAATCAATGGCTACAGGAGGCGCATGCGCGAGGCTGGAGAGGATGGCAGCATAAGATTGAGCTCTGTCCCCCACCTCCTATAACAACATAGCAACGCAGCACACAATCGATATTTAAAGTCCCGCAAAGTTAGCATACCACAGTGCCAACACCTGAGATGGCCCCGCTCAACGCAAAAAAAAAAAAAGAAGGCGATTTGCGCAGATATCTCGGCCGCTCTACCTCACGGAGTTCAGGAGCCGCATCAACGCCAGTGTCGGCCACGGGCTCCGATTCAGAGCGGGAAAATGACACAGAGGTGGTGCCGGCACAGATGCCGGTACGAAGAGGCGACTTTGACCGCCTATACCTAGACATGAAAGCCATGTTTGATGCTGGGCTACGAGATCTGAAGAAAGAGATTGAAGGCCTAGGAGAACGGACCGGTGCCCTAGAGGACAAGATGGCGTCCGCATCGAAACAATTGAAAAAATCGGACAAACGGGCAATATACATGCAGGCCCAAATAGCGGAGATCTCTGACAGACAAGAAGATGCCGAAAATAGGGAGAGGCGTAACAACATACGTGTACGGGGCATCCCCGAGGATATCATGGACGTGGAGGGGTTCGTCTCCAGGTGGCTCGCGAGCCTGCTGCCGGCTCTCCCAGATGCTGAATTAGCCATGGATCGCTGCCACAGAGCCCTCAGAAACCGCCCTGCAGCAACGGAGCAGCAGCGCGATGTCATCGCAAGGCTGCATTATTTTAAAACCAGGGAGGCGGTTTTCAGGATCACTAAAACGGAGGGCTGCTGCCGGTTCGAGGAAGTGTCGCTTCAACTTTTCCAAGACCTCTCACCACTCACGCTGGCTAGGCGAAGGGAGCTACAACCAGTCACCAAAGTGCTTAGAGAACGGGCAATAAGATACCGCTGGCCCTTCCCATTTGGCCTAATGGTCATAAGAAACGGGAAGGCCACATCGATGAAGGAGATAGAGGAGGGTGCTGACTTCCTCAATAAAATCGGGGTGAAGGAAGGCCTACCTAAAAGCCCCAGGAAGGAGCTCCGTGAAGGAACAGAATGGAGGACAGTGGGCTCCCCAAAGACAAACCGGGATGCTGATGCCCTGGAGGAAATATGAACGGATCCTCAAGACTCCCAAAATCCAAGTTTAAAATCACCCAGTTTGTACTAGGGATTGCCAGTTCCACAATGTCCCCACCTATACCGAGCCCCCCGCGAAGTACAGAACTCTGAGTCTAAAGCACCGTCTTGACCCAGCCCTAAAACTAAAGCTGTAAAAGTTCAGGGGAAAAGACACACCAAAATAAACTTTCTTACCTGTAAAGGCAAATGGCGTCTGGAAATGGAACGCAAAACGGCCATGAGATGCTGGACCAAACGGACCGCATGGCGTCTTCCCGGAAGAGGAGCTTACCCCAGCAGGAGAGCAGGTACAGAGACGTCCTCCTTTGCGGGCTCTGGCAGGGAAAATGGCGGCCCCCGGAGTACGTCACCGGAAGTGGGGCGGCCGCCATTTTGGAGGAGACAAAGAGTCAGATTTGGATGACGTCACCTGAGGCCGGGGGAAAAACAACCGAGATCCCGCGAGATGAGGCGGTGATCATGAATAAAGACAGGAACCAAGGGGGAGTCACACGACAGGCACGGACGCGGCCACGGACAAGGGCCCAGCACGCAGCATTGGCGGCAGGAATAAGTCCTATGTGAAACACAATTAACCCCTGCCTCACGCGACCCACATAGAGACACAGTATACAGAGAATAAAGTTACCCTTTACGATTATACAGGGACACAAGAGGGCCCCCCATAACACACTTTGGAGGAATGTTGACATAGGGGAGATAGTTGAATGTAGTTGAGGGAGGGGGGATATTGGGGATATAGGGGAGGGGAGGGGGGAGAAAAGAAAAAGAAAGGGGGGGGGGGAAAGAAAACCATTGATCGTCACTGTGGATAACTGGGCCCTCTCAATGAGGGGCCCAGATGTCCACATTGGCAGTTAAATGGTAAACCAGTATCAGCTAGATTAAGGGGTCACAGTTGTATAAACAGGGAGGGCTGGTCAAGGGGCAAGACAATATCTAACCTCAGGGCAGCAGCGCGCAGAGGCACATACCATAGCAGAGGCATGCAAGAAGGTACACGAGCTGCAGGAGAACAGGGGCAAGCAGTTACACTCTGTATTTCACACTCTACTTTTGAAGTTAACAGTTGAAGTTAAACGATAGAGCCTAATCAATAAAAGGTTGTCGTTACAACATTAAACAGCACAGACAAGGGAGGGGGAGGGGTGCTGCCCCTCGCGAAGGCTTTGTGCATGAGTCTCCACATGGGCGCAGGGGAGAAGCCCCACGGGCGGCCCATGAAAGTCCCTACTAGGCCAGCCAAGCAGGGCGGGAGAGGGGGATGGAGGGCCATCCCGAACTCCATCCAGGCTGCACGCCTGGGAAGGGCAAAGAAGGAGATTGGGGGAGCTAGTTCCCGCCCAGTCCCCGGACAGTTATTAAAAGTTAGAATGAGTGTTAAGTTGTGTATTTTTGTGTCCCCCCAGTGTGTCCCCCTTTGTATCCCCATGCCGCAGTTCCAGATCGCTGAAAGTAGGAATCAAATCCAGAGGCGCCAGCCACCCTCGTCGCTGACACCATGGGCTCCGACGGTTGATTACAAAAGAGAAAAGGTTTGGAAATACAATCATGAGTAAAGGGATCACTATTATTTCACACAATGTGAAAGGCTTTAACAGTCCAGAGAAGCGAAGATTAGCTATGGCGGACTACAAAAAAACAGACCCTGACATAATTCTATTACAAGAAACACATTTTTCTAAATCTAGTTCACCAAAATATATTGATTATAGGTTTAGGAATTGGTTCTCAGCTTCAGCCAACACAAAAAAAAAGAGGAGTAGCCATTCTACTGCATAACCGTTTGCCCTTAGCGATTAAGAACATTAAAAAAGACTACAACGGCCGATTTCTGATTATAAGCGGCGAAATACGAGGTCAGCCGATCACACTGGCAAATGTTTATGCGCCAAGTGAAGGCACATAAGCTTTCCTGGAAAGGTTCTTCTCCGTCCTCCAGAGGATAGCACAGGGATGCGTAATACTAGGGGGCGATTTTAATCAGACACTAGATCCAGTAATGGATAGATGCACCCCGGGCGGCAAAACTAACTCAAAGGTCAGACAAACCTGGCATAGAGGGCTGAGAACTAATAACCTTTTAGATATATGGCGGGAACAGCACCACCAGGACAAAGGATTTACATTCTACTCCCACCCACATGACAGATATAGTAGGATAGACTACCTATTTGTATCCAGTAGAATGGTTTCACAGATCTCCCACTCGGGCATCCACGATATTTCGTGGTCAGATCATGCGCCGATAGAGCTGCAGTGCTCCGATTTTATTCTGGACAGACCAGGAGCGAACTGGAAACTTAATGAAGTTTTACTAAAAATCCCCGAAATTGCACAAAATGTAGGGGATAGAATCAGGGAATACTTTCAGGAGAATACGGGAAGCGTGACTTCGCAGGCTACCCTATGGGAAGCCCATAAGGCGACTCTGAGAGGAGAGCTCATAAGGATTGCAAGCAGGCGAAAGAGGGAGAAGGACAAAAAAATCAATCAGTTACAAGCAGAATTGGCAGTCCTCTCAGCTCGACATAAAAATAACAAAGATGCAATGACCCTTAAGGAGTTGCTAGACACTAAAACCAAACTTAATATCTTGCTGACCTCCCGTGCTGAAAAGGAGCTGACATGGTCTAAGCGGAAATTTTTTGAGAAAGCAAACAGGCCAGATACCCTACTTGCCAACAAACTAAGAGACAAAAACCAAGTCTCCCAAATTCAGACAATTCGAACAGAGCAGGGGGATCTGACCTCTGACCCCCAAAAAATAGTTAATTAATTTAAAACATATTACGAAAACCTTTACGATGGGGCGAAGGTGGCACACACGCCAACCACAAAAGCACGACTAAAGACGTTCTTAACAGAGGCTCAATTGCCTAAGTGACCAGAGAGGAGAGGGACGCACTACAGGCAGACTTTACTATCGAGGAACTCCTAAAGGTAATGAAGTCATTAAAAGCAGCCAAGGCCCCAGGCCCGGATGGCTTTTCCAATCTCTATTATAAGAAATTTTGCAAAATATTAGCTCCTCATCTACTAAAATTGTGTAATTCCTTCTTGGATGGTGCCCCCATTCCGGGCTCGATGCTCCAGGCGTCTATCTCAGAAATCCACAAACAAGGAAAGGACCCAGTGGACTGTAAAAGCTATAGGCCCATCTCTTTAATAAACTCAGATACAAAAATCTTTTCCAAACTTTTAGCTAACCGCCTTAACCAGGTGTTGTCCAAGTTGGTCCATCCTGATCAAGTGGGGTTCATATGTGGTCGACAAGCAGCTGATAACACCAGACGGATTATAGATTTGATTGATCTGGCGCAAAAAAAACATATCCCGTCTATGGTGCTTAGTTTAGATGCAGAAAAAGCGTTCGACAGAATTGATTGGCCCTACTTGAGGGAGACGCTGGGGGCGTTCGGCCTGGGTGGGAGAATGATAGAGGCAATTCTCGCTCTGTATCGGGGACCGATGGCGAAGGTCAGGCACCAGGGCTTCCCCTCGGAAGAATTCCGGATTAAGAGCGGCACCAGGCAAGGCTGTCCTCTGTCACCCCTTCTCTTTGCGCTATGCATCGAACCCCTAGCGGCGCACATCCGCCTCAGCCCGAATATAGCAGGAATCCAAATTAGTGACCAGCCACATAAGGTGGCCCTGTACGCTGATGACGTGATACTCACGTTATCACAGCCCCTCACCTCTCTGCCGAACGTCTTACAATTGCTAGGGGAATTTAATACAATATCTGTGTTCAAAATTAACTAGGCAAAATCAGAAGCCCTAAATATCAACTTAGCTAAGGCCACCGAGAAACTGATCACGGTGAACTTTGAATTCAAATGGCAAACCTCCTCCATAAAATATTTAGGGATAAATATCACGAAGCAATCAGGCACCCTTTATAAGGCGAATTACCCCAGACTAATACGGACACTGAAGGAAGATCTCCGGAAATGGGCAGGGTACAACATATCCTGGATTGGCAGGATTCAATCTCTAAAAATGAATCTTCTTCCCAGAATTCTGTACCTATTTCAGACTCTTCCGGTCCCTATAATCAGGGAAGAGATCCTTCGGTTACAGACCGCAATGGTGAAGTTTGTCTGGGGTAATAAAACCCCCCGCATCAAAACTAGCACACTAATTCGGCCCACAACAAGTGGAGGATTAGCGGTACCTTGCCTGTTATCATACTTCAGAGCGGCCCAATTGACCCAAATTATCCAGTGGCATACCCACCCTAGTCGGAGGCGATGGGTGGAGCTGGAGGCGGCCTGCTGTGCCCCGGTGGCATTGCAGGACCTGATCTGGCTCCCAAATAAGGTCCGCAAGGACTTCAAACACCCGCTCCCCGCGATTGTCAGCTCTTTGGCAGTATGGGACAAAAGCAAATATAAACACGTCTTAATGAGACAACACTCCTTGATGACCCCAATTTTGGGAAACCCTGATTTCGCTCCGGGCCTGCAGAAGAAAGATTTTATTATATGGACACAGAAGGGCTACACTCGCCTTTTACACCTGGAAGGTAGAATATCTATCAAACCGTTTGAGCAAATTAAGTCTGAAAAATCAGTTCCAAATTCTGAATTCTTTAGATACCTCCAGCTAAGAGCTTTCTATGATAAATTTCCCATTCGAGCTCAACGCACTAATTTTGAACAGCTCTGTTCTACTGGAACAGGAACCAAGGGACTTATCTCTACGATGTACAAGGCGGTAGTCTGTCCGACTCCTGACGCCGACGTGACATTAAAATATAAGAATAGATGGGAAAGAGATCTAGGGGACACACTAGAGGACGAGGACTGGGACTATATTGTCTTGGCGGCAGCTAAGAGCTCAATCTGCACGACATTGAAGGAGAACGCGTATAAGGTCCTGATGAGGTGGTATTTGACCCCATTACGATTATCAAAGTTTGTCAGGGGCTACCCTCCATTGTGCCCTAAACAATGTGGGGAGCAGGCAGACTTGCTGCACATGCTGTGGGGTTGCACCAAGATACTCCCAATCTGGGAAGATATCAGAAATTGGCTCCAGAGAATTCTCGATTGCGCGATCCCTTTGGACCCCTGGTTGTTTCTGCTGGCCAGACGCACCCCGGGGTTAAACAGGTCGGAGCACAAATTAATTGCACATTTTGCAACTGCCCTGAGGTGCGAAATCGCAGCATTGTGGAAGCAGCCCGAACTACCAAATATCCCAAAAATCAGAAATAGAATTTGGCATGTTTGCCGGATGGAACAGTTAACGAGTCTGGTTAACGACACCGGCACAAACTTTCTAAAAGTCTGGGCTCCATGGTTAGCCCTGAACGATATCCCAGGGATCAATGCCTCCAACATACTGCTTTAATAGCTCTAGACGCGTTCTCCTTGGATGAGTGTGGCTGACGGGGAGACATAGAATACAGTCAGCAAAGAGGGACAACTAAATTTGGCAGTAAAGTGAGTGAGCAGGGGCTAGTGTACACACTCGCGGACGTACGCAAACATTAAGATAGCAGCTAGCCCGAGATCTGACGGACCTGAAGTCTTCAAAGCCCAAATGATCCGGAGCCTTTCTGGAGCCATAATCTCCAGGACGAACCCGGCTGAGCCGGAGCCTTTCTGGTTCAGCCTCACCCCTCCCCCCCTCCCTACCTCTTCCCTTGTGTAGTCTGGTTGTAAGTCTGGTTGGTCTGTGCGTAACCCCGGTATGTCTTTTGTGAGTCCAATTACAAAATGAGTTGTCATGTGTACTGTTATATACGACAATGGGTTGGTAGAGTATGTGATGATTGTACCATACACTCAATAAAAACTTTTTTGGTTGAAAAAAAAATAAATCAATGGCTACAAAAGTGTCTATCTTTTTTATGAAAAATGTAAAACAAAGTACATTACATTTAGCTTATAATAGTAATAATCCCCTCAGAACAGGGCACTACTGGCCAATAATGCCTGGCTGTGTTAAAGTCCCTCTGCTTCGCCTTGGGCTTTCAACTCTTCCAGCCAGGGCATTATTGGCCAGTAATGCCCAGTTCTTCTGTGATTATTACTTAAATAATGCATATCAGCTCTGGAGACTCCTGGCTTCAATCCAATGCATTAAAAAATAAAATACAAATTCTAAGTCCTACTCACCCTTGGGGTGGTGATATAAAATTTGTGAGGAGTTTGCTAGCTGAGTGCCTTGATTATCTCATTGGAGGTACAAGAATAGGGTGATTTTATCAAAAACGCAAGTTGGAGCTGATTTTCAGCTCCCGCTCGGTGTGTTTGAGAAGGAACGCTACCGCTTGGGTAGATGCAGTTCCCGAATGAATTTGGCAGGTCATCTGAGCTTTCTGAATAACAACCTTGCCAAATTGTTCAGGAACTGCACAAAATCTTCAATACGTTAGTTATCTAAGTTTATAGAATAGGCCCCATTGTGTTCTAGGATATATGCCTTTTCTGAATGGGACAGTAATTGTTCAGCATCTGGAAGAACAGCTGTTTTTTTTCTGGTCTGAGTTTCTGAGAGACGATAAACAGATGCAGTTTGATACAGAAGTAGTTATTCATTGAAATGCGTTAGTGCCAATCGGGAAACTTTCACGCCGATGGGAGTTTCTGTGAGGAGTCAGGGATCGCGGCGCCCGCGGCCCGGCCCCATCTCATCTTTTTTAAACCCCGCTGCTGAGGTGCGTGCTCCTCGCTGGCACCACTTACCTCCTGCTGCTCTGGGGGTTCCCCGCCGTCCCCGGCGGTCTCTCTCTCCTGCTTGCGCTTCCTTCTCCCATGCGGCTGCTGCGTGTCCAGGCCGCGCGCGTGAACAGTGCGCGCCGGGTGAAGATAATTTATTCACTGCTCTAGCAGTGAAACCACGCCCCTAGCAGACGAATAGGACCTCCTGCCAAAACAAGAGTCCTCACCTGCCTGCCAATCAAGTGGACCTATCCAGGATAGCTCCACGTACTCCTCCAGGCCTGCCTCCACTTCTGATTGGTCCTCCACACTTTATATTGCCTGTCCTCTCACTCACTCATTGCTTGACATAGTTTCCACTAGGATTACTACTCTGGCATTCACTCTCTTATTCTCTCAGGTTACGACTTGGCTTGGCGGACGTCTATCTCTGGCTCTCGACCCCTGCTTGGACAACGACCTTCCGGAATTCTCCAATCCCTGACCTTGGCTAAACGGCAATGACGACGGCACTTCTTCACCGGTACCGGCAAGTATTGTTAGCTAACATCACCTGGCCTGGCAACGCCTAAACACCACACTCCGGACACGCTCCTTTTGCTGTGGGTGCGTGCCCATATACGTTCCTCACCTCAGTAGAAGGGACGGGTCTGGTCTGCGGACAGCATTCCATGTGGCATGTCGGATTGGCACATTTGTACTTTAATGAATAACCACCAAAATACAATATATATTCCCTTTTTTCAAAAAGGAACCAATGGAAACTCAATGTTGAATGTCATTAGACAAGGGTCCCAACAACACAATTATCTAAAGTGTTATTTAATTGCATTTATCAAAAACTTTGCCTCTTTCCAGAGTTTAGCCATGTTTACCATTGAGCAGGCTGTTAATGTTGGTCTCTTTCTCCCAATGCATGTGCATACTTATGGGAACATGAAGGTTCCGGACACAAAATCAGACATGATTCAGAAAGCATTAAAAGACAGGGCTCTGCTAGGATGTGAGAAGAAAATAGTTGCACTGGATACTTGAAATGGGCAAAACTGAGTGTGTGAAACTACAAACTACCAAAATCTTACATTTCAAAAACAAACGCAAAAACAAAACCATTATGACCTTAAAAACAAAAACAAAACAGGAGAAAAAGCAAAACACCATGCCTAGTGCCCATCTCTAATTGTTTCTCCACCTATAATTTTAATTATTTGAAGTTTTTTTAGTTACATTATTTTAGTTTCCTAATTGTTTTATGATTATATACTTATTTTAGCCTTTCCTGATTTTGAGTTGTTTCCATAATTTGGTAAAAATCCAATACGAAAACCAAACAAATTGGGGTTTGGCAAACCCAGAACCTAAACCATAATAAGAAAAATGTGTAGGACCAAATCCATGTCCAACATCAAAACAAAAAACATTTTTACAAGCAAAATACACGTTCAAAGGCCCACCCTTATTATTATGAGCAGTGGGATGAAGCAATACTTCGTTTTTTTTCCAACACCAAACAGTAGGGTATGTGTACATAATTTTAGTAAGTATGAAAATAAATCAAAATGATCCTACTGTACATAATCCCAATTCAATAAAATATTCAGAGATTACAAATACAATGTTTCACACTTCATTTGCTTTTTTTTTAAACAGATTTTCTGCATTTTATAATTATATATGCCTTATCAGGGAGAGAATAATAACGTATGTACAAATTATCTAAACGCTACCATTGATGAGGGAGTTTAAAGAAGCATTTCCTTATAAAAAAAAGGAAGCAGATGGGAATCATGGGGTCCCCGGAGATGGATGACGTTAATTTCAGCCCCAGAACTCACTAACTCCCGATACACTTACCTCTGTAGGCTCATTCAGCAAAAAGTGCACATTTTGCATGCTTATGTCCTCATCCAAAAGTTATGTACATCTCAAGACAAGTCATTGTGTTCTAGGATATACTGTATGCCTTTTCTGAATGGGACAGTAATTGCTCAGCAACTGGAAGAACTGCTGTTTTTTTCTTGTCTGGGTTCCTGAGAGACAAGGAACACATGCACTTGGACAGAGAGGGTTATTCATTGAAATGTGATAGTGCCAATCGGGAAACTTTCAAGTCAATGGGAGTTTCCATGTGGCATGTCGGATTGGCACTTTTGTACTTTAATGAATAACCCCCAAAATACTATATACTGTATATGCCCTTTTTTCAAAAAAGGAACCAATGGAAACTAAGGGGGCTATGCACTAAGCTCCGTTAAGTCACTTTTAGACCGCAAAGTGGTCTTCGAACGAGATTTTTTGCTCAACCCGATGCACTAAGCAACGCAAACAGGCACTTTGCTATCTAAAAATGACTTTTTTCAGGAATTTTTTCTAAGTCCAACTTTGCTCATTCGCAACCCTGTTTGCATGAAATTCTGCCCTTAAGCGGGATGCACTAAGCAACGCAACCTTAGCGTACGCGAAAGTTGCGTTGATCAGAACACGTCAGGTCAGAGTAGACGCAAAGAAATCTGGACTAAGAAAAAATTCTTGCTTTTTATTTTTGCATGCGCAAAACCCATACAGCAGGCCAGCGGGTGTCCCCGGCTTACCCCGCGGGGGTCCCCGAGGGAGCCCGGGGGTCGCGCAGGTGTCCCCGGCTGACCCCGTGGGTGTCCGGGGGTCCCCGGCTCACCAAGCGGGGGTCCCCGTGGGAATGCGGGGGTCCCTGCGGGAGTCCGGGGGTCCCTGCGGGAGTCCTGGGGTACCCGCGGGCCTGCGGTACCAATGTTGCACCTCCAAAAATAATAAACAAGAATTATAACTAAATACACCCCCCTAACACATACTATACAGTAATGGGCAAAATTACTATTATCCACATATAGATAATAATGCATTTGCCCATTTTAAATACATATAACATTCAATAAATACAGTCAAAACATATTGTATGATAATGTATTTAGCATCTTTATTTTGTCATTGTTGTGAATAATGTAATTTGTATTTATGTACTGGCTTCTTTCTGATAGTTAGATTAGAATGATGTGGTTACTTTAAATTAGAATTGTTTTGGCAATGGTTTGGCTTTAGCAATTGAATAGGGAATTGTATAATTGATTTGTATTGTATTTTAATTGTTTGATTGTTTAATTGACTGATGCTAATTGTATTGATGTTGGTTAGTTTCTAATTGATTTCATGATGGCATTGGTGGTTAGGGGACATTGTTCATAGTGTATTTTTTGTTACATATATTTTGCATAGTGTTACATGATGCACAGATTAATTGCATCATGTACACACTCAATGCAATTGTGTGACATTTCATATACATTTGTGGAGCTGCTGATTTGTTGCCTTATATTTACAATAGATGCTGGATTTATTGTAACAGGCAATGTGGTGATTTTAAGATTAAAAAATCATGTTTTGATTTATGCATGTTTTATGTGTTTCATAATGGGCAAATAATATATTATCCATATCTGGATAATAGTTATTTTGCACATTATTGTACTGTATGTGTTGGGGGGGGGGGTGTATTGGCCCAAAGGGTATGTGGGTAGGCCTCCCTTGTGGGTAGTGGGTGAGGGTGATTAGGCCTCACGGGGGGGGGGAGTTAGTGTGGGAGGGTATGTAGGCCTCCCGAGTGGTGGGTGAGGGTGGGTTAACCCCTTAATGACTGTAACGGTTAATAACCGCTATGGTGATTAAGGGGTTAGGGGACATTACATTGGCTATTGTGATTGTTGTGCATGTTTTGCAGCACCGGAGGGGCATGGGCAGAATGAAGATGGGGATGAAGACGGCCTTCATCGTGGTTGCCTGTAAAACGTAAGTGTAAAATGTTTTTACTGTATTTATTGTCATTTATATGTATTTAAAATGGGCAAATGCATTATTATCCATATGTGGATAATAGTAATTTTGCCCATTACAGTACTGTATGTGTTAGGGGGTGGGGGGGAAGTGTGTTGTTTATTGGGGGCAATTGTCCCCAATAAACATGCTAATGTGCTTTAACCCCTTCATTGCCCTAGGGGCTATCCGCTAAGGTAATGAAGCTGCATTAATGTATTTTTATTAATAGTGTGCGGGAGAAGGGGGTCCCCTGCTCCCGCACACTATTATTAAAAATACATTAATGCTGCTTCATTACCATAGCGTATAGCCGCTACGGTAATGAATTATTGTTTATTGTTATGTGTGTTTTAATACTAGTGTAGATGTGCAGGGGGTCTCCTGAGCTGAACCGCATTGGTTTCAGGTCCGAGGACCCCCTTCTTCAGGAGACAGGCCCCTTTATGGGGTGCCGGTATCCCCTGCAGAATGTAAATAACCCGGTCACGTGACGCGGGAGCTTTAAACTGCCGGGGATACCGGCACCCCATAACGGGGCCTGTATCTCCTGAAGTAGGGGGTCCTCGGACCTGAAACCAATGCGGTTCAGCTCCGGAGACCCCCTGCTCATGTACACTATTATTCAAATATATTTATTTAGTGTACGATCGCCTGTAACAGTCTTGCATGCACACCCACCTTACACTTACAAAAAGAGGTTCATAATGTTATATTGTTCTTTGGTTCAGTCAAACTGTTACCAGTGACCCGAAATAAAAAAACATTCTGTTCATGCTCAAAGACATCAAAAAGATCATTCAGATTCTATTTTGGCTCAGTGCTCTTAGAATTTTAGGAACTATAGTTTTGAAAAGCTTTTTTTTTATGGTTAGATTTTAATTAACCATAACTTTATGGAAAAGCTTTCAAATAAACATGTCACTTTTCTTTTTCTTTAGTCTGTATTAAATTTTGCTTCACCACAGATGTAGGGCACTGTTTGTCACATCCTCTCCTCAAGAACCATAAACAGATGCCTTCTTGCAAATCATGGATATAGTTGCATGTAATTTGCTCGTACAGTACCTGATGTTCCTTCGGGTCTGAATGGTTGAATTTGGGAGACCATGTTATTGGAACCTGTGTGTTATTACCTTGAGGAAAATAATATTTGGCTGAAGGCATTCTCATGCACATCATGCTTCTCTTGGAGATGGCAGTGTTCTTGTGTGTACAATTTGCATTGATCATTGATCTTGTATTGGTATCAATTTGTGTTGGCAGTAGACGCTCTTCCACTGCCTTTGTTGCAATTTGTCTACGGATAAATTAGGATATTTCTCAAATTCTTAACCCCTTCAGTGTCACGGATTTATGCAACTGTCAAGCGACAATTTTATTTTGCTGTACATTTGTTTGTGTGATTCCAGTGAGCAGCTTTATATGTACCTATGAGAGCTATATGTTATGTATATAATTTGTCTTCTACTTAACATTGTCCCAGATATTTATAACAGTCATTCATTTAATTAAAATTCATTCTAAATATTATTACCCTGTATCTACTGATACAAGATATGTATAGGTTTACATACTTTGTTTTAGCTAACATACAGATGCAGCGGCCGTTATTCGAACATATCACAGAGCCGTTTTCATGTGCGCTGCTGTACTCCACGTGGCCAATCACACTGTAGCTTTGTTTGAATTTAATGGATCCTGATTTCTTCGGGTGCAATTTTTTGCATTTCCGTGGCAGAAATGAATGGATTGTAATGTGTACAGTACAGTACTGTGTCAATTTCAGGTGTTTAAAAACCAGAACACTAAAATGCCATTCTCTGCACTCGAAAAAATGAGTCAACACGCGCCATGACATGGGTATTCTGAGGTATACAACACATGATATGTTAGAATAACGGCCGCTGCATCTGTAGTTCCAAAATTGGCAAGACTTTTCACACCTGAATGTAAAAGGTGCAAGCCATCATTGACAAGGCAAACCTTCCCCCTATTAGAAAAATACCCCACAAAAGTATACATTTTCTGAAACTACTTGCCCCAAGGAAGTATTCAAACATGGATAGCATGTCTTCCCCACAAAAATCTGGCTGGAAGTCTTTGTTGAGCACAATGTAACTTTAAAAGAAAAATATCAGGGCCCCTAACATTTTAACCTTTGTATTAAAGTTTTTCAAGCAAACTCAATGTAATTTTGTAAACAAATACAAAATTGTATTGGCATAGCTCTCCTAAGTACATTTATACCACATATGTATAGCTTTATATTCTGTTTTGGTCAATACAGACCCCAAGTTAGTAAGATTGTGTAATGCCTCTGCCTTTTTATGTACAAAACTGCAAGCCATAATTGGCAAGGCAAGCTAGCCTGTTGCATACAAATTACCCCATAAAAGGTATATATTTTCTGAAACGACATGTCAAAGGGAATAACAAACATTGGTAACATGTTTTACCTATATTAAACGCTGAGCAAAAATACTGAATACTGAAAATAGAGTAAATTTAAATAAAAAATTATATATACATATCAAGGCCAATAACTTCAGATTTTGCATCGAAATGTATCATACCATCTTAGTGTACTCACTGAAAAAAATACTACTTTTGATTGGCATGGTTTGGGTAACAAGTTTCCACAAGAAAAATTCTGGCTTTGAATTTTTGCTGAAAAGAGTTGTCTTGATATTTTTCTCAAATATGTACTGTCGCGGCCAAGTTTATTTGAGCATTTACCTGGTCTCGGCCGTGACAGTAACCCGCCCGGGACACCACGGCGCGCGCCAAAGCCTCGGAGGAGCGGCCCTCCGATCGGGGCTTCCCCCTCCCCGGGTCTGCCGGATCCCCCGGAACCCCCCACCGCCGTCCCCCACATCGCGGAACACCAGGGCTCCCTCGGGAAGCCCTGGGCACGCGCGCAGGGGGCGCAGGCACCCGATGAAGCGTGACCGCGCATCGGTGATGCGCGGCACGCCGAGGGGATTCAGCTAGCAAGCCGGGACATCTCCCGGCTTGCGGAACTAGCCGAGTTCAAATAAAACGTGTCGCCTCTGTACATACTTTGGAATTAGCATCAAACTTCTTTACACAAGCCCAATGCAGTCATGAAAAGGAATACTAAATGTTATCACACTGGGTCATCTGAGACACTGATATATGTAAAGTTGTATGTACTGTTTTGGTAAATGCAGGTCCCAAGGTACTAAGACTACGGATGGCTCTTCATACCTTAATTTTTCATGGCTGAATATAAAAGGTGCTTGCCATCATTGCAAGGCAAAACTACCCACAAGCATAAAAATACCCTCATAAAATTATATATTTTCTGCAGTGGCACACCACATGGTATTTAAACATTGGTAATGTGTTAACCTCTAATATATTTTTAGTGGGGGAATCTTTGTTGAAAATAATGGTCTGACTATATAGCATGTGAAAAGTTGAATATTAAATTGATGTTAGTTCCATGTGCATATTTGGTCATGAGACCTTGCCAATCTAATTATTGTGCAAAAATAAGGAATCATGTTTGAAACTTTTAAATGCAACATTTTATATGGCTATCCAAATTTTGTCTGGATGAGCTGCCCTGGAACAGGATTGTGTTTTCCTCTGTCTTCAGGCTGCCAGCACTCCTCAGCCTAGCTGTTGCAACAATGTTGTAATCCCTTGTGGGTTTCTTGGCTTCAGCCAGTTGCCTTGGCAACCCCCCTGCCTTTTACCAGTATGGACTGCTCCCCTCGCCTTGCTAGGTGGTATTGTTCTAGTTCATTTCCCATCAGCCAGACAAGCATGCTGTCTTTTAGTACCAGCAGCCATACTGAGCAGCCATCTCTCCTATCCTGGTAAAGTTACTGATTTTTACCTGTCCCTATAGCTTGCATTTAGCCTACTTCCCTCATAGCTCCCCTTCCCTTCCATTGCTCGCATGTCCCAGTGTTCCCTCAGTACCTTTTCCCCCTCTTATTTATATGTTGTTGCCCCAAATAAACACTTCAGCAAGTAAGAAGCTTCCCTTGTTTGATATATGGGATTGAGTTAAACTGCCTGTTCCTATTCATCTCTCAGGGTGTGTGTGGTCCAGACCATGAGCCATAGTACACAACATAAAAAATAAATGATTTCTTCTTATAAAAAATATACCATTGAATAAATTTTTTTAACGTTTTTGTATTTACATGAAAAAGGGGTAGTCAGTCAAAAAGAAGCATTGTTTTAAGCACCACAGGCATACAACCAGTCACAACTTATATTTTCTGCAAGTAGACATTTATTGGAAGACTTGGATGGGTAACTTTAATCTTTAATACTAAGGTGACTTTTGATTGTCCCCTATTAAAATAAAATGACACATTTTGTGAAATGTTGTGGTGGGGGTGCATTTTCATACCATGTGCCATATTGTTTACAAATATGGAGGTAACATTAAACGATACAGGATATGATCAAAGTCAATAATGTCTCATTCTATATTTATAGGGGTACAATTGTGTCTGTGGGGTGTGGTAAAATACATTGTAGCCCCCTGCCCAACAGCTTGTATTGTGTGAGAGTGGGGGGAGGTTGGTATAACCAACAATGCATGTTTATACACACACATTTATGTGCATACTGTATAATACACAATTATACAGTGTACAGTACATATAAATGTATCTATAGGTGCATTTAAATATTAACATATATATATATATATATATACACATTTAATGTACATGTACAGTATACACACTGTGACAAACGCCCCTCTTTTGTAGCGCTGACGTCTGTCTGGGTTCTTCCCGACACAGTCTTCTAGGGTTATTTATACAACAAACAGGAACATGCAAAGTATTACGTTGCTTAACTCAGGCTTCTGCCTGCTTTATTTTCATCCAAGTAAGGTACTGTAGCTTTAACATGTGTAGGCAGGAGGCACTCAGACATTTAACCTTCAGCGGTTTACTCATATCAGTGTTATAGCATTTCACACAGTGTCACTTTTCAGAACCAAACCAAATCAAATAAACCAAATCCTATCCCATTCAGGGATCTAACTACACATCCGAATCAGCTTCTAACTGCTGCTGGGCCAACTAACCTGGTTCCCCAGTTTAAAAGAAGGCACTCTCATTTAGGGTCACTAGATAAAGCATACAGTCTTTTAGATACAGCAATAAAGATTTGTTTGTCTTATCTGTTCGTGGTGGGAACTCGGTCCCAAGTGTCCAGGCAAATCCTCTGGTACTGTGATACTTGAAGGGGCCGTCCACCCCGAACTGGATTCCGGGGAGCAGCGACACCCCCAACCCCCAGGCTCTAAGGAGAGAGACTGAAAAGCAAACCTCTCTGCTCTAAATACCTGTTCTAGTGATTAAGAGAGCAGGTGAGGGAGAACTAGACCCATTGTAATCTGTGGTCTGGATTTTCCATCCACCAGCCTGAGTAAATGTGAAGCTGTGGAATGGATCATTAACTATTCCTGCACTTTCTGACCTAAAATGGGGCAGAAAGCTGCCTAACATCTTTGGACTATGTCACAACACACACACACATATATTTATATATATATATATATATATATATATATATATATATATATATATATATATATATATACATACATACATACACACACACACACACACACACACATACATAAATATATATATATATATAAAACAGAGGTGCATAGTTTACGGCCACTGACAATGTTTAAAATAGATATACGCAAGGAAACTCAAATGTAGAAGTCTGAACTTCACCCTCACTCCGCCATTTGGTGTGCCGAGGCCGCATGGAGAGATACCGTCAAACTTCAACTTGAGGACGCCAGGAGTGTGCGTTCACACTGTATTCCTTCTATGGTTCATATCTCGCGATGGTTGCCTGAGGTACCCGGATACTCAATGGTACTCACGGGATCAGCGGATTCAGCTGCCATTGATCACCGCTGGTAGTGGATCCACATACACACACGGGGGGAGGGAGTTTGATCAGTATAGATAGCAATGTTCATGAGTTCATAAAATCATAAGAGTCCTTGTCCTTAGCCCTACGCGTTTCATCGTGAAACATGCGACTTCATAAGGGGGTGATTAGCTGCAGGTTAGGTGATCATATATAGCTAAATACTTAATTATTTAATTGGATACACATTGAACCTGCAAACGCAAAAACAAAACAAAGTGTCTGCTGATTGGGAAACAGCCAATACAAAACAAACTAACAACTAGGGGAACTGCAAAACAAGTCACCAATGCTCCCACACATTTTCTAATTTCTTCCCCCTGTTTTATTTTTGGTCATAGTATTGGTCCTTTGATATCCCGTCAAATCCAGTCAAGTGTAATTCCTGTCCATTGATGGTTATTTTCAAATGTGATAATCTATGTTCAGTCCACTGTCATTTTTTTTTTTTTTATAACTTGTATTTTATTGGTTTTCAAAGCTCAGAGAAAGTACAACAGATATTCATTACAGGATCGTGAGTTTTTTACATTCCATCCATATGATAACTGAGTACAGTGTATGAACATTATTTAAACCTAACTGGGTCGGTGGGAAAGAAGGGAATGGGTAGGCAGGGGAAGGGAGGGGGGGTGGGTGGTAGTGGACGACGGCCGAAGATCCACTCGAACCTATGTTGCCTAGGTTTCAGCTCCCTGAATCAGCATTGTGTGTTCGATTATATACCTCTCCAACTACTCTACCTGATAGTGACTGACAGCAGTCCGACCAAAGATATCATCACAGGAGAACGCATCTGCAATTATTAAAGCATTATTGTGGTTATCTGTACCCCCGGGATGTCTGTCTGGGCTAACCAGGGTGTCCATACTTTTAGAAAATTTTCGCCTGAGTCATTAATAAGGCTTGTCAGCTTTTCCATCTGACATAGGTACCAAATTTTATTCCGAATTTTGGGAATTGTAGGAATTATATTCTGGTTCCAGAATGCTGCGATCGTGCTCTTCACTGCCGTTGCGAAGTGGGAAATTAGTTTGAGTTCAACTTTTGCTAGTCCTGGTATTGCTCTGTTCAATAGAAAGAGCCAGAGATCCATTGGAATTTCGAGGCCCAATATCCTCTGTAGCCAATCTTTAATTTTGGTCCATATTGGAACTAAGTGAGGACAAGACCACAGCACGTGTAACAAATCTGCTGACTCCCCACATTGTCGCGGGCACAATAAGGAGCGTCCCAGAATAAATTTCGATAATTTTAGTGGGGTGTGATACCATCTCATCAGGGTCTTATATGCGTTCTCCATTAATATTACGCAAATCGAACTTTTGGAGGCTGCTGTCACCATCTGTGACCATTCGTCCATGTCTGGGCTCTCATCTAGATCTTGTTCCCAATTTAACATATAGCTTAATTTGCTTGTTACCTTGACAGCAGAACTGACTACCTCTCTATACATTTGCGATGTGAGTCCTTTTGTTGACGTCTCACTAAGACAGAGCCTTTCGAATGATGTCAATGTCTGGTGAGGGTCAAATTTATTATAAAAAGCTTTGATCTGAAGGTATCTATACAGTTCCGATTGTGGGATATGTTTGTCTGAGTTAATTTGTGCAAATAACATAATTTTGTTATTACCTTCCAGATCTCTAAGTCGTACTATACCTTGTCGTTTCCAAATTGCAAAGTTCGCTCTATCTAAGCCAGGAGCAAAAGATGGATTATCCCAGAGTGGGGTCATCAGGGTGTTTTTGGTAGTTAGATTACATTTAAATTTGGTTGCCTCCCAGATTGATAATGAATTAGTCATTGAGGATAGCGGTGATGGTATAGCTTTCCTAGCTATTTTTGGGCTCCAAATTAAGTTGCCTAGCTCCAATGGGGAGCAAGCAGTGCTCTCTAATGCTACCCAATGTCTCAAATCCGGGTTTGTGTGCCATTGAGAGATTTGGCATAATTGTGTCGCTTTGTAGTATGATAACAAGCAAGGTACCACTAGCCCCCCTTCCGCAGATTGTCTCTGGAGTGTTTGTTTATTCAGTCTCGTTTTTCTGCCCCCCCAAATAAATTTGGAGATTGAAGAATGAAGGCTGAGGATCTCGTTCAATCTGAGTGGCACCGGGAGTGCTTGAAATAGATATAGGATTCGCGGTAGTAAATTTATCTTCACGCTATTAATTTTACCAATCCAAGATATGTTAAATTTTGACCAGCGACCTATATCCTCCCGTAGGGTCCTGATTAACTTGGGGTAGTTTTCCCGATACACCGAATTATAATTCTTGGTAATATGTATTCCCAGGTACTTAATCACTTTATTCTGCCAATTGAAGTTGAAATGAATGGAGATAAGTTTTTCTAATGGTTTTGGTAAATTTATGTTTAGGGCGTCTGATTTAGATTGGTTGATCTTGAACCCTGAGATTTTATTAAATTGACCCAACAACTCAAAGAGATTGGGAAGCGACGTTAAGGGTCTGGACAACACCAGGAGGACATCATCTGCATAAAGGGCTAATTTATGTGTTTGGTTCCCATACTCCAGGCCTGTAATATCCTTATGGTCACGAATCTGAGCCGCTAGCGGCTCCATACACAGGGCGAATAAGAGGGGCGAGAGGGGACAGCCTTGCCTTGTCCCACTTTTGATCTTGAAGGGATCTCAAGGGAAGCCCTGGTTTACCACCTTGGCTGCGGGGTTCGAGTAGAGAGATAAGATGGCTTATTTTTTCACCAAACCCAAGCGCTGCAAGCATAGCTTTTAAATATGCCCAGTCAATCCTATCGAACGCTTTTTCCGCATCTAGACTCAACACCATTATGGGTACTTGCTGTGCATTGGCTATCTCTACCAGATCAATGATTCGTCGGGTGTTATCTGCTGATTGTCTATCTCTTATGAAACCGACTTGATCTGGGTGTATGAGTCTAGGTAGGATTTGACTTAGTCTATTGGCAATTAATTTAGAGTAGATTTTGATATTCGTGTTTATGAGCGAGATAGGTCTATAACTCTTATAATCCAATGGGTCTTTTCCTTGTTTATAAATTAGTGATATGGACGCCTGCAACATTTGTTCCGGGAAAGTGGCTCCCTCCAGTACCCCATTGAACATACGCAATAGATGTGGGGCTAGTAGTTTTATATACTTTTTGTAGTACCGACCTAAGTACCCGTCTGGGCCTGGGGTTTTAGATACCTTCAGGTTTTCGATCACTTGCGTGATTTCTTCCATAGTGAACTCCCCCCCCCCAAACACTACGCTCCCCATCTGTCAATTTTGCTAGGTTTGAGCCCGTTAGAAAAGGTCTTTTAGTACTATGGGTTTGTGCCACTTTCTCTCCGTCATATAAATTCTCATAATATAGTTTAAATTCCTCTACTATTGTTTTGAGGTTTGCGGAGACGGCTCCTTATTTTCGTCGTATCGCTTGAATACTATAATTTGGCAATTTGTTTCTCAATTTATTTGCTAGCAAAGTATCTGGCTTGTTTGCTTTGTCAAAAAATTCCTCTTCGACCAATTCAGTGAGTTATCGGCCTGGGAGGTTAACAGGAGGTTTAGTTCAATTTTAATATCTTTGATTGTCATGAGGACCTTTGGGTTGTGATCTCGTTTATGCTTTTCCAGTTGGTCGGAGTGGGAAGTTACTGACCCTATATTTATTTTGAAGTATTGGTCTATTTCCTCTGCTATCTTTTAGGCCAGTTCTGGGACTCTTAATAAGGACTCATTTAGTTTCCAGTTTGCTCCCGGTTTTTCTAGGCTTAATTGGGTGCACCTCAGCTCTATAGGTGCATGATCCGACCACGAAATATCGTGGATTCCCGCATGGGAGATCTTTGGAACCTGTCTGCTCGATACAAAGAAGTAGTCGATTCTACTATATGAAGAGTGTGGATGTGAATAGAATGTATAATCCCTGTCGAATGAGTGTAGTTCCCTCCATATATCTATTAAGCTGTTGTCTTTCAGAGCCGCTTTTAGTGGTGGGGCCTCTCTGTCAAATTTTCGCGGAGGGCCTGATCTATCAATTTTCGGATTGAGGACTGTGTTAAAGTCCCCTGCTACAATTAATGGACCCTTCGCTATTCTGTGCAATTTGCTAAAGACCATTGTGAAAAGGAAGGGTCGCAACCACATGGAGCGTAAATTGATGCCAGTGTAAGTGGTTGTCCATTTATTGTGCCCTGTATGAGCAGATATCTACCCTCCTTGTCTTTAACCATGGATTCTAACGTAAATGGGCATGTGTTGTTAAAGATGATCGCCACACCTTTCTTTTTCTTGGCGGATGATGCTGTATAGTATTGTCTGAAGTGTTTATCTAAAAATTTGGGGGAACTGCTAGTGCTAAAGTGCGTTTCCTGCAATAACACTACGTCGGCATGTCGCCTCTGGTAATCTGTAAACGCCAATCTTCTTTTCGTTGGACAGTTTAGTCCCTTCACATTGTGAGATAGTAGTGTCAGCCCCATGGGAAATTGGATAGATAGTCACATACAGTAAATCCATAGTGGAGTGTAAGATGTGTATAGATTCAACATTTACCTTACAACTGTCCTTGCAGATAGCAGTTGGTTTTGTTTTTTTGGTTCTCCTGGCTTTGAACGGACTCCTCGACCAACCTTGGGAAGGGGTAAAGGGAAGGGAAAACGGGTGGGAGAGAAACAACTTGGGAGATTCTCTTGAGGCCTTAGACCACTTCGAATCTCTTGCCTCTGGGGATTTTCTGGGTAGCAGGACTCCACTGCCGTGTGTCCTACTGGCCGTACGAACTCGGCCTCCAGCGTCCCCGAGTTCTTTATCGATTGGCCTGGTTAACTCCAGGTCAATCCTTGATGGTCGCATAGCAAGGACCGTGGGTGAGATACGCCCACCCCACGGCGTGGCTTATTTTATATCTCATAAACACACCAAATTAACATATAACAACACACCGGACTGTATGCAAGCATATCCCAATATAGCGCAAAGCTTATATTAATATGTTTCTCTTTAGTCTTCTCAGTACTGTTTATAATCCATGCTATCTGTCCCCCACCCCTACACCCTCCCCACCCCGTTTATCCTGTTGTTATCAAATTGACACCACTCTATTATACTTGCCCACATTCCTCTGGGTCTTCACTCTTCTCTTTGACATCCTGATGCCTTTATGGATCTTTTGTGATGTTTGGCGACAAAATCCGGTTATTTTTATGAGTTTTGAGTGCTTATATTGTTCAGCGGGGCTCAGCGCAGCTAGGCTATGCTACCATGCTCTTTGCCTTCGTAGCTCTGCCTCGATTCATCCTTTTTTAATTGTTTTGAATAAATACTTTGTTTCTCCTCATCACACTATCTGAGATTTCAGGGTTGTAGCAAAAATCAGACTATAGAGGTGGACAGTGTTTGTGGCGAGCAGGCTTGATGCAGTAGCTAACCAGATGCAAAGAACAACTTCACAGAAGAACCAATGATGTTGAACTTTATCAACAATCCATAATCTTAGTGACTATGAGACTTGTTTTATCTTTTATTTTTCACTTTATGTTGGGTTTTTTTCCCAACAATTATTAATAACACCCGGTGTATGTATTTAACTTATGCTTGGATTTGCAAAGAAGAAAGCAAAGCACCACTAGTAACACAGCTTCATAACAAAGGGAAATTGGTTACAAAAAGTAAAGTGTCATTGAACATGAAAGAAAACAAAGCAGTGAAAGATAGACAGCAGTATTATTTATCTCTGCTATTTTTAATACTAATTTCACATTCCTTACAAAAAAGTATGAAAGTCTTTCTCAAATAAACACTCATGCAAATATTTTTCTTAAATAAATAAGAAATGACAAAGTGAAGAAATCTTTGAATAATTATTTTCATATGAATGCGAAAGACATCCATATTTACGAATGATATTAATAATATCAGCATCACACAATATTATTTGTTTGGCAAGTGGTATGCGGTATTTATGGAGAACCAGCATTTTCCCCTCAATTAACTTTTGGCTGGATAAATGTCCTCCCTGAGGATTCTTTTTGGCTGAGCAATATATACTGAAGATAAACTCTTAGGGGCCTATGCACTAAAGGTTCATAAAAAAAATCGCTGGTCCGTTTAAATCACCGTTTTTATAAGCGTTGCTATCACGTTATTCAGAAAGCCATCATTACCTGTCATAGCAAAATTCACAAAACGGGCGATTAGCCGGTGATCTGATGAACGACCCTCTGAAAAGGCCTTACCCGGTGAGTTGTATCTGTTGCAGAGAGCTGCTCTGAGAGATCTGTCTCTCCCTGTGCAAATCTTGCTGAAATGTATGTGTATACATTTTAATTATGTTAATAGTTTAGATGAGCAGGGTCTTCTGAGCTGAACCGCATTAGTTTCAGCCTCGGTGACACCCTACTTTCCGAGATACAGACCCTGTTGGGGTGCCGGTATCTCCTATGCATTTTATTCCCACAGTCACATGACGTGGACATTTAAATGGGTAGGAGATACCGGCACCCCATTACGGGGCCTGTATCTCGGGAAGTAAGGGGTCCCTGAGGCTATCCGCTATGGTAATGAAGTTTACTGTAAATGCATTTTTATTGCATAGGATTCATGCCAGGGGTATCTGTTGCTAATATTAATGGATATCAGCTGCAGAGATTCCCGGCATCAATCCTATGCAGGAAAAATTCATTTTTTTTTTCTAAGTCCCATCTCGCCGCTTCTCTGCAGGTTTCCAACACCTTCACACTAACTTTTTCTAGTGTGAGGATTTTGTGACAAAATCACCATTCTAGAGTGGCGATAGGCGTTCATAGCCTAATCACTGCTACTAGAATTGCACGAGTTTATGAACATGCCGAAAAGCAGCGATAAGTGGCTTATCACCTATGATTTTTTTTATGAGCAATTTTTTGGGGGCGATTCAGTCTTTTATCACCCACTTATCTCTGCTTACTGAATAGCAGTAGGCATTTGGGGTGATAAGTTCTTGATAAGTGGCTTATGAATGCTTACTGCATAGGCCCCTTAGTGGGCTTAGACATTAGAGCTGTCCATGGTTATATAGAAATAGGATTCAGTTTCAAAAATGATATTTTCAGTTACAGCTCTAAACTAGCACAGTAAAAGTTTCAACATACTATATGATTCATAGTTATGCAGTTTCTGCTTCACTGTGTTTCTAAAGTCCTGCACATACATAATGATTTATAGTCCTTTGATTTTTTTATTTTATTTACTTTGTCATGGTCCTTTCAAAACTTCTCAAATTGTATATGTAAAAAAAACAAGTACCCATTCTAATGAAAAACTCCAAACAAGAAAGGCTGGAAGAATTCTATTCAACACAACTTAATGATTGCTTTATTAGAACATCATGCCCCGGGGAGAGGGGTGAGTGCTGGGCACTGCACTCTCCATTAATGGGTATGTGAGATGATGGCAACTTTTGTAGCAGAAGAGCTTGAATAATATCTGTCCCAATACCATTACAAGTACAGACCAATTAACTCCAAAAATTAGATTAACCTACATCCCAACTATCTGCCCTAACCTGAGTAATGGTCCCAATCTGAGTATCTGACTCCGCTTGTGTACCTGCCGCAAAACTATTACCAATATGGACCAACCAACTCCGAAAATGAGATGAACATACCTCTGAACTACATGATCGACCTGAACATCTACGTACAGCACACCCCTTGCATCACGAATGGGTTGCTGCCATCCAATTTTAAACGCGTGTATATGCAAGGTAAATATAAGTTTACATACAGTATTTTACAGTAGAACCTTCATTCCCAAATGACTTGAATATACATTCCATAGACCACGATGCAACTACAGTAAAAGTCCTGGATATGCGTTCCATAGATCACACATGCGCCTACATTAAAAGATCTGGATATGTGTTCCATGGGCCACGCATGTGATTCTATTAAAAGATCTGCAAATGCATTCTATAGACCAGGCATGCGCCTATTATACTTTAAGCATTTATTATTTGTTGTGTATTAATAGGGTACAGTATATAATCTCAAAATTATTTTACAGAATTCAAGCTGTCAAATCGACAGCCAGAAGAAGATGTTGATTGCAGTTTCTGTGATTTGGCTACTCTATTGACTAGATGGATGCATGAAATAAACAAAGGTTTCCCTCCTCCCCGACTTCGATATTCCCAAGTGGAACCCCTCCACCCCCAAGGTCCCTTCTCATTTATTATCTGCCTTTCCTTGCTGTGTAGAGAAACTCAGTCCCCCCTCCCCCACCCTCCCCCGCCCCCCGTGCCCACCACCTCTTAAATTGAATTTTGGAGGGGGACATAGCACCAACCATACTTGTATGGTAATGTGTATAAATGTATTAAAAATTAATCAAAAATTGATCACAAATTGTCTTGATAATGGAACAAGGCAGAATAGAGATTGGTATAAGACACGACTATTATCAATAGAGAGAAAGAATGTCTAAATCCTCATTTAACCCCAAAGGTACCATAGTATTAAGTTGAAAAATCAAATAACTCTCCTATTTAGAACGTGCCTTAACTATATCACCTGCCCTTCTATCTATTGGAACCACTTGGTTGCTCAAGCAGCACGGCCCAAACTACTAGATAGGAAGGGAGGGAGGGGTGGGGGGGGGCGATTGAAGCCGCTTTCTGCATGTGACATCACACGTCCTCCGCAAAGACAATGAATACCTCAATGCATTTCGCATAAACTACGCTTCGTCAGGGGGTGTATCAATACACTCTGAGAGCTGCCTTTATATATGTGAAGATTTCTTCCAATTTGGAGGCGACCGAATTTGGGGGCGCTTGCCACCCACACATGAGCTATTGGTGCTTGCCAGCCACTTGTGCACATGCACAATCTGCACTTGCCAGCCTCGCATGCACAATTGGAACTTGACGGCCGCTCATATGCAAGTGCCAATCGTGCATGCGCGACCATCACATGGTGTCACGTTGCCATGAACAAAACAGCGCAGCGCTAAAGGAGGTTGGCAACAGGAAAGTACCAAATGGCAGAATATTTTAAATCCGATATTGGGTGCCGGTATCTCCGCAGTGCTTAATTGTGCAAATCACATGATGTGGGAGAATTGAATATGGCTGAAATACCAGCACCCCATACTGGGGCCTAAATTTCAAGAAGCAGGGGGACCCCGGGCTGAAAATAAAACAGTTAAGCCCCAGAATCCCCTGCTTCAAACCTATGTCATTTTTGCCACTTAAGTAATGAAGGGGTTAAACCTAAGTAAACAGATATTAAGCCACAAATAAGTGTGTTTTTTGCGATGCAGTGCCCAATTAATGAACTGAAGCACTCACAGTCGGTCTGTTGCAGTCAGTTGACCCAATGCAGTGTAAATGATGCTATCTGCAAGCTGAAGTCCCCCTCAGAGTACAGGGAGTCAGAGATGGCGGTGCAACTGCCTTGGAAAGAACGTATGACCAAAGATTGCAATAAAATATCTAGGTACAAAAATTTATTGGCACATGAGGAAACAGCAAAAAAGTCCTCTTACGCGTTTCGCGTGGTCTCCCACGCTTTATCATATATACTCTTTGATAAAGCATGGGAGACAATGCGAAACGCGTATGAGGACTTTTTTGCTATTTCCTCATCTGCCAATAAAATGTTGTACCTAGATATTTTATTGCAATCTTTGGTCATACGTTCTTTCCAAGGCAGTTGCACCGCCATCCACGACTCCCTGTACTCTGTTGACTTTCTCTGGTAGGAGCACGCCGACAGCACCTGGATCTCCAGACGATCAACTAAGTGAGTAAACTTATTCATCTATTGTTACCTACTCCATGTGTCACTATATATCTACAGTTCCCTAAACCAGCGGTGCGCAAACTGTGGGGCGCGACAACCAGGGGGGGCGCGACACTGCCGACGGGGGGCGCGGGGTTTACAGAGGCCCCGCGCGCTTCCCGAAGGCACTTAAATTAAGTGCCGGGGGAGCTGCAGGGCCTCTGTAAACCTAACTTACCGTGGCTCCGGCGGCTTCCTCCCGGTGTCGCCATGGCAACGCGGCGTCAAAATGACGCTGCGAGGTCATGTGACGTCACGTTGCTATGGCAACGTGACGTCATTAAGCCGGAGCGCGGGTAAGTTGGGGTTGGGAGGGGGGCGCAGGAGTGAGGGGACAGTCGGCAGGGGGGCGCAGGGAAAAAAGTTTGCGCCCCCCTGCCCTAAACCACTGACAACCACATAAGATTTACCTATTAAGGCTAGTGGGAGTCTATCAAGAGTGGTAATCAAAGGACATTATATGTGACTTTACTGATTTTGGCTGATGTGGACCATGGAGGTCTAGGCTTATCATGCTTTCTTATAGGCTTTCTTTGGAAAGGAAAATAAGGTTCTAAAGGCTACACATTGTATGTTTAACACGTGGACATTCCTTGTGGGCATTGCTAGGGGAGCATTCAACCCCTTACTCTTCGGCTGAAGTCCCCGTCAAAATGAAACGATGAGAAGAACATAGAATAATACAATTTTATATGCAGTTACAGGACTGCATAGAAAAGTAGGGAATGCACTCACATAATCCAAGTCTGTTTAGCATAATGAGTGTGTTAAGGGCACACTCTAGCCTCTCTGAAATACACCAACAACTACTGCAGATCTGCCTCATGTATCTTGTATGGCCTTGCTGATATGGGAACTTCCGTGTCTGCGCGCGCACCACAGTATGCTGTACCAGTGGAATCAGGATGGCTGGCTGGTCTGTATGGTGTCCTCCGAGTGACAAAAAACCCACTGCATTTCATCTTCATCAGGATAATTCTTCCTCAGGGGTTCTAACATCCTGACTCACAGATGAGTTTAAATAACTCTGACTCAGGCCCTCATTCTCTCCCGTCTTGATTACTGTAACCTCCTGCTGTCCGGCCTTCCTGCCTCTCACCTGTCTCCTCTACAATCTATCCTAAATGCTGCTGCCAGAATCACTCTATTATTTCCTAGATCTGTCTCAGCATCTCCCCTCATGAAATCCCTCTCCTGGCTTCCGATCAAATCCCGCATCTCACACTCCATTCTTCTCCTCACTTTTAAAGCTTTATACTCTTCTGCCCCTCTTTACATCTCAGCCCTAATTTCTCGCTATGCACCATCCCGACTCGCGTTCTGCTCAAGGATGTCTTCTTTCTACCCCCTTTTGTATCTAAAGCGCTCTCCCGCCTTAAACCTTTTTCACTGACTGCCCCACACCTCTGGAATGCCCTTACCCTCAGTACCCGACTTGTACCCTCTCTATCCACCTTTAAGACCCACCTTAAGACACACTTGCTTAAAGAAGCATATGAATAGCACTGTAGATATTCTGAACACATGATACATAAAGCTTGGCCCCCTGCAGACTCACTTACCAGAACTCCCTCCTACTGTCTCTGTACGTTCTCCCTACCTACCAATTAGACTGTAAGCTCCTCGTAGCAGGGACTCCTCTTCTTTAATGTTACTTTTATGTCTAAAGCACTTATTCCCATGATCTGTTATTTATATTATCTGTTATTTATTTGATTACCACATGTATTACTACTGTGAAGCGCTATGTACATTAATGGCGCTATATAAATAAAGACATACAATACAAAAATACATCCGGGTAAGGATAGCGCCAATCAAATTGTCCTAAATCCCTTTCAATTGATCAAGTGTTTCAGGTGTTGGGATAGTTTTGCAACGTACAGTATGCTAATTAAATGGCATTAGCCAAACATACAAACTTTTTAATACAACATAATCTAAAAAATACAAATGACACTTTATTTTAAACAGTACTAAAAAATAAAATATAATATTACTCTAATCATAAAATACAATAAAATGTAACTCTTGGATCTATCAAAATATGTATGAGAGGAGACCTGTTAGTTTCATGGTCACTAAAATTGTTACGTGATATTTTATATAGAATAACCACAGATTTCAATGCAATTTAGGCAAAAATTGATTTCTATAAAAAAAACCACTAGAATATTCTTTAGAAATACTCATAACCTTATAAGGGTCATTTGTACAATACAATGGTATTAAATACAATGTTTAAAACAATCTTTTAGCGTTATAATTACTTTAAAGTTTTAATGACCCAATTGCATTGGAAATACGCTTCAGCTCAAAAAAGGACCTAAATCAAAATCCAAATGTAACCCCAATAGTTTTAAAGTTTTTAGCTTATAAATCCATATGGTTTCTTTTTGGAATAACTATTTTTCCCTATTCTGACCTCTCCAATTGGTGGTAATAAAATCGATGCCTTTAACCAACAAACCTTTAGGATTAGACTGATGATGCAGATAAAAATGTATACATGCACTGTGAGATTCCAGCCCTATTTTTATATTTTGGACATGGTCTAGTAAGTCAAATATTTTTTTAATTTAATATGATGTATTTTACTGTATGGGGCCTATTCTATAATACTCGATAAACCACCTATCGAACACTTATCAGCCAAAATGCCCACTGCTATTCAGTAAGCCTCGATAAGTGGGCGATAAAGGCATGAATCGACAAATTTTTCAGAAATAATTAAAAAATCGCTGGGTGAGAGGTGATAAGCAACTTATCGGCAGGTTCTGAAACTCGTGCAATTCTAGTAGCCGTGATTAGCTTATCGAGGCCAATTGTGGCTCTAGCATGGCCAGTTTCTCCCAAAATCCTCACGCCAGGAAAGTTTGCGTGAGGCTGGTGAGAAGCTGCTGAGAGGTGGCGAGACGGGACTTAGAAAACAAAATGCATTTTTTTCCTGCATCGGATTGATGCCGGGAGTCTCCGGAGCTGATTTCCATTAATATCAGCAACGTAGACCCCAGGCATGAAACATGCAATATAAATGCATTTACAGGCAACTTTATTACTTTAGCGCCTAACCGCTAAGGCAATGAAGGAGTTAACCCAACCTGCTGCCCACCTACCAAGGGCCAAATACCTCCTTCTCCCACACCCGCTACCCACAATAAACATTTAAAGCACAACAACACTAATGCCCACCTCCTCTACACCCACATGATTGATACCAGAGCTAGCGAGTGTCTGGGGGTCCTCAGGTGGTCCCTGCCGGTGTCCAGGGGGTCCTCAGGTGGTCCCCATGGGTATCCAGGGGTCCTTGGGTGGTCCCCATGGGTGTCTGGGGGCTCTTTGTTTGTCCCTGTTGGTGGTCCTCACGGGTGTTTGGGGGCCCTCGGGTGGTCCCTGCGGGTGTCTCTGGGTCTTCAGGTGGTCCCCGCAGGTGTCTGCTGGCCCTCAGGTGGTCTCCACGGGTGTCTGGGGGCCATTAGGTCACCCCGTAGGTGTCTGGGGGCCCTGGGTGGTCCCTGCGGTTGTCTGCGGGGACTTTGGGTGGTCCCCTCGGGTGTCCAGGAGCACTCGGGTGGTCCCGCGGGTGTCTGGGGGCCCTCATGTGTTCCCTGTAGTTGTCTGGGGGTGCTCGGGTGGTCCCTGCGGGTGTCTGGGGGCGCTCGGGTGGTCCCCATGGGTGTCTGAAGGCCCTCAGGTGGTCCCCACGGGTTTCTGGGAGACCTCAGGTGGTCCCCATGTGTGTCTGGGGGCCTGCGGTTTTCTGGGAGCCCTCTGGTGCTCCCTGCGGGTGTCTGGGGGCCCTCAGGTTGTCCCTGAGTTTGTCTGGGGGCACTCAGGTGGTCCCCATGGGTGTCTGGGGGTCCTCAGGTGGTCCCCACGTGTCTCTGGGGGCCCTTAGGTGGTCACTGTGGGTGTCCTGGGGCCCTCAAGTGGTTCCCATGGGTTTCCAGGAGCCCTCGGGTGGTTCCGTGGGTGTCTGGGGGCCCTTGGGTGGTCCCGTGTGTGTCTGAGTGTCCTTGGGTGGTCCCTGCTGGCCTGCATTACCAATCCTGTGGCAAAAAATGATGTGGAATACATTTAAATAAATACCCTTCCCCCCCCCCCCAACACATACAGGTCAAAATAACTATCATCAAGATATGAATAATAGCTCATTTGCCCATTATAAAATCAAACATTTGCCAGCCAGCATAAATAAAGTAAATTAAACTTTCTAATTACCCCTGCTCTCATGAAGGGTGTCCTTATCAGCATACAGCACGGTCAGGTCCTCTGATGCCAGAATACATGGAAAAAAAACAACAATCTCATGGCCCCTAACCCCTTAATCACCTATAGTAAATAAGGGGTTAACCCACCCTCCCGCACTACTTACCTGGGATGCCTAACCACCCACCCCGGACCCACTATACCCACCCTGTACCCATTGATTGGCATAGTAGTACATCATAACCATACAATATGGGCATGATAAGCTACTATAGCAGTCAATGGTCACCCTAATACAAAAGCATGAATGTCCAAAATACACAATAATAAAACATATACATCAAGCACCTAACCCCCCAGAAACAAAAATTAAAAGCACTATCCAACCAAGCAATGACCTAAATAAAACCACTAGCCAATCAATTAAATAAATAAAGCCACCAAGCATTCAATAAAATAATTAAAACCACTAGACGATCAATTACATAAATCATACCACTAGCCAAAAAAATTCATTTAATACCTAAAAGCAGTAGTAGACACAACAATTAATTAATACAACCACTAGGCAACACATCAATTAAAACCAGTAGCCAACAAAATACATCATTAAATAAAAACGCTAACAAATCTGTAAAAAAACAAAAACAATAAACAAGCTATTACAATTCAAAACAATTAAATCTAAACAATAAACCAGGCCTGCACAACTCCATTCCTCGAGGGCCGCAAACAGGCCAGGTTTTCAGGATATCCCTACTTCAGCACAGATGTCTCAATTAGTGGCTCAGTATGACTATGCCATTCCCCTATGCCGCTCTGCTCCTGCTCAGCTCTCCTGCTATTATGATCTCCTGCCGCCCCCACCGCACGCTCGCACGCCCGCCCGTCCGCCCACCCGCCATCTTCTTATCTTCATTCACCTGCAGACTTGGGACCTGTCCTGCTGTACTCCCGCCACAAACCGGGCACACTCCCGCCACCCGCTTCATCCTCCACTGACATGGGACTTCTCCTGAAACATGGTAAGTGAAAAGATGGGGTTAGTACTGTAGACACTTTATAATAAAACAATTTGTTTTTACTACATCGATTCTAAGACGCACTGCGATTTAAGACGGGAAAATCAGAAAAAAGGTGCGTCTTAGAATTGAGGAAATCGGGTATATATATATATATATATATATATATATATTGGAGCTATTATTCACATCTGGATAATAGTTATTTTGAACATTACGTGTGTGTTGGGGGTGGGGGGGTGTATTTATTTAAATGTATTCCACATTTTTTTTAAATTGTTATTATTATTATTTTTGAATGTATTCTTGCTGGCATCGGAGGACGTAGCCCTGCAGTATGCTGACAAAGACGCCCTTCATGATGGCAGGGGTAAGAAAGGTTTTTATTTACTTTATTTATGCTGCCTGGCTAATGTTTTGTTTAATAATGGGCAAATTATCTATTATCCATATCTGGATAATAGTTAGTTTGCACATTACTGTACTGTATGTGCTTGGGAGGGGTTGAGGTGTATTTATTGAAATGTAAGCCATCTTTATTTTTTTTTGCAACACTAATGGTACCGCAGGCCAGCAGGACACCCGTGGGACCATCCGTGGGACCATCCGGGGACCCCCGCCAGCCTGTGGTATTAATCCTGTGTATAGAAAAATAAATTATGGTTTTATGTTGGGGCAAAGGGGGTGAGTGGGTTGTGTATTGGTGTTTATTACATATTGCAATGGTTATTGGTGGCCTAGGAGGTGGGTAGTAGGGCTGTTGTGTGTATTTTTGTTTATTGTGGTTAGTTGGGGTGGGTGAAGGGGTAGTAGCCCCAGGAATGGGTGTTTAGGCCTACTGGGTGGGTAGCGGGAGAGGTTAACCTCTTCATTAACTTAGCGGTATTAACGGCTAACATAATGAAGGGGTTAAGTCCACCCGCAACACCCCCCCCCGTATGGCTTAAACACTGACCAAGGGCCAAATACCACCTTCACCCACCACCGCTACCCACAATAAGCATGGCACTGGTGGTTAACTCCTTCATTGCCTTAGCGGTTGGCAGGACGATTTTGAGAGGAATTCTCCATTCTAGAGCGGCGATCAGCCTCGATAAGCTGATCGGGGCTACTATAATTTAGAGAGTTTGAGAAACTGTCGATAAGTGGCGATTAGTGGCTTATCCCTACGCGTTTGGCGATTGTTTTTCTCTGCAAAAAACCCGGCGATTTTTGCTCTTATTGGAGTTTACTGAATCGCTGTAGGCTTTTTTGGCGATAAACTGGAGATAGGTGGCTTATCGCTATTTATAGCATGAGGCCCTATGTCTGATAATGACTTCAATTTTCACTACTGTTTATTGGTTATTATACTGTAGCTTTGAAACCTTTTCCATTTTCTTTCTGTCTTTCTTGGTTATAAAGTCTCTCACGGGGCCCAGCATTCACCGCCACGTCTTTAATTATCAGAGACAAAATGAGCCTAGTGTAGGCCAAAAAAAAAAAAAAACCGTTGAGGCAGCCAAAGAGTGCATAAAGATGCAATATTTGTTCAAATATAACACATAATGGAAGGCTGTGTCATTTAAACCTCTTAAAATGACATTTCGAATGACTAATTTCCAAGCATTATGCCATATGTAAACAATGCAATAAAAATAGCATTCGAAAAAGAAGATCCTCCCTGAGAACAACCCATTTTGCCTTACTCATTAAACATTTTTTGCTGTTTCTTGGCTCTCTCAATCAGTCTCTAAAAGTACACACTGCTTTTTGGCTGCTTAAATTTTCTTTGAAATAAAGATTAATCCTGTGTTCTTGACCCTTGAGTAGTACTTAATTTATTTGCACAACTTTTAAAACAGTAGTTATTATTATGATAAATATTACCAATAGCTGACATAGCAACATCTGGCTGATCTAAATGTTATTAGTGAATCAAAATTTACAATAGCGAATCCACAAATATTCATTTTTAAAATTGATATTTTTGCTGTTTACAAAAATGATCAGCATTAGTACCCAATCTCTGAACATACATTTAGCACTGTGGAATACATACAGTTTCTCTGCAATATGTATTAGAAACAAATATTATCATTTTGTTTTGAGTTTATCATAATACCTGTGTTAAATAGTATTTATCTACGTCCTTCATTGCAGCATATAGTTTGAGGGCCTTACTGGCTCAGGGCAACACATGTTTCAGTTTGCCCATACTTTAAGTGTAACCTCCGCTTGGACAAACCAGTGTTCTGCTCTACTTAAAGTAGATGTGTGTTTATTCCTTTGGTCAGGGGCTTCATGCTACAGGGACTTTTCAGGCAATCAGGCTTGCAGGCAGTAAAAGTCATTTTCCACCTCATAATACAGTACAGATTTCCAGAAGTGGTCCATGTTGGCCATAAAACAGCACTTCAGGAAATCAGATTTTACAGATAATGACAAAATCAAAGCTGAAGATGCAGGGATTCAGAAGGATTTCTTAGAAGGAAATCTAGTTTGTTTATGCCAATCTTGTGGTACTGAGCCTGGGGAAATTGAGTCCTTGAATATTAAATTATTAAATGTAATGGTTTGGCTATTAATGAACTTAATTCCTTAAGAACTCTTGGGTGCATGCCATAGGAGCCGGGTGCCTTATTTACTTTCATTTTATGAAGCCACCTATGAACTTCTTCCTCAGTTAACCAATTGCAATTGCAATTGATTCTTCCCTGGTAAACACAGAGGCAAATAATTTGTTTAATACCTCTGCTTTTTCCTTATCTCCAATAATCTGCCTTCCCATCTCACACTGAAAGGGTCCTATATTTTCCTCTCTCATTTTTTTTTATTAATAAGGTACTTAAATAACTTTTTAGGGTTGATCTTACTGTCTATTGCAATATTTTGTTCATTATTGTGTGACTTGCTATTTTATTGTACAGTATGTGGTTAATAAATATTTGAATATACTATTGGAGGCTGCTTTGAGCTCTTTTATAAATACCGTCAAGATAATATCATGAGGTAATACGTATTTTGATCAATCTGGCACACAGAAATGAATTACAGCTGTAGGTTGCCTTAAAAATACATGAATTGTTTTTGTGGCAGTTTTAACTGCTGACCATGCCTTGTTTTATGTGTTTATCTAGGGATAAAGGTATCTGGAGTTGGCATCTGGTTTTGTAAATGGGGGAATTGAAATATAGGAAATAAATAGAAACCTTCTAATGTATCTTGAAAGGAATTCTTTTGTGTCCTGCAGAATATGAGAAGGTGTGGCTAAAACAATAGTCCCAAATGTGTGTAAGTTTACTGAATGTGAAATATCATAAGCCTGACACCAGTTGATGAGAATTACAAATTAATTTTTGGAACAGGAGGTAGGAAAGGCGGATGGGCACTAATCCTAGTAACACTACAAGCTAGTAAAATAAAATTACTTTATTTAGAAAAAAGGTAGGACATCATAGTAGAACCACTCTAACGCGTTTCATCCCTAGCATGGGACTTTATCAAAGAGTATATGGTTCAGTATACAGACACAACTTATATACATGTGAGCCACATCTGATTGGTCAAAACCAAATTGGACACAGCAGGTAGTAATAAACACATGAATGAAAACATATTAACACTGGCATGTCTGTAATACAACAAGAAACTTCATAACACATGATGAACTATATAATATACTAACCAAAAAAGGGGGGGGGGAAGGAAAGAAAAATAAAAATAAAAAATATATAGAGATTAAAAACAAAGAAGATAGTATAATGTCAAACACCCAAAAGTTTGGAAGTACTAAATAAGGAAAAAAGGAAAAAACTATCATGGAAGAGAAGAAAAGAAAATATTCATGGGAGATAAAAATCAACTACGCATAATTAGTACCGTTAAGTATTAATGCAATGGTACAAGTAAGTACAGATAATACAATAATACAAATACGTTTTGTTCATAGAATAAAATACATTTCATAACTTATTCAAGTTGTTCTGTTGTTATTTCCTGGAATAGCAATAAATAGCAAAAGGTTTTATACATATGTCAAATAGTAAGATGATGTAGACATAATACAATGTATAATAATATTCTTCATACCTCTATAAAAAATGTTTCAATTCCCAATCAGAATTCATTCCTGAGGGATAGAGAGTATTAAGAATATAAATCCAGTACATTTCTTTCTGATTTAGTCTATTCTCCCTATTGCCTCCCCTGGGGTGACGGGGTATATGTTCAATGGCTGTGAAGGAGAAGTTGCCAATACCTCCCCTAGGGCATTGGGTGAAATGTCTGGAGACAGGATGGACCAAGTCTTTCCTCTTGATCAGACGGGTATGTTCAGCTATGCGTAACCTCAAAGATCTAATTGTGCGTCCCACATATCTGTGGCCGCATGCGCACAGAAGAACATATACAACAAAAGATGTATTGCAATTCAGAAAAGTCTTAATATAAAACTTCTTTGACCCATTTGAATAGGTTATAAATTTAGAGGGTAATGCATATTGACACATTGAGCAATTTGCGCATTTATGGAAACCTTTAGGTATAGTGCTAATGTTAGCAGTTTTTTGTTTGGAGTCAAATAGACTGGGAGAAAGATGGGAAGCTAGGGTTTTTGCCTTACGGAAGGTAAATCTAGGGCCACTAGATAATAAAGGGCCAATATCTTCATCAAGGAGAAGAGTATGCCAATGTTTTGATATTATCTTAGAAATAAGTTGTGATTGAGCACTATAAGTAGTTACAAAGAATGGAGTTTGTGTATTATTAGAAGATATACTGTATTATTAGAATTAGTTGATTTTAAACCAGTTCTTTGAATCAAAGTATCTCTATCCATAGAGTCAGCTTTATTGAATGCTGTCTCTACGTCTTGTGTGGAATAGCCCCTGGCTATGAATCTGTCAAACATTTCTTTTGATCTTGACAGGAAAATGTCATTGGTAGAACAGAGTCTTTTTAATCTCATAAATTGAGAACCAGGAATATTCCTTATCAATGAGCGGGGATGACAACTCCGCGCATTGAGAAGCATATTCCTGGAGTTCTTTTTGCGATAAATATCGGTTTGAATAAACATCTCATTGTCAATATACAAGGTTAAATCTAAATAATGAATGTGATTAATATTGTGCTCATAGGTGAATTTAATATTATAATCATTGGTGTTTAAATAGTGAATAAACAAAAATAAAGAGTGCTCATCACCATCCCAAATTAATATAAGATCGTCAATATATCTCTTATAAAAGATGATATTTTGACGAAAGAGATTTTTAGAGTGATAAATAAATTGTGCCTCCCAAAAACCCATGAACAAATTAGCATATGAAGGTGCAAAACTCGTGCCCATTGCAGTGCCTAATTTTTGTAAATAAAAATGTGAATCAAAAAGAAAATAATTGTGCGTGAGTAAAAAGAATATTGATTCTTGTAAAAAAGTGCAATGTGAAACTGATAATGTGGATAAATCGAGAAAATATCGTATCGCTTTAAGACCGTGGTTGTGATCAATGATGGAATACAGGGAGGAAACATCTAATGTCACCCACCTGTATTCCTTGTGCCATGTAACAGCCTGTAATTTGACAATGAGATCTGCTGTATCCCTAATATAGGAGGAAGGTAATTGAAGTACCAGGGGCTGTAAGAATTTGTCCACATACCGCGATAACCCATCTCCCAAAGATCCAATGCTCGCCACTATTGGTCGTCCAGGAGGGTCGACTAGCGATTTATGGATCTTTGGAAGATGGTGGAATACCGGAATCACGGGATGTGGACAATTCAGAAACTCACATTCCTTGCAACTAATGACATTTACTCTCTATCCCTCAGGAATGAATTCTGATTGGGAATTGAAACATTTTTTATAGAGGTATGAAGAATATTATTATACATTGTATTATGTCTACATCATCTTACTATTTGACATATGTATAAAACCTTTTGCTATTTATTGCTATTCCAGGAAATAACAACAGAACAACTTGAATAAGTTATGAAATGTATTTTATTCTATGAACAAAACGTATTTGTATTATTGTATTATCTGTACTTACTTGTACCATTGCATTAATACTTAACGGTACTAATTATGCGTAGTTGATTTTTATCTCCCATGAATATTTTCTTTTCTTCTCTTCCATGATAGTTTTTTCCTTTTTTCCTTATTTAGTACTTCCAAACTTTTGGGTGTTTGACATTATACTATCTTCTTTGTTTTTAATCTCTATATATTTTTTATTTTTATTTTTCTTTCCTTCCCCCCCCCCTTTTTTGGTTAGTATATTATATAGTTCATCATGTGTTATGAAGTTTCTTGTTGTATTACAGACATGCCAGTGTTAATATGTTTTCATTCATGTGTTTATTACTACCTGCTGTGTCCAATTTGGTTTTGACCAATCAGATGTGGCTCACATGTATATAAGTTGTGTCTGTATACTGAACCATATACTCTTTGATAAAGTCCCATGCTAGGGATGAAACGCGTTAGAGTGGTTCTACTATGATGTCCTACCTTTTTTCTAAATAAAGTAATTTTATTTTACTAGCTTGTAGTGTTACTAGGATTAGTGCCCATCCGCCTTTCCTACCTCCTATTACCTACTTGGTATGGAGCACACAGCAGTCTCTGAGGCTACAGGTGTTTACTATCAACACTGAACGGAGGCGGTATCCAGCTGATCTGCGCTATAGCAACACCCTGCATGCAGTATCCCAAGTCCCGGCACGGCCGTTTCTTTCTGGAGGCAGACCCAGTGTGATCGGAGGGTTGGAGCGCTCTACCCGGGGACCCCAGCGCAACACAGCCGGTGAGCTCTGTGACACTGCCTACACGTCATCTGCCCGGGTCACAGCACGGCTGGTTGCCTCGCGGTATAGAGCCCCAGTGTTATCTATGGGCTTGATCGCACTACCCATGGGACCCCAGCACAGTGCGGCCGTGGCTTTCGGAGACGCAGCCCCTACGTCATCAACATCGGTGAGCTGAGGGTTTTGGCATACACGCCAGGCAGCAGATGAGTTGCGGTGTCCATCGGCAGATCAGCGAAAGGAGCACCCAGGTTCTTTGATTCCTCTGCAGCTGGGTTTCCCCTGCCTTATACAGGTTGGAGGGGATTTTTTTGCTTCATTGCATTGCACGGCTGAAAAGGTGGCAGGATTACCGGTCGGGTCAGGTTAGCATTATTGGAACTATTATTGATCAATAGCTTATGTGGCTGCGGCCTCACTGCTTTGTATCTTTGGTTCACATTTGCAAATTAACCCCCGACTGGTGTGCCCATACCTTTATAGCCATCTTGACTTTATTCCCTAATACTTATTATCTCACACCTGCCTAAAGACATTCCTAGTTACTCCTGGACAGTGATTGCATTTTTTGCTTTTTTATATGATTGCAGCATTGGAACATTGGAGTTCACTCTCCATTTTTTCTACTATAATTTTTGGAACAGATGCAATTATACAAATTAAATTATACATAACATTTCAGGTGTATGTGGTTGCAAAAAGACAGATACAGCTCAACCCCGTTATAGCGCGAACCACTACAACGCAGAGGGTTTTTTTTGTTCCCAATGCTTTATTGCTAACACACACGGAAACGGACATATACACGGACACACGGACACACTAAAATACATCCTTTTACCATTCTATTGCCGAGGACAGCTACAAGGAAATACAATGCGTTGCTAGATTCAGCAAAAGCAAGAGTGAGGTGTGTCTTTAAATCCCTCCAGTGCTGAAAGGTTTAATTTGCAACCAAAATATGGAAGACAGCACAGTTCTACCAGCTCTTTACATCTGCATTCTCATTTTATCTACCAATCTATAAATCTATAAATATATACCCCAACTCATAAATAATACATAACCCAGCTCAAATATATACCCAGCTCACAAATATATACTTAAGGAATGGAAATACCTGGGCGCTACCTAGGAATAGGGTAAGTATGGTATCAAAAAACCTTGATGGTAGACAAGGTTTTCCCTCTGGTTCTTGTCCTCCTGTGACTCTAACCCCAATGGAGGATCTACCCAGGACCCTTCAAATGGAAGCAAAAAGAAAGAAGGGGAAGGGGGAGCACTGGTGGAGTAATAAAGTCGAGTGATATCTGATTCAGGTGTGTAGAACACTGAAAAATGGATGGTGTGAAACTAAAATAATTTAAACACTCACACGGCCTTGTGCGAATGCTTGCGCATCAAGGTATCTTTTGCGTCCTTGGTTCTTTTTCTTGTGGATTCAGTCTCCACTTCTCGTCAGGGCCCTTTTTCTCTCGATCTGGTGTCCCTTGTCTTCTTTGTACCTCACCTTTTTCTTGCGTGTTGTATCACCCTCAGAGGAAATAAATAGGGGTATCAGCAGTAATAGATATATAACCACAATAGTGCAACAAAGAGGTGGCACATGGATGAAGTATATAGAGTATGTAAACACTCACACGGGCGTGTGTGAGTGAACACTGAGGGAAGGTATCTTGACCTCCAGGTAGATCTCGATGTGCCAAAGAGCCTATTGTGACTCTATGGCAATTGGAACAAGGTGTAGATAAAAATAAATATATATTTACTCACACGGCCAAGTGTGAGTCCTCACTTGGAAAGGTATCTTGTGTGGTCCGTCAGGAGTCCCTGGATAGGGGCCTTGAGAGTCCGAGTTTTGGAGCACATGGGCAATATACGAAGGCAGGTGATGACCCACAGCGTCTCTAGACATTTTAGCCTGGCACATGGAGGAAACCCAGAGGGGCTTTTATATAAAGGAATAGAAAAAGTAGAGGCACATTGGAGGGGCGGAGATCTTCTCAACAAACTTGCACAACGAGAGACTTTTTGGATTTATAGACTTCAGACCCTGGCTCCTAAGGGCCTCAATATAGACATAGATCTAGGAGCCTTTTTCTGAGCTGCCCATATCCTCTTCTCTGGACATAGGTGTTTCCCACTCACAGTCACACTCACAGCCATGTTTTTAGCAGACTTCCATGTCCCCACCGTTTTGCCCACCCCTCCCCTTTCCTTTCCTCTCCCTTCCCCCTCCCCCCTCCCTCCCTCCCCCCCTCCTCCCTCCCCTTCCCCTCCCCCCTTTCACCTCCCTGTGCTTCAAGGTAGCCTTGAACATATCTTATCTATGCCAAATTTATGGCATTAAATATATTGATTGTGTTTTTTGATTTACCTTACAGGTTTGGATCTGTCAAACACCATCTAAGAGTCCATATATATGTTTTAAACTTCTAACCACTTTTAAAAATATTGTCACAATATTCACTACACATATTGTTTCTAATTAACATAACATATGCAGATTGACCTCAACTCCCAGCAGGGATGAGGTTAAAAATGAGGTTAACCATTAGCGTTGCCATCAACAATCTCTCCAACTAATAAACACGGGCACAGCATTTGTAGGAACTATCCACTCCTAACACTCAATGATTTAACTTCCAGTTTTTCGAATATTAGAAATATCTGTGTTTTTAGACCAGTTTACATGAAATGTCACCAATCACAGTCCTCATCATTAGCTATGGAGGCTTCCGTTGTCATTATAGGCGTGACTTTTATTCCACCCACATCAATATTAGTTGATTACAATTAAACTTGGACACACACATCATTGGAGCCAATTTTTATTCAGACCAGCTGTATGTAGGAGGAGGATGGATGGGGATTGATTTACCCGGCAAGCCGCAGTATATAAGGACGTACGGCGAGCCATATCCATTCAAACTACGGAGCCTGAGGAAGCCCATAGGGCGAAACGCGTTGCTCGATATCCCCCTACCTTTTTGAACTGTTGCGGCCACCATAGGGAGCAGGACACGGGAAGTGCAGAGCTCCATCCGGACGCGGTGAGAGTTTCTGCTGCAGCCCCACGAGTCCCGCTAAACATCCCCCACAGACTGGCCTTCTTAACCCTTGTTTACACCGCAGCTCACTGGTTGAGCGAGCGGTGAGCTTGTTGTTTTAATCTTGCTATCAATAAAGAGTTTAGCCCATACATTCTGAGCTGACAGATTTCTTCATTGCCTTTGGGAGAGAACCATCACCACCAGAGGCTGGCACAGCCCCTATCCAGGGACTCCTGACGGACCACACAAGATACCTTTCCAAGTGAGGACTCACACTTGGCCGTGTGAGTAAATATATATTTATTTTTATCTACACCTTGTTCCAATTGCCATAGAGTCACAATAGGCTCTTTGGCACATCGAGATCTACCTGGAGGTCAAGATACCTTCCCTCAGTGTTCACTCACACACGCCCGTGTGAGTGTTTACATACTCTATATACTTCATCCATGTGCCACCTCTTTGTTGCACTATTGTGGTTATATATCTATTACTGCTGATACCCCTATTTATTTCCTCTGAGGGTGATACAACACGCAAGAAAAAGGTGAGGTACAAAGAAGACAAGGGACACCAGATCGAGAGAAAAAGGGCCCTGACGAGAAGTGGAGACTGAATCCACAAGAAAAAGAACCAAGGACGCAAAAGATACCTTGATGCGCAAGCATTCGCACAAGGCCGTGTGAGTGTTTAAATTATTTTAGTTTCACACCATCCATTTTTCAGTGTTCTACACACCTGAATCAGATATCACTCGACTTTATTACTCCACCAGTGCTCCCCCTTCCCCTTCTTTCTTTTCACAAATATATACCCCAGCTCAGACATATAACCAGGCACAAATACTGCAAAAACAGAACATACTGTAATGCAGATATAAATGGAGCCGCCTATCTTATGTCTGACATATACAATAACATACAAGCCCTGGAAAGAGTTCTGCATTCAAATAATTAGAATAAAATATTATTGTTCTGCAATTTCAAGTTGATGCTGCTGCCGGCGCCTCCCTCCCTCACACACACAGACACACAAAGATCTCCTACTTCTCTTGTTGATTATGGGATTGTGCTGCTGCTGTCGACTCCTCCCTGTTCCCTCCCCCTCCCTCTTGCTCTCTGGAAGCTGACAAGCAGGGAGAGGAGAGAGCTGCAGATGCCGGGTAAGTCCTGACCGCGGTGTCCATTTTTCACTCTCTGCAATCCTGGTCATAACGCGGTCTCATTCTGTGGACCCCGAGCACTGCATTATACCTGGTTCAGCTGTATCTGTTTACTCATGCAAAACTATATGATGCAATGGCAAATGTAGTAGCTACGGGTGTATATTAATTATACAAATGAAACATTGAAGGTGGTGTCAATGTAAGTATTATAGAAACAAAGATAGGAGCATGTTTCTATATCCAGGCAGAGTTTTAAAGTTAATTTTTCCCTAAATCGTAAAAATGTCATCAAGAGAGATTGATAAAAGGGGTGGATAAGGACACACCCAGAAGTTGAGTTTTCAGTGTGTTTCAATGAGTGAGGTTTAAAAAAAATAAACCCTGCATCTGGGACTATGAATTAGATTTTAACCAAGGGAGTGTCTTACAGAATGTCAAGCAGATACAGATGTAGCGGCCATAATTTAATGAAATCACACAGTTTATACCTTGGAAAACCCATGTGATGGCGTGGGATTACTTCCAACCGTACCGCTTTAAGACGCGAGTGCAGGCGAGTGCATAAAATGGCATTTTAGTGTTCTGGCTTTTAAACACCTGAAATTGACACAGTAGCACAGTACTGTACACATTACAATTCATTCATTTCATTCCATTTAATTGCACACAATCCATGAAATTCAAACAAAGCAACCGCGATAAACGCGCGTGCCTTGGGCGATCAGCCGCATTCATGCCGCGTGGAGTACAGCAGCGCAAACGAAAACTGTGCCGTGATGCCTTAAAATAACAGCCGCTGCATCTGTACGTGAAATCTCAAGACTCTTGTGAGGAGAATGGAACAGAGAAAACCCAGGCGCTCCCTCTAAAGCAAGTAATAAATGGGATAAAATGTAAAAATAGTTTTTTACAACCTTGAAACTGTTGTGCAAGGGTCCCCTCAGTGACGTCGTCTCTCATATGACTCTAACCCCTATAGGATCTATCCAGGATCCCTTTTTGTGCAGGGAAACAGGGAAAAAAGGGGGAGCACATGTAGAGGGATAATGTTGTAGTGTGTAATATAAAACCTCTGATAAAACTCTAATAAAAGGTGGTGGGTGTAAAACAAAATGCAAACACACTTACACGGCCTTGTGTAAATGCTATCACATCAAGGTATCTTTTGTGGTCTTCTTTATTTTCTTCCTCTTTTTCTTTTTTCTCTGTGGTGGTGTCTTTTCTCTTCCCTTTTCTTCTTAGGTCCAGTGAGATTCTTCTATTCGCCAGCGACTCTTCCTTCAGGCGTCACCCTCAAGTCAAACAGAGAAATGTACACATGTATAAGCAATAAGACAAGTGCTAGTGGTATACAGTGACCAGCTGTGTTAAAACAGCAAAATAAAACAGCAAAATACAATCTCTCACACGACCCAGTGTGAGTGCAACCTATGTGGGAGGTATCTTTGCTTCTTCACACGTAACAGACGTGTCCGATAAAGATAGTCAATACTTAATGGACACGTGGGTAGTGGGAAATGGTGAATTATGACGAATGTAATAAATATAAAATATGCAACTCACACGGCCTTGTGTGAGTGGACACACGTAAGGGTATCTTTGAATAGTGGTAATAAATATACAAAATGATACTCACACGGCCATGTGTGACAAAGCACACATAAAGGTATCTCTGATGTCTAAAATGTTGAAATCCCTACTAGGCTAAAAAAAACTTCTTCCTCCCAGTACAGAGACACGTGTTGATATCCAATGAGCAGTAATAGATTTTATTAAACTTAGAACCATTAAAAATAGAACACGAAATGCTTAAAAAGTAAAAAAACAAATGAAAAGTAAATGAAATGATGCAGCCAGTCTTTTAGGAAGATGAAACGCAGGGATCGATGCACGCAGCTAGCTTTCTCCGAGTCCGGAAATGCTGCTGCGTCGCTCCGTCACCTACTCCTTGACGGTGGCTGAAAATGTTCAAAACACTGACAAAAAAAGAGCAACGCGTTTCGCCACTTCGCGGGCTTCCTCAGGCTCCGTAGATTGGGGGATAAGGCTGATACCGGTATATATACTGCTGGTAGTCAATCCCCTTTCTCGTCAGCGTCGTTGTACTTCATTAAATGATTGTATATTAATTGCATGCTCCCCAATTGTCTTTACGTTATAAAAACTTCATTGGAGATGCCCCTCTTTGCTCCGGGCATTGGTATATATGCCTGGGAGGGCATATAATGTTGTCCCACTGGAGAAAACATTTAAAAAAGCAATTGTCTCTAAAAAAGCAATTTTCTCTAAAAATCAATATGCATAATATAGGTGTTGTACAATTAACAGACTCTTGTGAACAGTGTAATTAAATAGTTTTAATGAGACTTATAAAAGTCTTGAAACGTGAATGTGATTGTGATGGTTATGCGATGAATTTACAAGTGCTGTCCGATTAACGGACCCTTGTGAGCAGTGTAGTTAAATAATATATTCTAATGTGGCTTATAAAAGTCTTGAAATGTGAATGTGATTGTGACGATCAAGTGATGAATTTACAAGTGTGTCTACTTGTACACACATTTAAAAGCGAAATTAATTCGCAATCTTAATGTTTATTTCAACAACAAAAAATTCAACAAAAAAAAATTGAACACATAACGACTAATAATTAGTGTCTCTATGTGAATCCTGAATAAAGTGAATAAAATGTAGTGGATAAAATATATATATGTTGTGACATATCTAACCCTGTGCATGCTAACACAGGTGAAACCTATTTAAAATATATAAAAAATATATGTGCAAGTATATGCAAATATATGCATGGTTTGGAGATGGTCTCTACCATTGTTGCTATAAAATCCAAAGGGAATTTATATTAGTTCTTCATATAATCTAGTATCTTATTCTATATATGTAAATAAAACAATTTGTGTGTCTATTTAACAAATTCAATAAAAAATGTGGAATAAATCTGGATATCATCGAATGTGATGTCCCATACATATAAAATAAAATAAAAAATAAAAATAAAAAATGGAAAACAAAAAACAGAAAACAAACAAGGTATGCTATCAGTTAAACAAAAATATAAAAATACTTAAAATAGGGGTACATATTCAGGATTTTATATCTTCAGTAATTAAGACATATAAGAACATTTCTGATCAAATGTAAATAATTTGTGGTATGTCCCTGGGTCTGAAAAGAATCAGAGAAGCAGAATAAATAGGCACATATAAATAAACTACAATATACTGTGCATATGGATTAAAAATCCCATCTATAGAGTCAGGGTATAGTAAATTCTGGGGGAAAAAAACAAAATAATGAAGATAAAAATAAAAATGTAAAAAAGGATGGATTGTTCTGGAAGGTTTCTTGGAAATAGACAGAACTCAGACTATAGAAATGCCCCCAGATCTATATCTATGTTCATTCCTAGAGGGGTCAAAGTTTTAAGCTTATAAATTAAGTATGTTTCTCTTTGACACAGTTTATGGAATCTGTCTCCACCTCTCCAATGTTGTTCTACTCTGTCAATCCCTTTAAAACTGAGGCTCTCTGGATTTCCTTCGTGAAATAAACTAAAATGTCTTGAGACACTATGTGTTAAAACCTGCTTGCGTATATTACCCATGTGCTCCAAAATGCATACTCTCAAAGGTCTGGAGGTACGTCCTACATATTGGAGACCACATGGGCAAGCAAGCAGGTATACCACAAAATCTGTACGGCAACTTATTGCATTTTTAATTTTAAATTGTTCTTTAGTTACATTGGAGCTGAAAGTTGCCTTATCTCCTTTCATCACTTGTTTGCATGCTTTACAGCTAATACAATTAAAAAATCCAATTGGGGGAGGTAGCCAATTATGTGTATTGCTTACTATTTCTCTCCTAAATATACTTGGTGCAAGCTTTGATTTAATACAAGGTGATTTTCTATAAATTACCCTTGGTACTGAAGGAATATGTCCTCTTAGAATGGGGTCTAACTGTACTACGTGCCAGTGTTTTTGTATGATGTTCTTCACTTTGACAGCGTCTGTACTGTACGTAGTAATAAATGCTGATGTGTACATAGTGTCTTTTATTTTCGATGATGGTTTTAGCAGATCTTCTCTCGGGATCTGATTGTTTTTTTCTATCGCTGCATTTATCAGTTGTGGTTTATACCCTCGTTCTAAAAATCTATCTTTTAATTTGTGTGTTTGTTCTTTATAAACTTCCATGTCTGTACAATTTCTCTTTATCCTTCTAAATTGGCCCTGGGAGATATTGTTAAACAATTTCGGATGATGGCAGATTGAAGTCAATAAAAAATTGTTCACATCTGTATGCTTAAAAAAGGTTTTGGTTTTAAATTCTTTATTTTCAACATATATGGTAAGGTCGAGAAAGTTAATAGCGTCTTTGTTATGTTCCGATGTGAATGATGAGTTAACCTGGTTGTTATTAATGTATTGGATAAAATCTTTTAATGTCTCTTCATTCCCTTTCCACAAAAATAATATATCATCTATGTAGCGGTGCCAGGAGACCAAGTTTGCCCCAAACTGATGTTCTGACCAGATGTAATTTTCTTCCCAGTTCGCCATGAAAATATTAGCAAAACTGGGTGCAAACTTGGTCCCCATGGCAGTGCCACATAGCTGAAGGTAAATATCTTCATTAAACCAAAACGTGTTATGTCGTAGGATAAAATTAATACAGTTTAAGATGAATGTGCGCTGCTCTACTGGAACAGTTCCATCCTTTGAGATGATATTGTCAATAGCCTCTATACCATCTGCATTTTGTATGCAGGTGTATAGGGATTTGACATCACACGTGGCTAATATGAGGTCATCTTGCCATTCTATTTCACCTAATATATTAAGGACTTGCACGGTGTCTTTTAAATAAGATCTTTCACTGGTTGCGTACTTTTGGAGGAATATATCCAAATATTCGGATAGATTTTGTGTAAGGGAGCTGATACCGGAGATGATCGGTCTCCCTGGAGGGGCTTCTAGACATTTATGAATCTTTGGCAAGAAGTAAAAGATGGGTAAAATAGGTTTCTCTTGATATAACCCCATTCTTTCTTATTAAGTATCCTCAAAGTTTACCTCTATCCATGATTAAGTAAGTTCCTGTTTGTGTTGTTGAGTGGGGTTCCTATTTAATTTTTGGTAGGTTTTTTCATCTCCCAAAATTCGTCCTGCCTCTTGTAGATAATACTCCGTATCCATCACTACCACGCCGCCGCCTTTATCGGCTGGCTTGATAGTGATTGTTCTGTCTTCCATTAATTTTTTAAGAGCCTCTTTTTCTTCCTTATTAAGGTTGTCCCTAGGATTTTATTGAATTTGTTAAATAGACATAAAAATTGTTTTATTTACATATATAGAACAAGATGATATGAAGAACTAATATAAATTCCCTTTGGCTTTTATAGCAACAATGGTAGAGACCATCTCCAAACCACGCATATATTTGCATATACTTGCACATATATTTTTTATATATTTTAAATAGGTTTCACCTGTGTTAGAATGTACAGGATTAGATATGTCACAACATATATATATTTTATCCACTATATTTTATTCACTTTATTCAGGATTCACATAGAGACACTAATTATTAGTCGTTATGTGTTCATTTTTTGTTGTTGAAATAAACATTAAGATTGCAAATTAATTTCGCTTTTAAATGTGTGTACAAGTAGACACACTTGTAAATTCATCACTTGATCGTCACAATCACATTCACGTTTCAAGACTTTTATAAGCCACATTAGAATATAATATTTAACTACACTGCTCACAAGGGTCCGTTAATCGGACAGCACTTGTAAATTCATCACATAACCATCACAATCACATTCACGTTTCAAGACTTTTATAAGTCTCATTAAAACTATTTAATTACACTGTTCACAAGAGTCTGTTAATTGTACAACACCTATATTATGCATATTGATTTTTAGAGAAAATTGCTTTTTTAGAGACAATTGCTTTTTTAAATGTTTTCTCCAGTGGGACAACATTATATGCCCTCCCAGCATATATACCAATGCCCGGAGCTAAGAGGGGCATCTCCAATGAAGTTTTTATAACGTAAAGACAATTGGGGAGCATGCAATTAATATACAATCATTTAATGAAGTACAACGACGCTGACGAGAAAGGGGATTGACTACCAGCAGTATATATACCGGTATCAGCCTTATCCCCCAATCTACGGAGCCTGAGGAAGCCCGCAAAATGGCGAAACGCGTTGCTCTTTTTTTGTCAGTGTTTTGAACATTTTCAGCCACCGTCAAGTAGTAGGTGACGGAGCTACGCAGCAGCATTTCCGGACTCGGAGCAAGCTAGCTGCGTGCATTGATCCCTGCGTTTCATCTTCCTAAAAGACTGGCTTCATCATTTCATTTACTTTTCTTTTTTTTTTTTTACTTTTTAAGCATTTCGTGTTCTATTTTTAATGGTTCTAAGTTTAATAACTTCTCCTCCTTGCTTCTGGGGATATCTCTCCCAATCCTGGTCCCTGTCTTATTCCTACATGCGCTCGTCCTCGCCTGCCAACTGCAACCTCTACTCCTTCTGGTGTCAACCCCTCCAACCTCATACCCATCCCCTGCCACCCTCCATCCTCTCTCCCTTTCTCCTGTGCCCTTTGGAATGCTCGCTCCCTCTCTAACAAGTTCCTCTCTGTGCATGACTTATTTCTCTCTCACTCCCTGCTTCTCTTTGCTATAACTGAGACCTGGCTCACTCAGTCTGACTCTGCTCTGGATGCTGCCCTCTCCTATGGTGGCCTTTCCTTCTCCCACACTCCGCGCACTGATGGCAGGGGTGGAGGCATGGGGCTCCTGCTCTACTCTCTCTGTCATTACTGAACCCTTCCTATTCCTCCCTCTCTTGCTTTTCCCTCCTTTGAGGCTCACACTGTCCAGATTTTCTCTCCTCTCCCTGTTCATGTGGCGGCCATCTATCGCCCACCTACCTCTACTCATCCCCCTTCTGCCTTTCTCTCTCACTTTGAATCCTGGCTCTCTTTCTTCCTCTCCTCAGACTCCCCTGTTCTTCTCCTTGGGGTCTTCAATTGCCACATTGATGACCCCTCTCTCCCTTGGGCTTCCCGCTTTCTTTCTCTAACCTCTTCTTTTGGCCTTCAACAGTGGACTGCAGCCAGCACCCACAAGGATGGCCACTACTTAGACCTGGTTTTCACTAAGAACTTCTCTCTCTCCGATTTCTCCATTTCCCCTTTTCCTCTCTCTGACCATCATCTCATCTCATTCTCTCTATCTCGCTTCTCCCCTTCTCCACCTCCATCTACACCCCGGTTCTGCAGAAACATGCGCTCTATTCACTTACCTGACTTTGAGTCCACTTTACGCTCCTCCCTCTCCTCTCTCAGCTCTGCTACAGACTCCGACAACCTGGTCAGGAACTACAACTCTGTCTTGTCCTCCTCTCTTGATCTACATGCCCCACTTTCTCTCTGCCGCACTCGCCCTTCTAACCCTAGACCCTGGCTAAATTCCCACACGCATGCTGCGTTCCTCCACTCGTTCCTCTGAACACCTCTGGAGGAAGTCTCACACTCTCGCAGACTTCCTTCACTACAAATTTATGCTATCCTGTTTCAACTCTGCCCTCTCGCAAGCTAAACAAGCCTACTTTTCTACTCTAATCAACATGCACAAGTCTAACCCACGCCGACTGTTCTCTGTCTTTGATACTCTACTCAAACCACTCTCAGCTGCCTCTCCTTCCTCCATCTCCGCTCAGGACTTTGCTGACTATTTTAAGGAAAAGGTGGAATCCATACGTCAGATCATCCCCTCTGTTTCTTCTTCCCATCCTACACCTCTTCCTAACTCTCCTCCTGCCTTCCTTGACTCTTTTTCCACTGTCTCAGAGGAGGATGTGTCGCTGTTGATCGCCACTTCTCCCTCTACCACTTGCCCTGTTGACCCCATTCTCTCCCATCTCCTAAAACCTCTTGCTCCTACTATAATCCCTACGCTCACACACATTTTTAACTCCTCCCTCTGCTCTGGAACCTTTCCATCCTCCTTCAAACATACAACAGTCATACCATTACTCAAAAACAGCAAGCTTGACCCTACCTGTCTTTCTAACTATCAACCTGTCTCCCTCCTGCCTTTTGCCTCTAAACTCCTTGAACGTCTTGAATTCTCTCACTTGCTCCATTTTCTCAACACCTATTCTCTCCTAGACCCTCTACAATCTGGCTTCCGCACTGCTCACTCCACGGAAACAGCCCTCACTAAAATAACTGACGACCTCCATTCTGCCAAAGACAGAGGTCATTACACTCTGCTCATATTAATCGACCTCTCTGCAGCATTTGACACCATGGACCACCCTCTTCTCCTTCACATTCTCCATACTCTTGGTATTCGGAACAAAGCTCTATCCTGGATCTCATCCTACCTCTCCCATCGTACTTTCATTGTCGCTTCTGCTAACACTTCCTCCTCCTCTATTGATCTCTCTGTGGGGGTACCCCAGGACTCTGTCCTGGGACCTCTTCTCTTTTCTCTGTACACACTCTCTCTAGGTGACCTAATAACATATTTTGGGTTTAAATATCACCTCTATGCTAACGACACACAAATATACTTTTCAACACCTGACCTTACACCTGCTATACAGACCAAAGTTTCTGAATGTCTCTCTGCTATATCATCCTGGATGGCCCTCCGTCGCCTTAAACTCAACATGGCTAAAACAGAGCTCCTCATACTTCCTCCCAAACCTGGCCCTACTACCTCCTTCCACATTACTGTTGGAACTACGATCATCCACCCAGTAGCCCAAGCACGCTGCCTAGGGGTCACACTCGACTCCTCTCTCACATTCGCCCCTCACATTCAAAACATTTCTAAAACTTGTCTCCTTTTCCTCCGCAATATAACAAAGATACGCCCTTTCCTCTGTTGCTCGACTGCTAAAACTCTGACTCAGGCCCTCATTCTCTCCCGTCTTGATTACTGTAACCTCCTGCTGTCCAGCCTTCCTGCCTCTCACCTGTCTCCCCTACAATCTATCCTAAATGCTTCTGCCAGAATCACTCTACTCTTTCCTAGATCTGTCTCAGCATCTCCCCTCCTGAAATCCCTCTCCTGGCTTCCAATCAAATCCCGCATCTCACACTCCATTCTTCTCCTCACTTTTAAAGCTTTACACTCTTCTGCCCCTCCTTACATCTCAGCCCTAATTTCTCGCTATGCACCATCCCGACTCTTGCGTTCTGCTCAAGGATGTCTTCTTTCTATCCCCTTTTTATCTAAAGCCCTCTCCCGCCTTAAACCTTTTTCACTGACTGCCCCACACCTTTGGAATGCCCTTCCCCTCAGTACCCTACTTGCACCCTATCTATCCACCTTTAAGACCAACCTTAAGACACACTTGCTTAAAGAAGCATACGAATAGCACTGTGAACATTCTGAACACATGATACATAAAGCTTGGCCCCCTGCAGACGCACTTACCAGAACTCCCTCCTACTGTCTCTGTACGTTCTCCCTAACTACCAATTAGATTCTAAGCTCCTCGGGGCAGGGACTCCTCTTCCTTAATGTTATGTTTGTCTAAAGCACTTATTCCCATGATCTGTTATTTATATTATCTGTTATTTATTTGATTACCACATGTATTACTACTGTGAAGCGCTATGTACATTAATGACGCTATATAAATAAAGACATACAATACAATAAAGTCTATTACTGCTCATTGGATATCAACACGTGTCTCTGTACTGGGAGGAAGAAGTTTTTTTTTAGCCTATTGGGATATCAACATTTTAGACATCAGAGATACCTTTATGTGTGCTTTCTCACACATGGCCGTGTGAGTATCATTTTGTATATTTATTACCACTATTCAAAGATACCCTTACGTGTGTCCACTCACACAAGGCCGCGTGAGTTGCATATTTTATATTTATTACATTTGTCATAATTCATCATTTCCCACTACCCACGTGTCCATTAAGTATTGACTATCTGTATCGGATACGTCTGTTATGTGTGAGGAAGCAAAGATACCTCCCACATAGGTTGCACTCACACTGGGCCGTGTGAGTGATTGTATTTTGCTGTTTTATTTTGCTGTTTTAACACAGCTGGTCACTGTATACCACTAGCACTTGTCTTATTGCTTATACATGTGTACATTTCTCTGTTTGACTTGAGGGTGACGCCTGAAGGAAGAGTCGCCGGCAAATAGAAGAATCTCACTGGACCTAAGAAGAAAAGGGAAGAGAAAAGACACCACCACAGAGGAAAAAGAAAAAGAGGAAGAAAATAAAGAAGACCACAAAAGATACCTTGATGTGATAGCATTTACACAAGGCCATGTAAGTGTGTTTGCATTTTTTTTATTACTCCCACCACCTTTTATTAGAGTTTTATCAGAGGTTTTATATTACACACTACAACATTATCCCTCTACCTGTGTTCCCATTTTTTCCCTGTTTCCCTTGTGAGGAGAAACCTTATACATGGTTGTTAACATACATAAATTCAGTTTGTTTTTCTTTTTATTTAAATAAACTACCTGCCTTTATTGTATTGTATGTTCTTGTAATAATATATTTCTGTAAACTAAGCACTGTACTTTGAGCTCTGATTGAATTTGCACATTTTGTAGAGTAATTTATGTTTTCGGACACATTTTGCTACAACAGATTTTTGTGTTACAGGTAAGTGCATATTTTCTTTAGCAACCAGGGACCAAAGACTGTTTACTGGCAGTGACATATAGATATATTGTGATGGATTGAAGGGAGATATTATTCATTTGAGGGATCTTGCACAGATGAAGTTTGGGTCAGCTAGGTGGTTGTGTGTATTAAATTAACCCTTGGCACATACTGTATACAAGACATTTACTCACAGGTGTTCTGGTTGTGAAAGATAGACTTTTACTTTTTTAGTGATTGGAACACCTGAACAAACAGCAGCAATCTCCTGATATAGAATGTATTTTATTGTACTAACTACATCATTTGGACACTCACTAGTAAGAGACTATCTAACTTCTTTATGGACTGTAGGTACAATCGTAACCGTTGCACTATTTTTATTAACCCAAGTAACTGTTTACTTTGTTAACAGTAAAACACAATAGGTAGCGCTAATAACATTTTTTATATATATATATTATAAAATACAAAAAAAGAAAAAAATATATAATATAATTATATAAATGAAAAGCAGCCTAGTTACACCTCTGACCCCTAGTCAGAGGTTTCAATTTTACCCCTGAGGAAGGAGGCAGAGGCTTCCGAAACGCGTTGGGTGGTCCCTGATATCACTGTGCGTTCTATCAGCTGTCCTGATCCCCGCAAGCCGTGCGGTGCTGCTTCTTCACTGAAGCATCTTTGAACTTGTCGCCATTAGCTCTGCACGCCACCGCGAGAAGCTGATGATCATGTGGCTTCACTCTCCTGAAACCTGGCGCTTCTGCGCATGTCCGAACCACGGAGGAAGGAGGCAAGACATTCAGACTGCTTCTTACTGCATTTGTGGTAGCGTGGACAGACGTTCCATCTATTGACTCTGCTAACTACACGTGGCAGACACCAGAGATGTGCAGGAGCTGCATCAGTGCTCTATGAGAGGGGATACTCTCAGATTATCCACTGCCATAATACCATCTAGGCTCCGGTAAGCGGGCATTTCAGCCAGTCACAGGATATCGTTGGGACCTATAATATTGTCAAATTTGTCTCATATGTTTTTATGATATATTAAATGTTTTTTATTTAGTCATCTGTGTGGTTCAGCAACATTGTTAGTCATTGTTTGTTGGTCTTGAGTGTTTACAGTATTATACTATGTTTTCCTTTTTTATATTTCATGTTTGATCACCGTCTGCTGAGATCATCATTGAATCTGCCATACGTCATCTGGTTGTATATTCACTTTCTTTATATTTATATATTATCTGTTAGCGCCATTGATACCATTACAGTTCTGTTTACTTTGTTACTTCTTTTTAATTTATTTTCTTCATATAGTTTTTATATTTTTTTATTCTTTAATCCTTTCTATGTTTATTACCTACGCTATAAAAAAGAATATCTATATTCATTTTACTAATAGATGCTATACATATCCAATATTGGTGGTTCTGTTTAACTTATTTGTTTACTTACAGTCTATGCAATATTGTAGATTGCACATTTTGGTTTATATTGTGATAATATTATCCTGCATTTATTTATCTAACTATTCACCACACATTTATTTAGAAAACCCTTTATACAGATACCTTTACGAGCAACCAGGCTCAGTGTTAATAAAGTAGGAATAGTGCAGAAAACATGGGAGATTGTTGCTAGGTTACAGTTGCTGCCATTTGTCTGGAGTAAATCACCAATCACTCATTGGTCAAAATAATGTCTGCCTTTAAATATCTAGGCAGCTGACAACAGCATTGTGAAGTCACGTGAGCTCATCGGGACATCATGATACACTGAATGTTGGAGGGCTATAAATGCTGAAGCCTGCAAGGAGGAGTTATCATTCATCATCAGTATGGACAAAAAGAGGATCAGAGTTTCCTTGTATAGTAACAGCATCAATAACATTCTGATGACCAATGGAGGCACATAGAGATGTGAGTGCAGTTTATTTAACAAGCACTAGTTGGGACAACTGGGATGCCAGTCAACATGTGCATGTTGAATTTGAGATTGTTGAATTGGCTGAATAATCTCCTTAAAAGCAGCAATTTCCTCTACAAACAAATGGGTTTGTTTTTGGAGTCCATCTTCCTTCACACAAAGTGAATCCCCCCTCCTGCACACACAATCCCAATTCAAACACCCATGCACAGTCCTGTCCTCCCTGTCAATCTAGAACAGGTCTGCACAGCATACGGCCCGTGGGTTGCATGCAGCCCACTGGGACTCCCTGTGTGGCCCGCGACGGCCCTCTCAACCCCCCTTCCCTTCCTTGGCAGGGAAGGAGCGCACACCAGCGGTGTGATGCGCTTCCCCCCGAGCCCACTCCAGCACAGGTATGATGCTCTCCTTCCCCTCCTGAGCCTGCTCCATCCCCAGAGGTTGATGCGCTGAACCTCCCGAGCCTGCTCCAGCACCAGCAGTTGCCGCCCTGACGCGCTCCCCCTCTCCTAGCTAGGCCCGCCGCCGCTTTTTTCCTCCGCTTCTGCCGCCACCGCTTCTTCTGCTGCCGCCGCTACTTCTTCCACCTCCGCTTCTTCTGCCACTGCAGCCTCTTCTTCTTCCGCCACCGCTTCTTCGATCGCTGCGATCAGGTAGGCATGGGTGGGGGGAGGGGTGTGGATGATGATGATGAGGGTGACTGCTGAAAGTGACTGGGGGAGAGGATTAAGGGTGCTGGGGAGATTATGATGAAGGTGCTGGGGGAGATGATGAAGTGTCCTGGGGGAGATGATGAAGGATGCTGGGGGATATGATGAGGGGTGCTGGGGGGAGATGATGAGGGGTGCTGGTGGGAGATGATGATGAAGGGTGTTGGGGGAGATGATAATGAAGGGTGCTGAGGGAGATGATGAAGGGTGCTGGGGAGATGATGAAGGGTGCTGGGGGAGATGATGAGGAGTGCTGGGGGAGATAATGAGGGGTGCTGGGGGAGATGATGATAAGGGGTGCTGGGGGAGATGGTGATGGGTGCTGTGGGAGATGATGATGGGTGCTGGGGGAGATGATGATGAAGGGTGCTGGGGGAGATGATGATGAAGGGTGCTGGGGGAGATGATAATGAAGGGTGCTGGTGGTGATGATGAGGGGTGTTGGGGGAGATGATGAGTGCTGGGGGAGATGATGATGATGGGTGCTGGGGGAGATGATGAAGTGTGCTGGGGGAGATGATGAAGGGTGCTGGGGAGATGATAATGAAGGGTGCTGAGGGAGATGATGAAGAGTGCTGGGAAGATGATGAAGGGTGCTGGGGGAGATGATGAGGGGTGCTGGGGGAGATGATGATGAAGGGTGCTGGGGGAGATGATGATGAAGGGTGCTGGGGGAGATGATGATAAGGGTTGCTGGAGGAGATGATGAGGGGCGCTGGGGGAGATATGTTGTTTTGTGCATTTTGTGTATGTCTGCGGTCTCACCAAATAAACTCCATTTTATTCAACATGTTGTCCTGCCTAATGGTTTGATTCAAGAAGGTATAAAGGTGTTAAAAGTGCTGGTCTTCCATGACAGGCTTTTAATAAAAGAAATGTATAATTTTGAATAATAAATGCTATTTGACCCGTGCGGCCCGAATCTGTTTTCCTTGGAGCATTTAGTCCCTTCTCACTTTACAAGTCATGCAGGCCTGATCTACAAGATGCCCCTGTCCCGGGACTTGTGAGAGAGTACCCGACCAAGACCCTTAAAAAGAGTATGTGTGGATAAAACCGGACATCTGATAACCTTACTATGGTGCGGCAAGCTCTAGAGGAAGACACATCTGATCTATATGAGCCAGGTGTGGAAGCAGCACCTGCCAGAACAGCCAGAATCTATAGAGAAGGAGCTTGCGCAAAAAGAAGTCGGAAGGTGCTGCAGATATTATGTTATATTGTAACAAATAAAATAGTAATCCTTAAAAATTTGTGGACAGCTTCCTATCAAATACCATAAAAGTCCATTACCCTTTACAATTATGTCAGCATCAGCACCCTCTAGGGAGGAATCATTGTCAAAACTTAACACTGTGTTATCCACTATGCATATTGATTGTACCTTATTTCAGAAATATCAGTGTAGAATTACATCTTCTTTGGGGCATAATTGCTTATTTACTGATAAGAAGATAGAAGATCGATGTCAGCGTGGCTCCTATGGATGTCAGACTCACCAGGTAGGATAATAAAATAAATTTATTGAGCTACATAAAACAGATACTGACAAAACATGACTAGGAGACTTCCTCCCATGCGTTTTGGACAAGTTTGCCCTTTCTCAAGGAGTGTAACAAGCATGAAGGGAGGGTGTTATTTGTACCTCCTTTCTATTAATTGACTGATGTGTTGCACTTAATTTAAAAAAAAATATGCAAATTTCAACACATTGGCCTCGAACCCATTAATCACATGTATATAGAGATATACTGAAATAGCTTAAAATGCAAACCATAATATAAAACCCCATACCTCCATTAGGCTTGTTCCATTGCTCCACTTATCAATTACATGCAGGCTATCAGCCAGAAGGTGTCTCTATACCTGGAGTCGCCAGACGGTTTTTCTTGGTCTGCTTATTTACTGATACCTTGATAAAGCGCGACGGCGTGAAATGCGTTGGTGGGGCGAAACCTTCGCTTTTTTTGCTCAAATGACCAATACATAAGTTTTTTTAATGTAATACACTCTCAGTCTTTTCCCCTATTTTTCCAGTTGTAGTGCCCTATTTTGACCTACCATGGTTAAAACCATAGGAGGGCTGGCAATTCTCCCTATAAACACACCACACACATACTGTACCAAATACATTACTCATACACATACTGACCTACACAGAAAACTCATGCTCCTTGTTTGTAAAGATTAAATTACACAATTAAACAAATACACATGAGAACAGTAATTATTTGATATGGAAGAATTTCAGGTGCAGATTGGGACAAAAAAAAGTAAATTTTTACTATAAAGAAGCCAGTTACATTAATAACCTTTTTATTTTTAACATGTGTTTTAGCCCAGTATGCAAAACTGCCTGCCCCTTTAAAGGGTTCTTAATTATTTAGCCACATGCAGGCTAATCTTACTCAGACTCACATAGAAAATATTATTTTTTCCCTTGCATGCAATTTTCAGCACTACAAAAAGCATTAACATCTTGTGTTACACAAAACACACAGACAGACATCTCTAAAGTTAGTATGATTTTGTCTAATTTTAGACTTTGCGCGATACATCACAGTTTCCAGAGGGTATGATGAAAAACAGAATGTATGTAAAATTATTTACTCAGGGAATTGTGTATTGAGACTGAGTGAGGTAACAATCCCCAAATCTTTGAAGTGAATACATATGTAGAACACATGATTTTCAGTGCCTGTGTACATTGCAATGTAAAAACATTAACAATATTTAAACCCTATCTTTATTTATATAGACTACAGAAACAAAGTGAGTACTTGAGCCTTTATTCTGACCAAGATAAAAAGCTTTTTGTGAAAAACATGAGACTTTTTATACTAGTAATACAGTATGGGTAACATTCTTTCAGGACCCTCCTTGGATCCTTGAATACTACCCTTTCCTTGTGCAAATCCATTCCCTCTACAAAATACACCAAGTATTATGGGTACAAATTGCCACAGCTTTTATTTATCTGAAACAATAACATGATGATTAACATAGTCAGCTTACGGCCCACCTTGATTGATTAACAAAAAACAACTATTATTGTTTACCACTGCACCTGGCCCAGTGATCGCCATCATAACCAAAAATTGTGATCACCTGGGAGGACTCCTTTAAGCTTGCCACTCCTGGCCCATATCCGAAAGATATGCACTCAATCCTCACGGTAACAACCTACCTCCCAAATATAAAAACCTACCTCCCACCTCCTATTTTTCTTACCAAATCCCCTACTCCCTGGGTTCAATCTCCTTCTGCATCTGTCAACCGCCTTCAAGTCCCTTGGCCCCATCCCGACCCGCCTAGGGACATTCTCAGGCCAGACTAATACTGTATCATAAATGGAATAACCAGCAAAATCTGTGCCAAATCCAGCTAATTGCCATTAATTGGATCCACTAAACACACTTGCCTTAAATTGTTACCGTCTGCATGAAGCACATGCAGCTTTAACCAGTTTTGCAATAAAAAAAATCCAAGCCAAGATAGACCCATCTTATCCCATGAAATCCTTACCAGATAACCTGCCAACAGTCCCCCAGCATCCTCAAGACAAGAACTTTGTGAGATTGAGGAAGACAAAATACTTTTGAAAATGGAGAAGGCATCAAAACTAGGTCATGTTTGCATAATGGGTGATTTTAATTATCCAAGCATAGACTGGAGCTATGAGATTAACATTACAACAAAAGGAAATAGGTTGTTTGGGGTGCTAAAAGACACTTACATGACATCACAAATTTTTCTCACCAAATATGTTTTATTATAATGTTATGACTTTCTTGTGTTAATGTACACATTTGTAGATAATATTATTATTTGCACTATTATACACGTTAGATTCACATTAATCACTCTTCATTAAAGAAGACTTTATATATGCACTTACATACAGTATTAAAGTAAAATAATCACATATTTGTTTAGACACAGTTGTATAATGCAGTTTGTTGTCTATATTTGCATTATATACTGTATTATATTTATACGGTTTTAGTCATGCACGTGTAGCCAGGTCACCTGTGGCTACTATTCTGCCCTTGTACTGGCAGCAAGCCCTGCTAGAATCAGGCTGCCAGTAGTTGATATGAGGTTTTCCCCCTCCTTGGTGCTGCACTTGAGAGACAACGGGAGGCGATGACATCAGGCCTGGGCATGTCCAATCATGAGAAAGACCTGGGGCCATACTTACGGACAGTGCCGCCCCAAATTCAGTAGTGCCTCTACCCACTTGAGAGGAGCAGGTCACACAGCCAAGAGCCTGACTATTGGGCCTTCTCTGGTCCTCTTCCCTCCGGGGTATGAGTGTGTACCATACCTCTAAAAGACAGGGGTGCCCAATGCTACATCCAAATGACAAATCATATATGGTAATAAGTATAACGTTTAAATGCTTCAATAATAATATTTTCTTGATTATTTAGTTAAACACTTTGGCCAAAGCATTATAAGCCCGCAAACCACGTCAAGGTATAACCAAATGTGCAGGTCCCAACACAAACGGTGAACCCTTCCTTTTACCTCTGTATGAGGGGAAACAACCATAATACTGTAGGTCTTGTCCATTCAGCAAAATGCAGAAATCTCCCAAGTTTAAAAGTTGGGGAGGGGTGAGCTGTGGGAGGAGGGGCCACCTACCTCAACACAACTGTTGCCAGTCAGAAATCATATTAACACACACATTCCCAGTAGCTCAAACTCCAACAGCACCACATCATATACATATACATATACATATACATATACATATACATATACATATACATATACATATACATATACATATACATATACATATACATATACATATACATATACATATACATACCACCACTATTAAGGTTATGGTGGGTAAAAAAAGTGACTAAAACCCTCCACAGTAAAGCATAAAGCAACTGTAAATATTCCTGTATATTCATTTGCATGTCTTAGACAGGTCTGCAACCCTGTCTTTCACCATTATCACCCAGCAAACAGCACTTCCACTGCAGCAAGGGATTCTGGGAAATGACATGCAAATGAGCACACAGTGCCACTATTTATCTCATGTTCACATTACATGAGCAACCCTTAGCCAATGCATGTTGCTTTAAACACAGCTTTTAAGCAAGGACTTGGGAGATGCATGTCTGTGAGTGGGTTAACTGACTTTGCATCTCCCAAGTCCTTGCTTAAAAGCTGTGTTTAAAGCAGCATGCATTGGCTAAGGGTTGCTCATGTAATGTGAGCATGAGATAAAAAGTGGCACTGTGTGCTCATTTGCATGTCATTTCCCAGAATCCCTTGCTGCAGTGGAAGTGCTGTTTGCTGGGTGATAATGGTGAAAGACAGGGTTGCAGACCTGTCTAAGACATGCAAATGAATATACAGGAATATTTACAGTTGCTTTATATATATCAAATACATCCAATTGACAAAACATATATGGTAATAAGTACACAACACATTCACAATCCCGTTATATCTGCAAGCTCTCATACCGCGACGTCACATCCTTAAAAATCGGATTGGAGCTGTTCCATCTGACCATAAAATGTGACATCACAGGCCATATATAAGGCCTGTACGTCTCATTTTACCTCAAGAAGCCGATGAGAGAACATCCTGTTGTGGATTTACTATGGGGCTTTGGATTGACAGATGAAGAAAGAAGACGGTAAAAATATATTTATTTTTATATTTACACCAGATTATTTAATTCATTATTATGGGTGGAACGATTTCTTTCTTAATATTATTAATTATATAAATAAGATCAGTACCATCATTACCATTGATACTGTTTATTATGAATTATTTTTCTAATTTGCAATTATTCACGGGTTAAATTTGAATGAAACTATGATCTAGTTCAGGGGTGAGCAAACTTTTTATGCCGAGCCCCCCTTTTCATCCATGAAATTTCTCGGGCCCCCCCTGCCTGATGTAATCAAAATCACATGACGTCAGCGCACGTGAGCTGGTTCAGACATTGAGGGCGAACCAGCTTTGTAACGCCCCCGCCACGCGTCTACAAAAAAAGTATTTATAGCACAAATTACATAACTTAAAAATAAATATTATAATATTTGTCTAATAGCGTTCCCATTTCTGCTGTATTATTAATCTCTCTCTTCCCGCCACATTAGAACACCTCAGGACCTCTCTAACCTCTTCCAGTCTCTCCCTGTATTTCTCACTCCCCCTCCAGTCCCTCTCTATTCCTCCCCTCAGTGTCTCCCCCTCCCCCCCCACTCTCTTTCCCTCCCCCCAGTGTGTGTCTCTTTCTCCCTCCCCCCATTGTCTCTCACTCTCTCCCCTCTTCCAGTCTCACACTCCTCTTCCAGTCTCTCCAACTCCCTGTATTTCTCACTCCCCCTCCAGTCCCTCTCTATCCCTCCCCTCAGTGTCTGCCCCCACTCTCTTTCCCTCCCCCTGTGTGTCTCTCTCTCTTTCTCCCTCCCCCTAGTGTCCCCCTCCCTCCATTGTCTCTCACTCTCCTTCCAGCCATTGCCTCTCCCTCCCCCCAGTGTCTCTCTTGCACTCTCCAACCAGCTATTGTTTCTCCCTCCACCCGGTGTCTCTCTCACACTCTCCCTCCAGCCATTGTGTGTCTCTCTCCCTCCTGCCAGTGTCTGGCTGGCCCTCCCACCAATGTCTCTCTCATCCCCATCCCCATGTAGCTCTTTCAGCCCCCCCTCCCCATGTCACACTCACTCTCACCCCCCTCCCCATCTCACACTCTCACCCCCCTCATGTCACTCACACCCTCCCCATGCCTCAGTCTCACACTCACTCCCCCATGTCCCAGTCTCACCCCCCATGTCCCAGTCTCACTCCCCCCCATGTCCCAGTCTCACTCCCCCCCATGTCCCAGTCTCACTCCCCCCCATGTCCCAGTCTCACTCCCCCATGTGCCAGTCTCACTCCCCCATGTCCCAGTCTCACTCCCCCATGTCCCAGTCTCACTCCCCCATGTCCCAGTCTCACTCCCCCATGTCCCAGTCTCACCCCCCATGTCCCAGTCTCACTCCCCCCCATGTCCCAGTCTCACTCCCCCCCATGTCCCAGTCTCACTCCCCCCTATGTCCCAGTCTCACTCCCCCCATGTCCCAGTCTCACTCCCCCCCATGTCCCAGTCTCACTCCCCCCCATGTCCCAGTCTCACTCCCCCATGTCCCAGTCTCACCCCCCCATGTCCCAGTCTCACCCCCCCCATGTCCCAGTCTCACTCCCCCCCATGTCCCAGTCTCACTCCCCCCATGTCCCAGTCTCACCCCCCCCATGTCCCAGTCTCACTCCCCCATGTCCCAGTCTCACTCCCCCATGTGCTAGTCTCACTGCCCCATGTCCCAGTCTCACTCCCCCATGTGCCAGTCTCACTCCCCCATGTGCCAGTCTCACTCCCCCATGTGCCCGTCTCACTCCCCCCCATGTCCCAGTCTCACTACCCCCCATGTCCCAGTCTCACTCCCCCCATGTCCCAGTCTCACTCCCCCCCATGTCCCAGTCTCACTCCCCCCCATGTCCCAGTCTCACTCCCCCATGTCCAAGTCTCACCCCCCCATGTCCCAGTCTCACCCCCCCATGTCCCAGTCTCACTCCCCCCCATGTCCCAGTCTCACTCCCCCCCATGTCCCAGTCTCACTTCCCCCCATGTCCCAGTCTCACTCCCCCCCATGTCCCAGTCTCACTCCCCCATGTCCCAGTCTCACTGCCCCATGTCCCAGTCTCACTCCCCCATGTGCCAGTCTCACTCCCCCATGTGCCAGTCTCACTCCCCCCCATGTCCCAGTCTCACTCCCCCCCATGTCCCAGTCTCACTCCCCCCCATGTCCCAGTCTCACTCCCCCCCATGTCCCAGTCTCACTCCCCCATGTGCCAGTCTCACTCCCCCCCATGTCCCAGTCTCACTCCCCCATGTCCCAGTCTCACTCCCCCATGTCCCAGTCTCACTCCCCCATGTCCCAGTCTCACTCCCCCATGTCCCAGTCTCACTCCCCCATGTGCCAGTATCACTCCCCCATGTCCCAGTCTCACTCCCCCATGTCCCAGTCTCACTCCCCCATGTGCCAGTCTCACTCCCCCATGTGCCAGTCTCACTCCCCCATGTCCCAGTCTCACTCCACCATGTCCCAGTCTCACTCCCCCATGTGCCAGTCTCACTCCCCCATGTGCCAGTCTCACTCACCCCCTCTCCCCATGTCACACGCTGATGCAGGAAGCAACGAGATGCTGCTGTGTACTGTAGCGCAGCACAGCGCCACCTAATGGCCAAAAGAAAAATTGCAGCTGCAGACGGCTTTTTTCCCTCTGCTCCTGGCAAAATTGCCGCTGCTTCCTGCGCCCCCCCTAAACAATCTTGCGCCCCCCCAGGGGGGTGCGCCCCCCAGTTTGCGCACCGCTGATCTAGTTGTTGTTATGATGTTAATGTGTTTTTTTGTTTTGTTTTAAAGTGTTCAGCAGGCCTGTTGTGATTTTAATGATGAATTTCACATGATTTCGATTATTGTGGACATTCTTGGGACTATTTAATCTAAGGTGGAAGGACTATTCCCGCACATCTTACCACTGAAGAAGCCGATCAATCCGCGAAACACGTAGGGTTACGTCACACACCCTGCGTCTCGGCGTTCTGCGTGCTTAACCTATAGCCGCTACGATCGAGTAATCTTTGGCGCCCTACACCAGCACCAGCCCCCTCCGATGGCGGTTTCTCTCGCGAGAGAGGGAGAGGCAGAGCAGTGTGCTGGAGGGTGCGAGCAGGAGAGGTCTGACGGCTTTTAAAACAACTCCCCAGCAGACGAAGGTCCTTTCCACAAACCTAGCGGGTCTGGGTTGGAGAGGGAGAAGCCATTCCGGCAGTACATCTGTAGCGGAGGAGCAGCCATCCAGAGATACAGTATTTCAATGCGCTTCACCTACTTGGAGCTTGTAAGTAGGATTCTTATAGTTGCCAGACGCAGGATCAGTGGATGTTTAGATTTTTAATATTTTTTGTTCATAGATTTCTGTCTTTTTATTAAATAGTTTTTTTCCATTTTTGTGCTTGCTCAATCACTTTATTTTCTTTTTTGTTTTATACGGTTAATTTTTTCCTTATTATAATCTCCAAGGTGCATTGTCCCTTAACAATATCACACTATGTTGTTTTGTTTATTCCTTTTCATGTGCTGAGCAACGGCTGGTTCCAGTTTTCTGCATCCTTGGAACTCTTTGGGACTATTTCAGCATCCAGTCACTTTCACACGGTTGTATATGTGCACAATCACTTTAGGATCAAATTATATTGTTAATCCTTGTATATCTATGTTATATAATTTATTTAGACTAAGGGCGCCCCTATCTGCTGTTTTTTCTGTCTGTTATATCACTCACTTTGTGTAGTAAGTGATTTTTAGTTGGCAGCCCGAAATACTTTTCTCACTATATATTTTTATTAGGGAATTTTTGTATTGATATTTATCAATTTTATTTGAATAGCGCTACACAGCCCGAACTTTTTTCCATGAACAATAAAAATAACAAAAATCATCCATGTATACAAACCATGGTGACCAATGACAATAAGATAGATAGACAATAAGAAGGATAATTATTGAAAGATGTTACAAAAGATGTTATAAAACATTCTCTTCATAAACATCTTCCCTTATAAAAGGTTTTATATCCAGTTTAGCAAACTCCACAGCCTCTTCTATTTGCTTTATCCCTCTGAAAAAGGTAATAACCTTCAAAATTAACTGCCCAGTTATGAGTTTCCTCCCACCATGTTTCAGTAATGCCTATGATATAATACTGCTCCCTTTAGCATTTAATTCAAGCTCCCTCATTTTATCTGTCTGGCTCCTTGCATTAGCAAGCATGCATTTGGCCATTTATTAACCTTAGAATGTTGTGTGCAAAAGGCACCCACTGGGATTGCCCACAGAACAAAAGTGAAGCCCTGCTCCTCATGCAAATCGGCACCAATTCATCCAACCTCATGGAACTCCAGTTCAGATGATCATGGCTTGCTATAGCAGCAGAAAGTGCACCTGTGATTGGACGGTTCATATCTCCCACTCACTCTGATGGCACAATCAGCAAACAACCAGATCTGTAGCCACATCCCCTTGCCTGTGATTGATCTGTTTCAATCTCCCGCCATGCTCTGATTGGTTGAGTGGGTTTCTTCCATAGATTTGAATGGGAGCAGTGAATTTACAAACGGCTAGCTGCTCGGGTGTTCCAGGGCAGTTTGTAGTTACTCTCTGTGAGCAGAGACTAACGGAAATATGGGCAGACCGGAGTATTTTGACCCAAGAGATGATCTGATTTGTGGGAGAAATCCTGAGTAAGCTTGCTTTGACAGCGCCCAGCCCCTGGTGAGTTATATGTTCCCTGTTAACCCCGTAGTTGCTGTAATTGATTGTGGTGAGTGTTTTACAGTGTTTTTCTGTGTTTTAACTGTGTTTCTATGCTTGTCATGTTTCCTGTTGGCTCTTTCTAGAATAAACTCCTGTTTATTTAACCCCGTAATTTGCCTTGTTCTGTGATCCCTGTGTAAATCGCCTGGTCTCTAGTGACATCTATGAGTAAATAACAAGAAAGAAAAAAATGTATCTTTTCTCAGTGCAGTAGTAATAACATGTACTGAGATAAATAACATATATTCATAAAACAATATACCCAAATTCATTCAAAATAGATAACCCCAATTCACAGATGTAAATGTTTAGGGGGAAAAAAACAATCTTTGAAGTACAGTTAGTGTTACCTCTCTAAGCAGGTGTTCCCAAAATACCAAGTGTGTTTTGTGGGCTGATAGCATGACATTACCTTTCATAGTTTATTAAATTCAACCCTTTGTGTGTTGTTAGATGTAGCCATTACCTCATGGTGTCTCGCACTCCTGATGAAGCCACATCACGTGGTGAAATGCATAGGAGGAGCCAGCACTGTGTCTAGTACACAGAGGAAGCCGAAAGGGGAACATCTTGCTGCCTGCTGCTGTTAAGGCTGCCTAGCCTGCCACCGATCCAGGTCGCAACTCAGCGACTGTGAAGGCTAACCGGAGGGGGTAATCTGCAGACATCTGGGACTGACGGCGCATTCCAAGGAGATTCACAGCCCCCGCTTGCTCATGGAGGTAGTGAGTCCCAGCAGCATATGCGCCTGACCCAGCCTGGAAGCAGAAACCGTCCGGTGTAAACCCTGGAGAGGAAGAATTGAGCAGGAACCAACGGCCAGCAGCCGCAACCCAGGCAGTATCCTCTCTTACAGGCAATGTCTCTGTTCTTCCCACACTTTCACAAGTCTAATCCATGAACTGTTTGTTTAACTAATTTTAGCCCCATTTTATCCATATTATCTACTATATATTTCTCAAATAGTCATATGTTTCTATGTCTGTAAGTGTCTCCCTGGGTCCCTCCCTGTGTCCCTAGCGGCAATCCCATTGGACCTTGAGCCAGGCCAATGAGATTGCTCCCTTGGCCTTCCCCTGCACACCTCTCATTGGCCTGAGGCGGAGTGACGGGCCAAAGGAGAGACACACACACACACTAACTCACACACACAGTCACTCACTCAGTCTCCTCGGATCTGCGCCAGTCCCACTCTCCACCACCTCTCACTCCCGTCGTGTGTGTGTGTGCCCCCCTCACCGCAAATCCCCGCCCCCCCTCACCGCAAACCCCCTGCCCCCCCTCACCGCAAACTCCCCGCCCCCCCTCACCGCAAACCCCCCCTCACCGCAAACCCCCCGCCCCCCCTCACCCCCTCACCGCAAACCTCAGCCTCCCCGGCGCCAAGCCTCCTCCACCTCACCTCTCACACACCGCCAGCAAAACTCCCGCCGCCAGCAAAACTCCCGCCGCCTCTCACACGCCGCCTCACTCAGCTCTTCTCATCGCGGCCCCGTCTTACCGCCGGGAGCGCCAGCAAGCAGTTAACCCCCCCCCCCCGCGGCCGAGCCGGGAGCACCGGGGGCGCAAGGAGGTAACCTTCCCCCCCCCCCACCACACACAACCCCCCCGCGGCCGGGAGCACCGGGTGGCGCAAGAAGGTAACCCCCCCTCCACACAGCCCCCCCCTCCACACAACCCCCCCCTCCACACAACCTCCCCCCCTCCACACATCCCCCCCCCCACACACACACAACCCCCCCACACACACACACACACACAACCCCCCCCCCCCTGCGACCGGGAGCACCGGCTGGCGCAAGGAGGTACACACACACAGTGACACACACACAGTGACACACACACACACACAGTGACACACACACAGTCACACACACAGTCACACACTGACTGACACACAGTCACACACTGACTGACACACACTGACTGACACAGTCACTCACTGACTGACACACACTGACTGACACACAGTCACACACTGACTGACACACAGTCACACACTGACTGACACACACTGACTGACACACAGTCACACACTGACTGACACACAGTCACACACAGACACTCGCCCACTCACCCACTCACCGCCGCACGCAAACACTGACTGACGCACACTGACTGAGGCACACACACACACTGACTGCCTGACACACACTGAATGGCGCCCGCGCACACACATTGACTGACGCGCGTACACACACCCTGACTAACGCACACACCTGAGACACACACCCTGACTGACGCACACACACACGCGCACACACCCTGACTGACGCACGCACACACACCCTGACTGACGCACGCACACACACCCTGATGGACGCACGCTCACACACACCCTGACTGACGCACGCGCACACACACCCTGACTGACGCACGCGCACACACACCCTGACTGACGCACGCGCACACACACCCTGACTGACGCAAGCGCACACACACCCTGACTGACGCACGCGCACACACACCCTGACTAACGCACGCGCACACACACCCTGACTGACGCACGCGCACACACACCCTGACTGACGCACGCGCACACACACACCCTGACTGACGCACGCGCACACACACCCTGACTGACGCACGCGCACACACACCCTGACTGACGCACGCGCACACACACCCTGACTGACGCACGCACACACACACTGACTGGCGCACGCACAGACACACTGACTGGCGCACAGACACACACTGACTGGCGCACGCACACACCCTGACTGACGCACGCACACACACCCTGACTGACGCACGCGCACACACACCCTGACCTACGCACGCGCACACACACCCTGACTGACGCACGCGCACACACACCCTGACTGACGCACGCGCACACACACCTTGACTGATGCACGCACACACACACTGACTGACGCACGCACACACACACTGACTGACGCACGCACAGACACACTGACTGGCGCACGCACAGACACACTGACTGGCGCACGCACAGACACACTGACTGGCGCACACACACACACACTGACTGGCGCACACACACACATACACACTGACTGAGGCACACACGCACACACTGACAGTGTGTGTGTGTGTGTGCGTCACTCAGTCTGTGTGTGTGTGTTTGTGTTTCTGCGTCAGACTCACTGACGCACGCGCGCACACACACACACACACACACACACACTGACTGACTGACGCACACACAATGACTGACGCACACACTGCATGAAGCTGTAAAGGGGGACAAACAGAGCTGTAAAGGAGGGAGGGGGGGACTGGATTGATGTGAATGGGGGACAAACAGAGAGAGGGGGGAGGAGAGAGGAGACAGAGAGGAGCGGGAACATTACATCCCGGGCAACGCCGGGTCTCTCAGCTAGTATGTAATATTAGTTCAAGTTCAAGTTCGTTCTATTAGTTTAATCTATGTGCATATATATGTTTTTGGTCACTTCAGGTGTGTTCACCAGTGCATCTTTTTCTTCCCAATGTAGTAGTAACTACGTAAAAATCTTCCTGCTCATTTTTCTAGTTCAGTTTGCATTCTGTGCTCTTGGGACCTGTGGAGTTCAAAACGCGATCTTGCCAGGAAAGAAACAGAAGCGGAGGACTCCTCTTCCACTCTGCAATCAGCGATAACGTGATCGCGAGTGTATAGTAATTGTGGCTGGCCTCTAAACATTACTGCAAATGTATGCCATTCCGCTAGTTGCCACTATTCACATATTCAATTCGACCTACAGTAAACATTCAATTTGCCCAGAACCTGAAATATAGGTGATAGAGAAGGAAGAAGTGAGTGAGAGAGAAATAGAGTTACACACTAGCAAAGATACAGCATGCAAGGATCCCCAGGAAGCGTCACAGTGTCAGAGACCTGGGAGGAACCATGGCGGTTGCCTCTCCCTTTCTACGGGAATGCTAAATTAATATCATAGCAATGATAAAAACAATTTTTAACCCCATTTACATGTCTAATACAGGTCCAACAAACCTGAGCACTCACCTTGTGCCACTTTTTGCTTCTTATCCATTTTACCATGCACCCCAATAAGCTTATGCCTGCTGTATTACGCAGCATTTACAGCACAGCCTGAGATGAAGATGTGCATGGCCAGTACAAACTACTCACAGGTAGCTCATTTTTGGTCTCATCAGTGTGAGGTTGGTTACTGTCTGTGAGTAGGTAAATGCATACTTTTTTTTTTTTTAGATTGATCGATATTAGGGTGTCTTAATATTACATACACTTCCTATTTTGTTTGAATAATTTAGATAAATGTGTGTCCGCGTAATGCTGGTAAATATATGTTTGTTTCAGAATGCGGCATATAATCAAGATTCTATTCTATTCGTGTATTAACAATTTTTACTAGTTTAATGTGTTTTTCTTTTTTTCAGAATAATGTTATAATTTTGTTAGAATTACATTGCCTGAATGTTTCATGCAGACCACTTACTCATTGTATTTATTATACGTACCTTCTGTAGAAAATTGGCATGTCCGTCGGTCTATTTGTTTTTCTAGAAAGTAACCTTTGCAGTGCTTTGGATTTAAGATACGTTTGTTTAGTTTGCTAATTTGGCACACAGCTGATACTGTACTGTGCAAAGAAAAAGGTCAAGTATTTTGGAGCAAGATGAATAAAACACTTATGAAAACCTTCCGGCACTGGCTCAGCCAGTTTTATTATATTCATGTAATGTCTTTGGGGACCTTTATGTCACCTTTCTTGCATTACAAGAAAGATCTCTGAAGCACAATCTGATAATAAGCATTATATAATTACAACATTGTTTTTTGTTTATCTAATCTGGTTGTTACCTTCCTTTCAGTATATTGTCTGTTATTTTCTCTCAAATAATATAATATTTAAAATAAAAAAGTGTAAGATAAAACTTCTGAGAAAAAATGGGAATATAGCTCTCAGTAATTTAAAGGCTTGATTCCTGTACTATCCAACAATATAGTTTTGAGTTATTATTGTTTTAAGCTTAATTTTCCTAAAGAGATAGGTACAATACACAAACCACTTTCAGCTTTCGCTGCCTTAAAATTGCCCAAAAGAACTGTTGACCAGTGAATTGGTAAAGGCACACATGTTTCAACTACATGGGAAAAATTAAACCTTTCAGAATGCAATCATGTGAATCAGAATGTTAAAGCTCTCCTCTGCTAAAAGCACAATTGAAGATTTGCTGAACCCCAGTGCTAATGCCAGAGGTACGAGGGGGCTGCAACATTTTACTTTTGAAGGTTGGTTTATATTACATTTCTCAAGAACCACTATTCAGTTAATGTGCTAAATTGAGCTGTCTGGGCTGTACTTAATTCTGTCAGGTGACTTGTTAGACCTGTATAGCTGGGGACAACCTGGGAGAGCAAGCAGCCTATCTCTAAAATGGCCCTTTTTAAGTGGCATGCATTGTGGAGTTTAACAGGGAGTTCAACAGGAGTGGAATAAGTGGACAAAAGAACACATACTGGCCCTGGATCCTGAATTCAAACTGCGATGGAAAGGAGGACATTTTCTATACCAGACCACACATCTCAACACTAAAGTTTTTCTACCATGCCACCGCAACTATTTATATTTGCTCTGACCTCACTTCTTTTCAAAATATGTTTTCTTTCTACCAGCCTCATTATGTCTCTAACTCTATTCATATATCTCCTTCTCTCCTTCCTTTGCCACTTCTCAGTTCACATGAACTCCTTTCCTACCTGCGCCCTCTGACACTACACAGCTATACCCCCTGCCCTAAAACACACACCTACAAATCCTCCTCACACATTATCTTTCTTTCCATGGTTCTCCTCCTTGCTTTTGGGGATATCTCTCCCAATCCTGGTCCCTGTCATATTTCTACATACTCACGTCCTCATCTCCCACATACAACCTACTCCTTTTGGTGTTAACCCTTCTAACCTCATACCCATCCTCTGTCAACCTACCTCCTCTCCCTTTCTCCTGTGCCCTTTGCAATGCTCGTTCCCTTTCCACGTTCTCTCTGTGCATGACTTCTTTTTCTCTAACTCTCTGTTTCTCTTTGCTATAACTGAGACTTGGCTCACTCGGTCTGATTTTGCACTGGAATCTGTCCTCTCTTATGGTTGCCTTTCTTTCTCCCACACTTCTTGCCCTAATGTCAGAGTTAGAGGTTTGGAGCTTCTTCTCTCCTCTATCTGCCTTTACCGAACCCTTCCTATTCCTCCCGCTGTTGCTTTTCCCTCCTTTGAGGCTCACACTGTCCAGCTTTTTTCTCCTCTCCCAGTCCATGAGGCGGCTAACTATCGCCCACCTACCTCTACACATTCCCCTTCTGTCTTTGTCTCTCACGTTGAATCCTTGCTCTTCTTCTTTCTCTCCTCAGACTCCCCTGTTCTTCTCCTTGGGGACTTCAACTGCAATATTGATGACCCCTCTCTCCCTTGGGCTTCCCACTTTCTCTCTCTAACCTCTTCTTTTGGCCTTCAACAGTGGACTAAAGCTAGCACCCACAAGGATGCCCACTACCTAGATCTAGTTTTCACTAAAAACTTTTCTCTCTCTGATTTCTCCATTTCCCACTTTCCTCTCTCTGACCATTACCTCATCTAATTTTCTCTCTCTCTCACTTCTCCCCTTCACCACCTCCATCTACCCCTTGTTTCTGCAGAGACCTGTTCCCTATTACCCTACCATCTTCTGATTCCACTTTATGCTCCTCCCTCTCCTCTCACAGCTCTGCTCCAGACAATGACAACCACGTCAGGAAGTACAACTTTGCCTTAACCTCCTCTCTTGATCTCTCTGCCATTCTCGCCCTTCTAACCCCAGACCTTGTTTAAATTGCCACACGCACATGCTGCGTTCCAGCACTCATTCTTCTGAACATCTCTGGAAGAATTCTCACACTTCTTCAAACATGCAACAGTTATACCATTACTCAAAAACAGCAAGCTTGACCATACCTGTCTTTCTAACTATCGTCCTGTCTCTACCTTGCCTTTTGCCTCTAAACTTCTTGAATGTCTTGTATTCTCTTGACTGCTCCATTTTCTCAACCCTTATTCTTTCTACTTTCTCTGTACGTTCTTTCTACTTATGTAAGCTCTTTGGAACAGGGACTCCTTTTCCTAAAAATCACTTTTATGACTGAAACACTTCTTCCAAGTATGCGTTATTTGTATTATTTGTTATTTATATGATTGTCACGTGTATTACTGCTGTGAAGCGCTACAGGTGCAGCCGCCGGTATTCCACTTGCCTTGGAAAATCTGTGGCTCTGTAAGAGATGTGTGCAGAGGTATATTTAATGGAGACCAATTAGGGTGAATTTAAATCCTGGCTTTATTGCGCCTGTTCCTTTAACAAGGCAAAGCATTCAAAGTAAACAAAATAAAGGCCTACTCTGTTTTGGTGAATATCTAAACCTTTACTCCAGCCCTCACTAACTGGGTGGATTGCTAAGCTGATTACCACCCCAACACACACACACACACACACACACACACACACACACACACACACACACACACACACACACACACACACACACACACACACACACACACACACACACACACACACACACACACGTAGTCTTGTGTAGTTTTGGGGTTACATGTCTTTCTCCTCCTGTGCAATAATCCCTGTTAAGGGCAGGTTTGCCAGGAGTAATCATGGGGTTTGCCCTCAAACTCTTGTGCTGTGTAGTATCTGGTGAAGGTAGTGTCATCAGGCTCTGTGTCCGATTACAGTGATGCAGGGTTATGCCTACTGGAGCTATTTAGTGCACAGCATTTCCTGTATTTAGTTAGTGTCTCACCCACCTGAGTGAGACTGGTCTGACCTAGCAAACTGTCAAGGCTTTGGCAGCTTTTGTGGCCCTCCCTTAGGGGAGAGGTGTGGGCAGGCTATTCATCTTACTCCATCAGGGAGTAAGGGAAGAGCAAGCACAGCTTCTAGGGCCCTGACTAGGAGTGGAGTCCAGGGACTTCCCTTGGGTTGGCAACCTGAGATGAGCGGCTAGAAGACCGGCCGCTATGATGGGCGGCTGTCCATGTCTGATGATAAAAAAGGATGCCAAAGATAAAGAACGCTTCTGTCCTGATTGTGGAGTCATTTGGGAAGAAGGTGCACAAAGAGGTTCTCTTTCAGAGACTCCTCCCTACTACGCTGGGGGTCTGGAAAAGATGGAGGCGCTGTACCATGAGTGAGTATAACTCAGCAATACCGCATAAGCCAGTCCTGATGCCATACCCCACACCATCATGGGAGATTCACGGATTCTGTAGGCCAGCAGGTGCACCACACTACACTTCATGTAACAGGGGTCAGTGTCCACAGAAGGGAGGCAATATGAGATGGGCCCGGGCAAACAAGAACGCAGGCGCAAATAAATGGTGTACTACTGGATATAAAATCAATTTAACTGAGAACATAGTAGATGACCATGGAATAGAGTCTCTGAAAGGAAAAAAAGAGAAAGCAATATATGGTGAAAGTACGTTTGTATTTAGAAACTGCGCAACAGTAGAAAGCTACTTACAAAGTAGCAGATCATTCGGGCATATATTCATCCTATATGCCCGAATGTTCTGCTACTTTGTAAGTAGCTTTCTACCGTTGCGCAGTTCTAAATACAAACGTACTTTCACCATATATTGCTTTCTCTTTTTTCCTTTCAGAGACACTATTCCATGGTCATCTACTATGTTCCCAATTTAATTGATTTTATATCCAGTAGTACACCATTTATTTGCGCCTGTGTTATTTTTACTGCATATATAGCATTATTGTGTATAGTGCATACATTGTGGCAGCATCTACATGGTACATTTTCTGTTTCTGCTGTGCTGGTAGCGCACTTAGTTTTTTATAGGATATATATATGTACTGCTGCGGCCCCGTTTATTCTAACACATCGCCGCTTTTTCCCTGGCTTTTTCCTGGAATGTGACACACTTCACCGGGAGCATGCCGCATTCATTTTGCGTTCTCAGCCATGGGTCATGCGCGGGTCATGCGCGGTTGATGCGTTTATTGAGAATGATTCGAATTTAATAGGTTGCAATTCTTCGCGTGTCCTCCAGATGGCAGATATTCATGAATTGTAATGCGCATGCGCTTCAGTAATGTGTCGACTTGCAGGTGTTTAGTTTAAAAAAGATTAAAAGCAGTGGTGGGTGAAGTTACAGGCGCATGAGCAGTAATCAACTAGCTCCCATCCGAAAGATGATTACACACAGGCGCATAGAGAGGTGATGCTCTGTGCAAATCAAATTCGAGAAGGGATTTTCCAAAGTGTTACCGTAAACAAAGCCTCAAAGCTCCCATCTCAAAGAGGATTACACGCAGGCGCAGTGAGGCTTTGTAGCTCGGCTATGGACGGATTAAGAACACAATGTCAAGATTCAGAAAATTAACGACTCTGTGGAGAGGGGGGGGGGGGGGTTGGGTGAGTCATGCGCAGTAAGAAGCTAGCTCCCATCTCAAAAAGGATTAAACGCAGGCGCAGTGAGGCTTTGTAGCTTGGCTTTGTACGGATTAAGAACACAATGGCAAGATTCAGAAAATTAACGACTCTGTGGAATTTCAAATCCTTGCGCTAGCCTTGTGTGTGTTCGTGGGGGAGGGGGCTACAGGGTACAGCTGCATGAAGGTCAAAGCTAAAGACATACTTTAATTTCAAAAGGCAGTTCATCATAATAATACACCCCTAAATACAGTTCGTAAAAAGCACACAAATCAACCATGTGCAGTCAAACGCACAGGGTCGCAGTCAAAAGCTACTGCACAGATTGAATATCGTAATACAGTAAAATGGTTTTTGCAGGCTTGTGGAGAAAATAAAAATAAAAAAATTACAATAAAAAAAAAATTAAAAATTTTTTTTGGTCACTCACTTAAGCAAGCAAGCGAAGTGGGCGAAGTAACAGGCGCATGTGTAGTAATCACCTGCTGTCAATATGCAAATTTACAATTACTGCGCGCGCACACACAGACTGTGTACTGACGTAGGTTGAACCGCGAAGGTATTAGACTTCCAAGACAACAGCTCGCAAACGCCCCCCTGAGTTTTTACACGGCATTGCAATATTGCAGACAGCGAGAATAAAATGCTAATATCACGAGCGGGGAAATAACGCAATTCACTCCGGGCAAAAAAACATAAAACCACACCTAACCGCGATTATCTGAGAGCCGCGGATCTAGCCGACATAGACTCAGGTCGGCTGCCACTGTAGCCCTTTTTCTGGAGCCTGGGGTAACACTTATAGCGCAGCGCCTCCACTTACCCAGGATCCCCGTTACATAAGATTCCCCTGGGCAAGAAACATAACAACACCTTATGATTGTAACTGGTTTTTACTGCAACGCAATAATACCTTATCACTTTATAATGAACCGTGGCAATAACACATATCACATATAACCTTACTACAACGCTCATAACACTAGTGGCTCGGCCACTCTCATCAGGAGTTACGTCTCCATCCCCTCACCGCGTGCCCCACACACAGTGTCCATGTATGGTACTATATTTGTATAGGCTCAGTCCTTTGGCCACTTCACTAGTGTCCCCCAAAGAGTTACGCCTAAGGCGGGATCAGCACCTCTTGACCGGTGTTGGTGCACTTGATGTAAATAATACCTTCCGGTCACGGCGGTGACTGGTAACAGCTTCGCAAAGGATCAGATGAATCAGCGGCCCGCCTCCGGTGTCTCAATGTCCAGCCGTCTGGTCCCAAATGACTCGCCACAGCCGCAACTCTGTACCTTTGTTCCTAGCTGTCCTACAGTAAGGGATGGCGTTCCTATCACTATAGGGCTTCCCTGCAGCACTGCAACCTATGGTGACTTCAGGGATTCTCCTAGGGGCCTGCGGGGAAGAACTATCCTATGCAGGCGGGTCACTGACCCCCTGCATCCACACTACCTCCCCCTTCACCTCTCGGATCCCTTCTCACTAGCTCAACCTAATACCTGCAGCAACCGCACTGCACTGGTCTCCTTGTCAGCGCACACAGCACTGACAGCTGTGGCACTGACAATACTCCACACCACACACACACCAAAGGGCAGGATCCATACCTTAGGGGCCTTCCCTCAGCACCTACCCACTACCCTAGAGGGGATTGGGGCCTGCCTGGGACCTGGGGATTACCTGACCTGGTGTAGGAGCCACTTGCTCCCTACACCCTTCCTCCCCTTTCCTGCTCCCAGCTCCAACTGCTGTTCTGCAAACCCCACAAATTGTATTTATCTCCCTCTCTGAAAATCCTTGGCCCTCATTGGCCACTCTGGGGTCTTTGGCCCTAAGCCTCATGGGTACTGTAGTCCTGTGGAGGCTGCTTTTGCATTGGGGCTGCGTGCGCGCTTGCACTGCGCATGCGCAACTCCCTAATGGCCGCCGCAACTTCCTAGCCCTATCTGCGCATGCGCAATCACTGCGCATGCGTGCGCATCTGTAATGGCGGCCCTGCTAGCCGGGTGCGCCGCCGGGACTCCCAGGACTCGGAGCGCTCCCTGCTCCGGCCCCCACCTTTGCTGTGTGCCAGTGGTTCCCTCGCTGCCTCCGGCGGCACCCGCAACCGCTCGGCACGCACAGAAGGGGGTCTTGGGGACTGAAAGAGACCGGGGCTACATATATATATACACACACACAACAGTCCAACAAGAAAGTTGCTTATCTGTTTCTGTTCTTGTAGCTGTAGGGGAAGAAGGCCTCTCTGCTCTCCTTGGTCAGCACCCTTGTGTGCTATGGAAATGTCCGTGTCCAGGTATAGAGAGAGGTCTTGTCTCCTTGTCTTGCTGTCAGCATACAGTCCTTCTGTGTGCATCAAGACACCATCTTTTCCTCAGGTTAGCATAGTTGTGGGTTTAGGAAAATCTCTGCAGTCTTCCTTGTCCTTATGTCAGCCCAAATGTGAGCTAAGGAATCTCTCTCCTGTTTCTCACATCAGGCTTTTCTAAAAGTCCTAATCAGCCAGGGTGAGTCTGTTTTATTGCCTGTGTGCAATTAACGAGCACACTGCTGGATTTAGAGGCTGTTTCTCTCAAACAGTGATAAGTCCCTGTTACACTCCCAGTAATGGTGCGAGATTTCTGCAGCCAAACTAATGGCACTTCGGAATAAAACAGCGAGGGTCCATGCATTTGAATGGGACTCATGCTGTGTAAATCCTGGTACAATTTCCGCTGCTGTATCAGCACCGCCGGATGCACCTTCTTCATGAATTCAGCTTTGCCTTTCTTCACCATGGCCATCACCATGTCCCCCACCCCAGGGGCTGGCAGCCGGTTCAGATGGCCCTTGATGTCCTTCACGGATATGATGTACAGGTTCTTGGCACCCATGTTATGGCACCCATGTTATCCGCACAGTTTATAACGGCTCCCACGGGGAGACCAAGAGAGATGCGCCATTTTGCTTTCTGGCAAACCCTGTCCTCTTCCTCCTGTCAGGAAGTAAGCCTCACTCTGACTCCCATTGTCAACAGCTGATGCTGCTCCTTAAATAACAGGCAGTTGCTATCTGCCCTGGGTCATGCAAAGTACTACTCCAGTACTCTATGCCTCCTGTTCCTGCCATTACATGCTGTTCCTGTTCATGCTGTTCCTGCTACTACTAAGGTTAGTTTACCGTCGCGGGTAGTGTAGGACCTGCTGACTAGGTTTTACCTTGACGTGGTAGCAGGCTTACAATACTTTGGCCAAAGCATTCAACTAAAGAACCCATACTTTGAATTTAGTATTGCTCTTCCCTTCAGTTACTGGCACTATGCCATTAAGGATGCTGGATGTCCTCATGGAAGTAACCAACCATTGTAACCTTGTGCTCTTGACTCTGCCCTACCTTTCCTTCATACCTGTGGCATCTCACTCCACCGCGCTGTGCCTAAGAGTGCGCACGTCTCTGCTCTGCTAACAAAGCATGCAAAAGCACGTGCAGCTGGCTCAGCTGTGCCACGGAGCTTGGCTCCAATCCTCCGGACGTGCCGCGCTTCTCTCGTGCGCGGCGTGCTCACATGACGACATGCACCGCTCCCCAGCTGTGCGGCAACTTTCTCCTATCTTGTGTCTCCGGCGGCTTTCCCACCTCGCAAATGGGTCCCCCTCCTTGTCTTGGCTTGTGCGTGGGAGCACAAGCGTTACAGCTCCAGGGCCCAATCGCGGACCTGTTGCATGTATGGGAAGAACATGATGTTCGGATTGGTTTATTAATTTGATTGCTGAGTAGGGCACCCCAGGTTTGACATCTCAGCAGCGCCTCAATTGTAGCGCACTTCCCCCTCCCCCCTTGGGAGATATGTGGCTATGTGTGTATGTAAGGTGCAATACCTGTGGCTCACAGGAGGCCTGTGAATAACCCTGTTACAGGACACATAAGAAATACACACCTGGCATAAGATAACAGTTTACTATATACATCAGAGACTGCGACTATTCTAACACAAACCAGTGGCAATCGCCAAAAATACCCAGGTACACCCAGGTACATTCTGAATACATGCCTTATACTTGCCTTAAACTAACGCCAGCAATTCTGCATTGATTAATGGCCCATCAGATTAACAGCGGGGGTCCCTGGCAGTCCCATTCAAACTGAATGGGACTACCAGGGACCCCTGCTGTGTTAATCCTATGGGTCATTAGTCAATGCAGAAATGCCTTAAACTAGCCCAGCACATACCCAGCACATACCCAAAATGTAACCGGGCTAGTTTAAGGCAAGCTTTAGAATAGTCGTGGTCTCGTCTGTACATAGAATAATAACAACACTACAGAACACTAAGGCCTCACAGGGCTGTAACAACTCATTGTGCCTCCCCAATACCATGTCCATACCCCTGTAGGTTTTACCCCGATGTACTGAGGTTTCCCTGGGTCCCCAACCACTCTGGTGTCCATGGAGCTCACCCACTCAAGTGTGTGAGACAGCACTTCCCCACTAGCCCGTGTATACAGTTGGTGCACGTGGTGAGGTGAGGTACCTGCCAGGTGCTCCCAGCACCCGTGCATGCCAATGCAGCAAGATGGGATGCACAGATCCAGTGACATTATCCACAAAGCCTCCGCCTCTACGTTGGGTGGGTCCCGCGTGGTGTACCACCATGTGCAATGTCTCTTGAAACCGAGGGGTGATCTGTCCCAGATCACCTAAGACCAGGGTGCAGCGATGTCCTTCCTGGCTATGTCCCTCACACTGGTACTACAGGGACAGTGTCCCTAACTACTGGGCCTGTCCCTGCAGCAACAACAAGCTGAGGGGGTCAGAGCCAAGATGGGGCCTAAGGGGGTCTCTAGTCTAGTGCAGGGGTCACTGACACCCTGCACACGTGCACCCTACCCTTGTCCTGTCCCAACTCTGACTGATGGCGGGGTCCTCGTGCGGCACGCACGAAATGTATCCTTTTCTGTCCAGAGGGAAAGCTGTAGCCCTATTGGCTGTGGAGCATCACATGTTCTTCAGCCCTAAGGCCTTCTGGGGGCTGTAGTCCCTGCAGAGAATCTCCTCTACTTGTTGCTTACTCTGCACATGCGCGATGTACTACACATGCGTGCACACTCTAGACATGGTGGCGCCCTGCTATGGAAGCCGCCGGTGACTCGGTCGCCTCCTCTGCTCCACTTCAACCCGCCTCTGCTCCTGCAGCTCCCCCGCATCTACTGGCACCTGACCCTGCCTCCCCCACAACCTCCAGCGGCACTCACGCCCCTCCACACAGATTAGGATGTAAGGGACCTGTCAGGGGAGCCAGAGGGGGACCCAGGCTAGACCTGTATAGACTGTATTTCCCTCATGGGGGTCTACCATGGGGGGTCTACTTTAATGCGCACAGCAGCTATGAGCTTCGGCACTCCGTCACGGGGGTTGCCCAATTTATCAAGCTAAATCCACACGTCACTACCTCCTTCAGGTGTTTTGACTCTCCAGGACGTTTCAGCTTCTGGTATGCGCTGCTCTGTCAGACTGGAAAGGCTCTGCTACATGCTGTATCTCTCACAAGGATCCTTCTCTCACTTGCACTCTGCCGCTCTCCCCTCATCATGTGCTGCACCCAGCTTATATCCCTTGCCTCTTGTCTTCTGTGATGTCATACCCCCAATGTCTTATTACAGTATCTCCGTTTTTTCAGTGTTTCACAGCTACTGGACCAAGGTCATGTCCACCAATATGCTTGTGTGTCCTTTAGGGGGTTACACGGCTATAGTACAATAGATATTTTTAAGGTAATCAATTTAAATACTTTCTCCCTAAGGGTTTTTGATTGCATTCCTTGTGCTAATATCATCTGCATAATCACAAAAATGAGAAGCTTTGGCCAAATGAAGCTTTGGAAAACAGACTAAGATTTCATGATATTCAAGCAATCCTGATCTTGTATAAAAAAAGACGTGATGTTTACAAAAATTAGCACTATTCTATTTGTCTTGTATAACTCTGTATAAACATCAAGATTCCTGGTACTTTATGTACCCCTTGCATTATTCATCAGGGAATCTGAAGCTGCATTATTTTCTCGAAGACAAAGCAGTTGCTAAGCTGGAACTATGGGAGATCCGGTAATGTGATGTTACTTAGCCTTCTCAACAGGAAACTCTCATACTGGAGAGACATTACTGCACTGCAAATTGGCAAAGCATGCTTTTGTGCCAGTTCTTGAAACTGGACAATGTCACAGTACGTGTTAAGAACACAAGGCTTATGAACTCTTATATAATTATCGCATCTAAAAACATTGTGTTTTCAAATAGTTTTAATGAATGCTGGTTTTATCATTATAACGTAAACTATACTGTCATATAATTGCAAAAAAATGTATGGGTTTTAAAGATCTGACTATATGATAATAGAAGAACATATAAATGCCCTGACTGTAATGCAGATTGGCAATATTATTTTTATCTGTTTTTAATTTCAAAGGAACTTATCAAAGAAACTGTCTTATCCTGAGCCCCATGTATTCAGTAGAACTCTTTGAAGTTCAGTGATGTCTCGTGATGGAGATTCACAACCATTTTAAATTCAGTTATGGGCTCATTATTCAGCAATAAAATAATTGAGCAGCGAACAAGATATACGGTATAAGTGAAAACAGACAACCCATTATACTGTATGGGGAAGAAGTAAACATACAAACAATAACACAGAGGAACTGTACCTTCAAACTAATTATTTACCCCTTTTTTTAATATGCATTTTTAGCCCTACTGAGCTATTCCTTTACTCTCTCTGCTCCAATTTAAGCTACAGTATTAGATTTTTCTTTGATGAATCTTGTTCTCTTTTTCCCCAATTGGGAGATTTCGATATTCTCAATAAAAAGCTTCAAAAAATTATATCGGCTTTTCTTTATTTCAGCATTCATTATGGCCAGTATGTCCTTGATAAGGCTACTAGGAGTCTGCCTGTTTATAATATATTATTACCTGTACTACTATTTGTTTACTGTGGAAATGCCACAGTCAAGTAAAAAAAGGAACCACCTTTCATCCAGCTCTTGTACAATGTGTGATCCCCAATTTTTCATCGTTTGTTAAAAACACATCCGCATCCTTTGTAAAAACTCAAAGCTGTCTTTCATATCATTATGGCTGGCCACATGTTGACTCATATGCACGATGTGTGGTCAGTAATGCCTGCATTATCAACTGTTGTTTTATTAGATTTCATTTTAAGCATATATCATTTTTAAATAATATGACAAGATCTCCAAATATTAAAATTACATTTTTGAAGGCCTACTGTTGTTTGTTTTTATCAAAAGTTAACCTTTTTAGCATTCCTAGACTGAAGACATGCAAATCACCTCTTGAAATGTTTTCACAAGGAAGTCTTGCACTGGGCATAGAGTTTATCTATTCATAGAAGTTCAGCACATCATAGAGTAGTGACTGCCAAACAAAACATATGACCCTCCAAAATGTAAAGTAGTTAACTCAATTGGATATAGAAAAAAACCCAAGGATATTTATAACCTAAGAAACTCATCTTGCAAAACAAACTTTTCATTAATCTCTGTCCATCTTCTCTTTTAAGGCCTTATTCTATACAGGCCAATGCAGTTGTTCAAGGCAATATTTGGCCATAAATTCCCATTAAAGTCATTAGGTATGTTTTGGCCGAAAATTTCCTGAATGGCTACATTGGACTACAGTCACTCCTCGGTTATCCAACGGAATTCGTTCGGAAGTAGCGTTGGATAGTGAAACCATTGTAAAATGAGTCCCATGTTAATCAGTAGTGGTGAGTGTTGGATAACGCATACAGGCGTCGGAAAACGGCCCATAGGGTTGCATTGTAAAGCGTTGAATATGCCATTCGTTGTAAAGTCAAACGTTGGATAAAGAGGACTACCTGTATATAGAATAAGCTCCTTAGTCTAAATCGTCGTACTGATTGCGGTGACAATATTTACAGTACATCTTACTGGATTTGTCCTATCAATGTCTTAAATAGATTAGAGAGCCCCCACTTTCATTAAAATCCCTGAGAACAACAGAAGTAATTAAAATGAAAATATGTATGCATATATGCACGGCCGTTTAATTAACTGGTGCTATGCCATAAAGCACCTTCAAGCCCCAGAAGACACTTGATGGGTATATTTGCTTCAATGGGCCATAAGGTGTTTTTCAGAACCCTATTTTCCGTTCAAGTAAATACAGATGTAGCTATACTAACTGTTTTCGGTGCCACGATTGGATGTGGCCGCCGGACAGCACTGCAGCTACGCACGATTATGGCCTTGAAAACAGTAAGCAGCCAGGCAGGATCCACTCTGCTTCTGAATGGGACTCATAAGAAGAGATGGGGGAGCACAGTGTGAGGGAAGATAGGGTTGAAGTATACTTTCTTTTGCTGATGGTCAATGGGGTGTTCACACCTTCATTGAACCCTCAGAGAGAGATGGGCAACTCCTTGGATGGGGAGATGACGTACATGGGTAAAATGTGTCCAGGTACACAAAGTTAAATCAATAAATAAATAACTTACACGGCCTTGTGTAAGTTGTATCCCATCAAGGTTTCTTTTACATTCGCATCTTTCTTCTAGGTGATGGTTCTTCTTTCTTTCTGATCCTTAGTTCCTTCTTTCTTCTTTTCTTCTTGCTGCGTCCTGGATGTTTTGTCGTTGGATGGATGGATTCTTCACAGTAGTTCGCCTCTCATACAAATGTAAACATAAACGAAAAAGGCAATTAGACACATGCGTACACAGATTCGCTGCGGTACAGGGAAAGGAGATGAAGCAATATCTGATAATATTCCACTCACACGGCCTAATGTGAGTGACCTCCTATATCCGTATCTTTTAAGCACCTGTATAGATAATAGGTCTTCAGGCAAGTAAACAAACACAGACCGAGGGTCCAATGTTGAACAGTGGTAGAGGGTAAATAAGATAATATATCAAATAATATTTAAAAATACTCACACAGGCCAGTGTGAGCACGCACTCGTAAAGGTATCTTTGGTACTCCAAGTCCTGTGTATAAAATACCCCTAAGGGCTAAACCAAACGTGGAAGGACTATGGGACACTTGGCACTATGGGTGGTGATTTCTTTATTGAAAAAACTGTCATAAAGTAATGACAGGTAACTTAAACAAATAGATAAAAACCGATATAAAACAGATAAAAAATATTAAAGGGCTTAAAGATTAAAAACCAAGAAGCAGCTACTGCTTCTGGGGGAGGAAAACTGACAGCATAAGGGATCAATTGGTGATTAGTGGACAAAAGTCTCTTGTCTCCGCGTCCGGATAGAGAGTTTCCACATCACCTCTGGTTCCTCTCTGATTGCCGCACACTGTAGTTGGTGAAGAGCTACGCATTTCGCCCTGAACAGGGCTTCCTCAGGCTCGTAGAAAGTGGAGTGGCTGAGTTTTAGTCTCTTTAAATAGACCCATGCCAGTCCTCTGGAATTTTCAATTAGGAGTGACCCTCTTGCGCGACGGAGCGCCGCCATCTTGTGGGGTGAGCGCGCACCCTGCAATTGGCGCCCGGTGTGACGTCTGCGGGTGGCGCCCTCATAGTGGAAAGCAAGTTGTCATGGTAATTTTGAGCGCCTGCACTTTGCAGGATCGCCGGTGGTGCTGGAATTAGTGCCTCCCATGGTTTCTCTTGTGTAGAACGTGATGATGTGTCTTTTGCGCTTTCATATCAAGTTAAATTCACTCATGGTGTTCTAAAATACATAGACGGATGGTTGCATACATCCGTCATGGAAGTTATGAGAGTATATTCTTTACACATCCAATTCATATACATATAATTAATGTAATCCTGCAGATAATCTTTCTAAAATGTCTTTTTTTTTAAATCTCTTAAAAATGTTTTACGAATTCCATTATACAGTCACACATTAACGGTTCTATAACTAATAAAGCTGTCAAGTAATTGTTACAATAATAATACAATTAATCAAAAATGAGATTCGGAATATTATAAATAAAATCCTTTATGGGTGGAGGATGCTTTGTCAGCGTAGAATTGTTTGTTACATAGTCATTTAGTAAAAATTCTGTAGTTGAGATAGCTGTTATTAAATTGCCATAATCATAGTTCATGTTATTGATGACAATAGTGATAAAATACGTTGTAAATAAAAATATAAACAATAAAAAATACAAAATGCAGTGTAATCACTGATTTTAAAATGTCACCCACCCAATGTGAGTTTTGGAACGGAGAGTTCCACAATACAAATTGGCCAATTTGGTATATAAAGTATTTGTCGGGATGAGTGCATACACGTGGATGCAAACAAAAGGTGTTGTACGGTTACATAAAAGCCCCCAGGTCGATATCAATATTGAGACCCCTTGGTGTTAACGTCTTTAATTTGTAAATCCAAAACGTTTCCCGTCGGCACAATTTACGCAGCCTGTCCCCCCCTCTCCAGTGGGCATCCACTTTCTCAATCCCTTTATAAGTTAGAACTCCTGGATTGCCTCCATGGGCTAGACTAAAATGTTTGGAGACACTGTGTGTCATTAGCTGCTTACGTATATTGCCCATGTGTTCCAGTACGCGGACCCTCAAAGGTCTTGTGGTGCGGCCCACGTACTGGAGTCCACATGGGCATGACAAGAGGTACATAATATAATCTGTGCGGCAGTTTAAATTTTGTTTAATTTTAAAAACCTCTTTCGTGATATTGGAGGCAAATTCCGTTTTCTCCCCTTTAGTGACCTGTCTGCATGCCTTACAGCCAAAACAGCCAAAAAAGCCCTTTGGCAAAGGCAGCCAACCCTGGGTCTGTGTTCCATCTCCTTTCTTGAAGACGCTAGGGGCCAATTTTGATTTTAGGCATGGGGCCTTTCTGAAAATTACTCTGGGTACATCTGGGATATGGTCTCTCAGAACAGGGTCTGTCTTTACCACATGCCAATGTCTTTTGATAATTTGTTGTATTCTATTGGCGTCCGAATTGTAGGTGGTAATGAACGGTGTGTTGAAATCAAATTTTTCAACCTTAACCTTTGATCCTAATAAATCACTGCGTGGTAATCTGTTCGTTTTTTCTACTGCTGAATTTATAAGATCTGGCTGGTAGCCCCTTTCTGAAAATTTCCCTTGTAGTGTCTGGGCTTGATCCTTAAATATGCAATCGTCTGTGCAATTTCTTTTTATTCGCCTTAATTGGCCATAAGGTATATTTTGAAGCCATTTTGGGTGGTGGCAGCTAGTTGTGAATAAGAAATTATTGGCATCAGTGGGTTTAAAAAAAGTTTTTGTCTTAATGACTGAATGTTCTATATAAACTGTTAAGTCCAAAAAATTAATTTTCGTTTTGCTGTGTTCAGAGGTAAACTCCAAATTCACATCGTTATCGTTAATATATTTGATAAAATGTGTTAGTTCTGTCTCTCCCCCCTTCCATATGAATAGTATATTGTCTATATACCTGTGCCAGGAGACCAGGTTTGCACTGAAAGGTTGCGCAGACCAAATGTTCGCTTCCTCCCAATCACCAGCTACAGTGTGCAGCAATCAGAGAGGAACCAGATGTGCTGTGGAAACTCTCTATCCGGACGCGGAGACAAGAGACTTTTGTCCACTAATCACCAATTGATCCCTTATGCTGTCAGTTTTCCTACCCCAGAAGCAGTAGCTGCTTCTTGGTTTTTAATCTTTAAGCCCTTTAATATTTTTTATCTGTTTTATATCGGTTTTTATCTATTTGTTTAAGTTACCTGTCATTACTTTATGACAGTTTTTTCAATAAAGACATCACCACCCATAGTGCCAAGTGTCCCATAGTCCTTCCACGTTTGGTTTAGCCCTTAGGGGTATTTTATACACAGCACTTGGAGTACCAAAGATACCTTTACGAGTGTGTGCTCACACTAGCCCGTGTGAGTATTTTGAAATATTATTTGATATATTATCTTATTTACCCCCTACCACTGTTCAACATTGGACCCTCGGTCTGTGTTTGTTTACTTACCTGAAGACCTGTTATCTATACAGGTGCTTAAAAGATACGGATATAGGAGATCACTCACATTAGGTCGTGTGAGTGGAATATTATCAGATATTGCTTCATCTCCTTTCCCTGTACCGCAGCGAATCTGTGTACGCATGTGTCTAATTGCCTTTTTCGTTTATGTTTACATTTGTATGAGAGGCGAACTACTGTGAAGAATCCATCCATCCAACGACAAAACATCCAGGACGCAGCAAGAAGAAAAGAAGAAAGAAGGAACTAAGGATCAGAAAGAAAGAAGAATCATCACCTAGAAGAAAGATGCGAATGTAAAAGAAACCTTGATGGGATACAACTTACACAAGGCCGTGTAAGTTATTTATTTATTGATTTAACTTTGTGTACCTGGACACATTTTACCCATGTACGTCAGCTCCCCATCCAAGGAGTTGCCCATCTCTCTCTGAGGGTTCAATGAAGGTGTGAACACCCCATTGACCATCAGCGAAAGAAAGTATACTTCAACCCTATCTTCCCTCACACTGTGCTCCCCCATCTCTTCTTGTGTTCCATATCAAGGGTCCTGGATGGATCCTAGTGGGGTCTTTTGAGTCACACGAGGACATCACAAGCAAATTTTAATAAGGTTGTATTATACCTTTCTCATTTTAATAGGATATTCAGATCTAATATAATTCACGGTCAGAGTTAGCGCCCGGGTAATACACCACAACTCTGAATGGGACCCCACAGAGTTAATCCTCTTGCGCCATCAAGGAACCAATATTAACATTTTTTTAAGAGCTGCACAGTTATCCCTGTCGCTGTGTGTTGTCCCCAGCAGCTCTGAATGTAAGAAGCTGTCTCCGGGCTGTCCCAAACCCCTGGATGATGTAGATGCCTGAAATGGGTCTCTAATACATGAGAGGGGAATACTATAGGACCATAATTGGTCATCTATGTCATCAAAGGGTCTGGGAAGCGTTAAATATCCTGACAGGCCCCCTTAATTATGTAGATGACCGAATATGGTCCTATAGTATCCCCCTCATGATGTAGAGACTCATATTTATGCATCTGCATCTTCCAAAGGATTGGGACAGACCAGAGCCAGCTTCTTACAGTCAGTGCTGCTGGGGATGAAACACAGTGATGGGAATTGAGACAGCTGCACAGCTCATATAAAATGTTAGTATCGGTTTCATGAAGGCTCATTAAGTGAAGGTTTAACGCTGTGGGGTCCCATTATGAAGCAGGGACCCCCACAACATTAATCCCTATGGGCCACAAAACACTGTTTTTTGGGATGGGTCCCAGATTTCAGCATGTTGGTCTGTGGCATCGAAAAGAGTAATTCTGGCTATATCTGTAAGACCATCGGGTATTTTATGGAGTAGCACTGTTTTGAATATGGGCCATAATTTATTTATTTATAAAATGTTTTACAAGGAAGTAATATATTGAGAGTTAGCTCTCGTTATCAAGTATGTCTTGGGCATAGAGTTATGATCACAAATACATGGTTACAAATACATAGTTGCATTAAGTGAACAGTATACATTATATACAAGATATTGCATGCACAGTTAAAAGAAATGTAGAATTGTAAAAGTTAAATTATCTCCTCCCTTGCATGTTACAATAATGAAGCTAACTATCACGGGAGACCAGACAACTTACACAGGGATCACAGCACAAGGCAGAGTAAGCCAGGGACGCACAAACTTTTCTGTTGGCGCCTCCCTGTGAGCTCTCCCCCATGCTCGCGCCCACTTTCCCTTACCAGCTCTGAGTTTCGACAGCGTCATATGACATCACAACATCATTTGATACCATATCGTCATGGCAACGCATCGCTGAAAAGCCAGCTGAGACCAGGTAAGAGAGACAGAGGCCTCACGTCTCCCCCGGAATGTAATTTAAATACTTTGGGGAAGAGTGTGAAGCCTCTGTAACTGCTGTGAAACCCCCCCAGCCCCCCAGTTTGCACACCCCTGGAGTAAGTGGTTAAATAAACATAGGTTTATTATGGCAAAAGCCAACAGGGTACTGTCACGGTAGACCAGGTCTTTTAACACCATTTCATTTGAAGGGATCAATCACAGGGCAAAACAGGATAGCGAAAGAAAATGAGGGTTATTTTGGATAAGACCTCAGAAACACACAAGAATACAAAATTATACACATTAACTGGTAAAGCAAGTAAGTCTGGGGAATGAGATCTACCTAGATGCAGGGACCACTTCAAATGGGTTTACCCTGTGCGCTTCTCTGCTTCAGGATATCAATGCTGCACACAGCAGCCACCCTGACATGACCCAGCTGGTCACAGTCCAACTCCACACTCCTTCCCAGAGTGTCTCTCAGATGGTCTCCACACTCCTTCCCTAAGATGGACTACTGCTTTTAACATGTAACGGAGTGGTCACAACAAACAAGGCGTGACCACGGAGCCGAGACGGGGATTTGATATAACACAACCTCTAGCCGCAGGGACGCACCTGGAGTGTAGATTGGTCAAGGTAGCCGGGTCGGGGTTAGAGAGGTCAGAATAGTCAAAGGTACTTGCCGAGATCGGGATTAGAGAGGTGCAGATCATCGTGGTAAGCTGGGGTCAGGAGTATAGAAGAGCGGAGTCCAGATGCAAGCCAATGTCAGACAAAAGGAGAGCTAGGAACCAGAGTAACAAGACAGGACAAGGAGACAGGAATCATAGTAAGCACTTCGCACAAGGAAATTATTATGCTCAGCCAATTTGCCAGAGGGCAGGCTGAGCATAGATAAGGAGAAAGGTCCAATGAGGAGCAAGCTATGAGAAGGACTTACCAGTAGCCTGGCTATGGTTGGCCGGTCCAATGATAACCACAGGTGTTGGGAGTAAGGCTGATGAATGCAGGAGCTTCTGCGCATGCGTGCAGTGCCCACGCATAGCGTGTGCGTGCTGAGTGACGGTGACGTCAGCGCGTGGGTGTAACCTGGAGGCAGGCCCAGCGGGGACAGCATTACCTGCAGCGTGGGATGTGTGTGCGCCCCTAGGCTAACGGCTGGTACCAGCAGGAACAGGAGATGTGTTGCAGGTGGAGAACGAAGCGAAAAACCTGGTTGCGGGTTGGGGTAAGTAGAGGGAGCGCCGAGCGCGCTGCGTATCATGGATGCTTACAGTACCCCCATCTCAGGAGCAACCTCTGGGTGTCTCCAGGAAGGCTTGTGTGGATATTTATAGTGGAAGAGTTGGACAAGCCTGGGGACATGTAGACATGCCGAGGGATCCAGGAGCATTCCTCTGGTCCAAACCCCCTCCAGTGCACCAGATACCGTAGAGATCCCCTGGAGATTCTGGAGTCCAAGATGAACTGCACCTCGAACTCCTGTTTGCCCTGTATGAGGAGAGGAGCCAGAGACGAGGACTAGTCGGGGAAATGCGGATCCTGGATAGCCGGTTTAAGCAGAGAGGTATGGAACACCAGCGGAATTTTCATAGAGGGAGGGAGACGTAGGCGGTATACCACCAGATTTACTTTTTTGACAACGGTATAGGGTCTAGTGATACTCGGTGCCAATGTGAGTGTTGGGACCTTGAGGCGAATATTCTTGGATGATAACCACACCTTGTCTCCCGGGCTGTGTTCTTGAATCCTCCATTGATGACGGTCCTCCTAAGATTCCCTTGAATTTTCTTCCAAGAGTTCTGTAACCAACGAATTCTGTGGTCTGCTGCCGGCACCCCAGATGTGGTTATGGCAATGGGTAGAAGAAGTCCTGGTGGTTTGTTCCGGGGAGTCGTATTATGAGCACATGTCAAGCACGCAGCAACTAATTTTTTAATATCCTTCTGCATGCTGTGCCACCAAAATGTCCGCTTCAAAAAGTTGGTGGTTCTCCTAGTACCTGGATGTCCTGATGATTTGGAAGAATGACCCCATTCAAGTACCTTCCCCTGATAAAGTGGTGTTTTAAAAAATAGACCCTCTGGGACTTCGAGACCTTCAGGAATGTGGGACTAGTCTTGTACGATATTTTCCAGGGCATCAAAAGTGTTAACAGAAAGTATGCATTTAGAGGGGAGTATTGTTTCCTGACGATCCTTGGCCTTTTCGTCCACCAGAAACTGACGGGAGAGTGCCTTCACATTTTTTGAGCCCGGTAAGAAAGAAATAATAAAATTGAAACGGGAAAAGAAGAGCAAACATCGAACCTGTCGAGCACCTTCAATGTTGAAAAGGTTTTGTGGTTGGTCAGGATCGTAATAGGATTCTCCGTGCCTTCTAGAAGATGTCTCCATTCTTCTAGGGCCAATTTGTTGGCTAGAAGCTCCCGATTACCTACGTCATCATTTTGCTCGGCTGGAGACATTTTTTTAGAGAAAATAGCACATCGATAGAGTCTGACTTGGGGAGTCGTTGTCTGTGACAGAATGGCTCCGGCCCCAACATCAGATGCATCCACTTCTAAGGTGAACGGCAGGTTTGGGTCTGTGTGTATTAAGATGGGTGATAAAACGAAAGCGGTTTTCAGAGGATCGAAGGCTTAGGTAGCCGCTGGTGACCAAGAAGAAGGATCTGCACCTTTCTTCGTTAAAGCTGTAATGGGGGCTACCGCAGAAGAGAAATTCTGAATGAACCTGCAGTAGTAATTTGTGAAGCCCTGGAAGCATTGTACGGCCTTTAGTGTAGTGGGACAAAGCCAATCCTGGACCGCTCTCACCTTAGCTGGATCAATGGTAAGACCAGTGTCAGAGATGATGTATCCCAAAAATGCCGTGGTGGTTTGATGGAACTGACACTTTTCCAGTTTGGCGAACAACTAATTTTCACGTAGGCGTAGTAGTACCTGTTTGACGTGACCCACTTGTTCTTGTAAAGATTTGGAAAAAAATCAGTATGTCATCCAAATAGACGATAACATACTGGTTGAGCAGATCTCTGAAGAATTTGTTAACGAAGTCCTGGAAGATGGCAGGGGCATTGCAGAGGCCGAAGGGCATGACGAGGTACTCATAATGGTTGTCCCGTGTATTGAAGGCCATCTTCCACTCATTGCCCTGATTAATTCTTACCAAATTATACACGCCACGCAGGTCTAATTTGGTGAAGATGGTGGCCCCTCAGAGGCGGTCGAAGAGTTCTGAAATCAATGGTAGGGGATAATGATTCTTGATGGTGATCTTGTTAAGACCTCTATAGTCAATAGAGGGTCGTAGAGATCCGTCTTTTTTTTCACAAAGAAGAAGCCTGCTCTGGCGGGGGAAGAAGATTTCCGAATAAACCCCTTTTGTAGATTTTCATGAATATACTCTTATGTGGCTTTGGTCTCTGGGAGGGAGATTGGATAGGAGCTTCCCCTAGGGGGTACTGAACCGGGTAGCAGGTCAATGGGACAATCTAATGAGCGATGGGGTAGCAGTACCTCTGATCGTGCTTTGTGAAAGACATCGTGGAACTCGGAGTAAACCTCAGTTAAGGTTATCCTCTCTTCTCTGGGAGCAGAAACCCTGCATATACTTCTGATGGGCATGGCACAGTTTTTGGAACATGAGGCGCTCCACAGGAAGGTTCCGTGTCATTCCAATCTATACGTGGGTTGTGAAGTTGGAGCCACAGAAGACAAAGGATCACGTTGACCGATGGGGTATGAATGACGTCCAGCTGGATCTCTTTCAAATGGTCCTCACCTGTTCATAGTCAAAAGGGAGTGGTCTGTAAGGAGATGAATGCTGGTTGCAGTGGTCGGCTGTCAATAGCTTCCAACACAACTTGCGAATGAGAGAGATGTTATTCCTCTCAGCAAAGCCCTGGTCAATGAAATTGCATCCCGATCTGGAGTCCACGAAAGATAAAGCAGTGGTGTGGAAGTTCTCGCCGGTCAGGGTAACGGGTACTAAGATCTTGGTTGGCAATGTTTTCTCTTTGGTAGGGGAGGTAGAAAGTTTTCCCAAATGAGATTCCTCTAGACCTCACTGGGAGTGGGCGGTTTCTTGACTGATGAGGACAATTGAGTACCTGATGTCCGGGATTGCCAAAGTACAGGCAGAGACCTGCGTTGCATCAGCGCTGTTTCTCACTAGAAGACAACTTATTGCCACCAATTTGCATGGGCTCCGGGATATCTGGAGGAAGCAGTTCAGCTGTGCCGGCCTGGAGAGAATGGAATATCAAATGGATTTACCCTGTCTGCTTCTTTGCTTCAGGATATCATAGTTCTGCACACAGCAGCCACTCTGACATGTCCCTCCAGCTGGTCACAGTCCAGCTCCACACTCCTTCCCAGAGTGTTTCTTAGATGATCTCCACACTCTTTCCCAGAGATGGGCTACTGCTCTGATCAGCAGTGTTCCTTATATACCCCTTGGTGGCTATCCTTTAATGTTGAGCAAGGGTAGCCAGCCAAGAGAAACAGTGCCTGGGGCTCAGACCTGGTAACTGATTCTATTAAGTAGTGCCCTTCCTTTGTTCTGATCATATCGTTTCTATAGAACAGTTCTGCTAAAATGATTTACAGAAACTCCCTCCATAGAAATGACAGGCACATAACTGAGTTTACATTTGTAGGGCTAACATGTTTATTCCATCACCACACAATACCAAACTACTGTATCTAGCTGGGGGGAATTACTAACACAAGCATAAATACAGACATAAGGTAATTATGTAAAAGACAGGACTTAGAATTAGCCCAAATAACATCACATAACAATGTTGATTGCCTGGGGGATTACATATACAGGGAATAAAAAAAATACAGGCTTTGAAATACATTCCTTGTTCTCCCCCAGATATTAAATTACTTTTGGCTGAAATAAGTTTTATATAGCTGGCCAAGTTACATGGATTTAGGGGTAAATAGCTGTGATTTCTCTTTATTAGGTCCCCCAGCTACCCCTACCATCACAGGTACATCACAAGCATAGATACATAGGTAAAACACAGAAAAACACTGTAAAAATTCCCTGCAATTAGTTACAGCAATTATGGGATAAACAGAGGTCTCCTAACAACCTAGGTGCTAGGCCCAAACTTGAGTGGCTTACCCAGATCAATGAAGCTGTATTAGGTAGATCCTACCCCCTTAGGCATTGGGCACTAGATTGAATAGCTTACCTGGGCAAATGGGGAAGTTGCAGGGGCCTTTGATCCCCTAGGTACTGGATGTCATCAAAGCAGGCTTACCCATGATGTCTCCCACACATCATATTGTCTCAGTGAATCGGAAAGCCTTGGATCACCACGTGCCTGTATTTCCAGTTAGTCTCCGCTCAACAAGACTAACCACAGAAAACCTGGAACTCTGGAGTGGCCTCACATATATAGTTGTATAGCTCCCCATTTGATTCATGGAAGAATGATGCACAGGTCGGATTTGAGCATGCCTGGGGGTGCAGCTACAGGTTTGGTCATTTGCTGATTGTGACGTAAGAACAAACAGGAGATACGGATTGGCTATGCATCAGAAGAGTGCCTGCGGCGGCCATTGCCACCTGTGATGATCTGAGCTGGAGTTCCACGAGGGCATAGGATATTACGCCAATTTGGCGGGAACGAAAACAGTTCCACTTTTGGTTTGTGTGCAACCCTAGCAGTTGCCATTTGTACACAACCCTCCCTGGATACTGGCCTTTGTTCCCCACCCTCCAAAGCCCTGGAAAACAGCCCATAATTATGGGCCTACTTGCCTATACATGGGCATCCCCCCTCCAGCATAGGAAAACAGATGTCCCGCAGGGGGGCATGGTGCTGAGGGTGAAAGTGTCCTTGACCTGGCCCCCTATGACCAGCTAGGCGGTACTAAATGCCACCACACGTGTGGGGGGCCTGGCCTCATGCATCCATGGTTGGCCCAGACCAGCACCACAGCTTTCACATTGAATAAAGCGCTACATTTTTATAGTGCCTTTGAAACACATATACACAATACATAGACAACACCCTAGTGCCCAACATTAACCCCAGGGTTTGCCACAAAATCCTGACGAGAACATACAGCAGGACTGGCTTAACCCTTATTTTGAGCAGCCCGGCATGTCCTGGGCACAGTATGATAGCAGTACAAAGATACATTAAATGAACAGGGTTATACATTATATTTAAAGACATTTCAAAAACAGTTAAAGATAATATATGTTATAGGCATATGTAACAATGACAGACCAGATTAAAATGTGAGACAGCTTTAGTTATGAAACAATTTAGACTGGTTGCAGCTTTGAGAGTCTCAGGTAGATTGTTCCAGTTTTGAGGTGCACGATAAGAGGAGGAGGAGCGGCCGGTTTCTTTGTTAAATCTTGGAACTGTGAACAGTCTTTAGGAGTCAGTGAACAGATTGATTTTGAATCTTAATAAACCTTTTGTAGATAACCACCCTCTTATAATTTCCAGATCTTAACCAAACACAAAACCCCAGCAAGCTCTTTTTGGGAACCCCTGAGCCCCCACAAAATATATATATGTATATAAGTGTCAAAATGGAGTGCTATTGAGCGTGGCATGTGTACACAACAGACGACAGAGAAGCCCAATGCTACATCCAACATAACAAAAATACACAGTAAAATACTTATATATTCTCTTGAAAAAGGGTCATTTAGTTTAACCCTTTGCCAAAGCGTTGTAAGCTTGCGAACCACGATAAGGCAGACACCTGTTCGCAAGTCCTAACACTACCAGATAAAATACTAATATACCTCTATTAGGATTCAAATTCTCATTTACCTCTATTAGGAGGGAGAAGACCACATTGTATCTATATCTAGTATAATGAAAGGACCTACTCACTGGGGAAGTGGGGAGGGGCGGGCTTAAAACCTGGGAAGGAGGAGCCACTAGCCTCCAACAGCTGAAACAGCTGATAATAGGTTAACAAAACACAAAACCCCAGCAAGCTCTTTTTGGGAACCCTTAGCCCCCACAAAATATATATATGTATATGTGTCAAAATGGAGTGCTATTGAGCGTGGCATATGTATACAACAGACGACAGAGAAGCCCAATGCTACATCCAACATGACAGAAATACACAGTAAAATACTTATATATTCTCTTGAAAAATGGGCATTTAGTTTAACCCTTTGCCAAAGCGTTGTAAGCTTGCGAACCACGACAAGGTAGACACCTGTTCGCAAGTCCTAACACTACCAGATAAAATACTAATATACCTCTATTAGGATTAAAATTCTCATTTACCTCTATTAGAAGGGAGAAGACCACATTGTATCTATATCTAGTAGAATGAAAGGACCTACTCACTGGGGAAGTGGGGAGGGGCGGGCTTAAAACCTGGGAAGGAGGAGCCACTAGCCTCCAACAGCTGAAACAGCTGATAATAGGTTAACAAAACACAAAACCCCAGAAAGCTCTTTTTGGGAACCCATAGCCCCCACAAAATATATATATGTATATGTGTCAAAATGGAGTGCTATTGAGCGTGGCATATGTATACAACAGACGACAGAGAAGCCCAATGCTACATCCAACATGACAGAAATACACAGTAAAATACTTATATATTCTCTTGAAAAAGGGTAATTTATTTTAACCCTTTGGCCAAAGCGTTGTAAGCTTGCGAACCACGACAAGGCAGACACCCGTTCGCAAGTCCTAACACTACCAGATAAAATACTAATATTCCTCTATTGGATTACAATTCTCATTTACCTCTATTAGGAGGGAGAAAGACCACATTGGATCTATATCCAGTATAATGAAAGGACCCACTAACTTGGGAAGTGGGGATGGGCGGGCTTAAAACCTGGGAAGGAGGAGCCACTAACCTCCAACAGCTGAAACAGCTGAGAATAGGTTAACAAAACACAAAACCCAAGCAAGCTCTTTTTGGGAACCCCTGAGCCCCCACAAAAAAAAATATTATATATATATATATATATATATATATATATATATATATATATATATATATGTGTCAAAATGGAGTGCTATTGAGTGTGGCATATGTATACAACAGTTGACAGAGATGCCCAATACTACATCCAACATGACAAAAATACACAGTAAAATACTTATATATTCTCTTGAATTACCCTTTCCACTCAACTAGTAGCAGAAAGCTGGTTTCTATTATTGTTTCTTGTTTTCAACTTCCACAAATTGTTTACCATTAACTGTTACCATATGTTATGCCCCATATCAAACCTATTATAGAAATCTGGAAAAAGTAGCACTAAAAATTGGCAGTAGTACAATGAAGTGAAAAGAATAAGTTAGTATGTTAAAGGTAGAGCTGGGCGGGACAGTCCAAATCTATTGACCGGACTGTGCCGGGCTTTCCCTTCAAAATCCATTCAATATTTGTGAAATCTGCAGACAGACAGATTGTACCAACTTTAATCTGTGCGGATTAATCCATCGTTAAAAAAAAAATTGAGAGGAGACCGGAGCCTGAGTTTGAGAAAGACAGATTTTTTTCTATTTTTTTTTTTAATATTGTTTTCTAGAATATTATTTTATTATTACTTTAATCTATTCCATTTGTTTTATTTTTATTTATTATGTGGTGCCAGAGGCAGCCATGGCAGGGGAGCTCTCACCAGTCATTGTCACCTGTGAGAATGAGGATGGAGGTCAGATTAAACAACTGTTTTACACTCAGTTGGCAGCGTGGGCAGAAGAGCCCAGTGGTTTATGTACTAGCGAATCTTCCTGCTGGTACCATGCGCCAGAGTAGGTGTAGTTCTGGGCCTGCTTCAACACTTGTTGTGTGCAGGTCTCAGGAACCATCTGCACCTGTACCTGTCCAGTCTATGTCAGAGGGAAAGGTTGTTATTGAAAGTAGGCCTGTTTTAAAGGAAGCAGGTAGTAGAGGGAATTTGGAGTCTTTTGTCTGTTTATTTGATGCTCCATTATCATAAGTGTTACCTTTTTCCTCAGATATTTCCTCGTTATAGACCTCACCTGATTATCTCTGTATCTGATTCTGATCTGATCTGTATCTGATTATCTCTGTATTACTGAGAGACTGTTGAGACCTCTAGCGCACAGGACCACATTTTGCTTGAGCAGCTGATGGAGCAACCTATGTTGTGTGCACGAGCAGGTCAGGCTGGTGTCAGGGTTGCCAAAGGAGGGCCCAGTTCCAGTCTGTTGTGGTATTCCATGACCGGTTTTGAATCTCTGTCCCTGGATCTGGTTTCAGCTGCACCCCCTGATTGTTTTTGTAGTTATCATTAATTTATTTTCACACAATTTGTCTATCACATTTGCACTACCACTATACACCACATAGATGTCAACCCTGCTGATGTGAGCTCACAGCGGTTTCTTTTGCCTTCTTGGCACCACCTGATATGGTTATGTTCAGCACCTCTACTGGTGCTCCTGCAGCTCTTTCTTGAGTACAGGAAGCTTCACTACATGGGGATGTGGGGTTTCCTGATGGAACAACAGGCAGGAGTGGGTAGTAACATGATGTCCTTCAAGCAGTCAGGTGGTTGCGACTGCTGTAAGCCCATCTGATCCAGGGAGTGCCCCAGTAGAATTTAGAGAAACCGAGGGTGATGCTGGTGATGGTCGCTCTACAGATAAGATTAGAGAGGAGCATCTTGGAAAAGGTGAGACAGAGGAAGGCAGACTTGTGCCTATCATTGACATCACAGTGTGAGTCTCCAGATTTGCCCTGTTTGCATTTTAGACTCCTCCCCTAGATTGCAGGCATCACAGGGGCACAGTGGCCTGTCCAGAGGAGCCACCAGCGTCTCTCTCCTCTTGTGCCTGGTAATGGCCTTCAGATTATCTCCCTGGCAGAGATTAAGAGTATGTATAAAAAAAACACAAAAGTGGTGCTCAACGTTAATGATAATACAATTAATTAAACAGGGGTCCTTCAAAATTTGAGGACTCCAGGGCAAAAGTGATATTCATGTCTATCAACAACAGAAGCGTGCAAATGATGGTGTTAATAATATAACACAATAAAGTGAGAGTGATGAATGCAAAAAGTGAATATAAGAATATACTCATACACTCAGACCCTGGCACCGGATATATCTCGCAATATCTACAAATGACTTGTATTCACACAGCAGGGGAGCGGGGGACATGTACCATGGAGAAGGAAGACATAGAACACCAGCATAGAGTAGTACAGCAAGGACAAGTGAGTATTTAAAGATTTCAATCTCCAAATTCAGTACTCACAAACCAGAAATAGCATTGGGCATATCCAAAACTGTGGCAAGTGTACTGTAGGTACCAGTGTGATTCACTCATTCCGGTGACCCAGAAAAGAAAATGAATGATGGTGCAGAAGGTACATTAAAAGGTATTTATAAACCCAAATGCCCCTCCAAATTCAAGGCTTACATAGAGACAGTTAAAACAAGCATAGCATATGGTTCACTCAGCGACTCCCGCAGGCAATATTGTCTTAATTTATCCCCATTTAATTTGTAAATTGCCTGTTTATTCTTGTATCTCAAATGCATAACCTTACATTTATCTGTATTAAACCTCATCTGCCATTTACCTGCCCAAGTTTCCAGTCTATCCAAATCCTTCTGGAGAGAAATTACATCCTTCTCTGATTCTACTACCTTGCATAATTTAGTGTCATCAGCAAAGATGGAGATTTTTCTCTCTATGCCAACAAGTTTTAAAAAGTGTGTGTATGCCGAGCATGTGCATTTTAACTGAAACTTCTTTGTCTTTGGTCTCTGCTTTTGTATTTGTGATGGTGATGTTTTTAATTTAAAATCAAAACACAATTTTAGTGCCAAAAAGCAAAGAAGTTTGACTTAGAACGTGCGTGTCTCTGTATGTGTGTGTGTGTCTCTGTGTGTGTCTCTGTGTGTGTCTCTGTGTGTGTCTCTCTGTGTTTCTCTGTGTGTGTGTGTTTCTCTGTGTGTCTCTGTATGTGTCTGTGTCTCTGTGTGTGTCTCTGGGTCACTGTGTTTCTGTGTGTCTCTGTGTGTGTGTGTCTGTGTGTTTGTGTGTCTCTGTGTGTGAGTCTATGTGTCTGTGGCCACTGTGCAGGCGCACTGAGCCGGCGGCTACTGCACAGGCGCGTGGGGGAAGGGGATAACGGCTCCTGTACTGAGCTGCCAACAGCCGACGGCCTCTTCTGCCAGCAGTGACGTCACTTCCCTCACCATATAGGCAATTTACTGCAAGGGGAATTTTGGTAGGTGCTAGCAAAGAAGTTTCACTTCAAAAGCAGGGGTCCCAGTATCGATCCTTGAGGTACTTCACTCACAACCTTGAAGTAGCTTCCCCACTTTTGATGTCAGGCTTACAGGTCTGTAATTCCCCGGTTATGATCTAGCGCCCTTTTTAAATATAGGCACCACATCTACTTTTTGCGAATCTTGTGGTACTGACCCTATGGAAATGGAGTCCTTGATTACTATATGTAGTGGTTTGGCTATCATCGAACTTAACTCCTTAAGAACACTTGGATGTATTCCATCCGGGCCAGGTGCCTTATTTACTTTAATGTTATCAAGCCGCCTTTGAATTTCTTCCTCAGTTAACCAATTGATCCCCAAATGTTTATTTAGTCACATTGGTTTAGACTTGTTTCTTTTAGATTTATTAACCAAGGGTATAAACTGATAAATTACTTATTTAACAACGTTTTAAAGACTACCCGTTATATTTCTGCAAAAATGAGACCCCAATGAACTCCTTTTAGATAATTCCTTAGTTTATTAAAATCTGTCATTCTAAAAAGTAAAGTCTTTGTTGAACATGTATAATATGTATTTTGATAATTTATTTCAAATGAGACCATGTTATGATCACTTTTACCCAAATGTTCCAGGACTTGAATATTTGTTATTACTTCTACATTGTTTGACATTACCAAATCCAGTATTGCCCCTCTCTTGGTTGGTTCCTCAATAATTTGGGTCATGTAATTGTCATTAAGCACCCCCAAAAACCTATTTTTCTTTTGTTGTAATGCTTATCTCATTGCTCAAGTCTATGTATAGACAATTAAAATCACCCATTATGCAAACATGACCTACTGTAGTTTTGATGGCTTCTCCATTGGTGTACGTGGTGGCTGCGTGGGGGACGCAAGGCAAAGCGACGCAGCCCCGACGCACTCCAGGACCTAGGATCGGAGGAAAAAGAAACTATCATCTAAAGACACCATTATATGCCCATAGGGCACTAACAAATGTGAGTGCCCTATAAGGGGATTTGTATTGTTGCTGTGTGCATCCTTTATTAAAAATTATTTAAAACTATTGCACAACCAATCCCCTTCTTTCTTCTCCTGCTCTACTCTACCTACCTACTCACAGAGTACATATAGTGACCTAGAAAGAATCCTGTTAACCCACAGTGGTCAACTGTTAACCATCAACTCCCCCACCTTTCTGCATTTGTGTCACTCTGTCCTCTCCCAGGGTAAACAAACCTACCATACTTTTCTTCACAGATCAACACTCTAACCCACACCGCCTTTTCTCTGTCTTTGACTTTCTACTCATGCCATTGTCTGTTACCTGTTTTTCTTCCTCCATTTCATCTCAGGACTTTGCTGACTATTTCATGACAAAGGTAGATTCTATTAATCAAGGCATTCCCTCTGTATCCTGCTCACATTGTACACCTCTTCCTACCTCTCCTCCTACCTTCCTCAACTCTTTTTCCGCTGTCGCACAGTGTCGCTGCTGATCTCCACTTCACCATCTAACACTTGACCTCTTGACCCCATTTCCTCCAATCTCCTCAAACCTCATGCTCCTACTCAAATCCTTACACTCACACATTTTCAACTCCTCCCTCTACTCTGGAACCTTTCCCTCCTCCTTCAAAAGCGCAACATTTATACCGTTGCTCAAAAATAGAAAGCTTGAACCTACCTGTCTCTCAAATTATTGTCCTGTCTCACTCCTGCCTTTAGCCTCTAAACTTTTATCCTCTCGCTTTCTCCATTTTGCTCACCTCCTATTCCCTCCTAGATCCTCTACAATCTGGCTTCCACACTGCTCACACAACCGAAACAGCCCTCACTAAAATAGCAAATGACCTCCATGCTGCCAAAGACAAGGGTCATTACACTTTGCTCATTTTGCTCCACCTCTTTGTAGTCTTTTATACTGTGGACTACCCTCTCCTCCTCTTTCTCCATACTCTTTGTATCCATAACAGAGATCTATCCTTGATTTCCTCTTACCTCTCCCGTCGTACTTTCAGTTTCTCATTTGCTAACACCTTTTCATTGGTCGAGCTCTCTGTTGGTGTACCCCTGGAGCCTGTTCTTGGACCTCTTCTCTTTTCTCTTTATCTCTTGGGCTCAAAAATCACCTCTATGCTAATGACACACAAATTTACCTTACAACCTCTAACCTTAATCCTGTTGTCCTGGAACAGGATTATATATTTTCTGTGTATTTTTTCTGCTCTCAGGCCGCCTGCTCTCCCCAGTGAAAGTTGCATGTTTCCCTGTTCTGAAGCAGCCAGTACTGCTGTTTAGTTGCAACATTGTTGCTAATGTAGCGCTGCTTCCCCTCCCCCCCCCCCCACCTGGGAGATCTTACAAGTTACAGGTGTCATGGTGCTTGTTACCTGTGAGGGTTCAGGAGAGATGAGCATCCGCGGTGGTAAGAGGAAACAGGACAGGCTTTTGGTGATACTGAGGCTGGATTCAGGTTCTGGTGCAATGCCTCCTGTCAGAGCAGGCTCCAGGGTTACTGGAGACAGTCCCCACCATGACAGTCTTCAAGCATACCCCTACCCTATAGACTGTAAATTAGGCAGGGGTATATAAAACAGGATCCTTTATTGTAGCATCGACTGCAGGCGTTATTACAGCGAATGCATAGTCTTTTAGAATATGCACACAGATACCCAACAAGCTCTGAGAAACCCCAAACATTACTACATAATATATATGTATGTAAGTGTCAAAATGAGTGCTAGTGGGTGTGGCTAAATTTATACAACAAAAAACAAACAAAGATGCCCAAAGCTACTTCCAATGTGACAAAAATACACAGTGCAATACCTATATATTCTCTTGAAAAAAGGTCATTTAGTTCAACCCTTTGGCAAAAGCATCTTAAGCCTGCTGCCACCTCCAAGGCAGGACCGTTAGCAGGTCCTAACACTACCTGAGTTAAAATTCTAATTTACCTGTATAATTACAAGAACAATGATCAGCATTGGATCTGTCGTAACCCAGCAAAATGATACTGAAAAATCATGTATTAGACACAAAATTCTCCTCCTCACTTTAATGCTTTACACTCTCCTGCCCCTCTTTACATCTCTGTCCTAATTTTTCGCTATACGCCTGCCTGACTATGGCATTCAGCTCTAGGATTTTTTTCTGTCTACCCCTTTGTATCTAAAGCCCTCCCCCGCCTAAAACCTTTCTCACTCGCTGACCTACACCTCTGGAATGCCTTTCCCCTCAATATCTGCCTCACACTCTCTCCAGCTAACTTTAAGACCCATATTAAAACACATTTCTATAATGAAGCATATGGGTAGCGCCATGGCTGATACTATACATCTCATACATCGACATTGGCTCCTTGCAGATGCACTTACCAGAACACCCTCTTACTGTCTTTGTACATTCTTCCTATTTAAAACTTCGATTGTAAGCTCTTTGGGGCAGGGACTCATTTTTCCTAATGCTATTTTAAGTCTCAAGCACTTTTTCCCTTTTTGTGTATTATGTCACGTGTATTACTGCTGTGAAGCACTATGTACAAAGATGGTGCTATATAAATAAAGATATACATATATACAAAACATTAAAACCTAGTGACAAATTGTCATTATCTTTTTGTAGCAGCATATGCTTATTAATTTGAAAATAAAAATCACACAAACACTTCCTACTGGCAGTGGCTTGCTACAGTAGGAAGGGTTAGGCAAGGGTTGATAGGCAGGCAAGAAGGCAGGCACTGCATATATCAGGCTGGCATGGGTTGGATAGGCAGGAAGATGTGGCAGCCCAACAGGCACTAATAACTAAGTTGAGCTAGAACTAAACTTGAGATAGAGTTGAGAGACAATAATATCAACATCCAATGGAATTCTTCATGATGAACCTGATGTCAGACTTATATATTATATAATTTCACGAAGATAACAAACAAAATAACAAAAACAAATAGGAGAGTGAGGGGTAAACTGGCAGATCATCCGATTCATCATAATCATTAATCATCACCAAATTATTAATGATTTAAATTTAATATAGGTTGAACTTCCTGGATTTTCTTCTTATCTCAACCTAATCTACTAGTACTACATTATGTACTGTACTGTATGCAATATGTACTGTAACTAGTGGTAATTATTAAATTTGTCTATAATTGATTAATGGAATTTGAAATATTACATATTCATTTGAAAAAGGCAATTAGTACAGTCGAAGTAAAAAAAAACATGATAAATCTGCCATAAAAAGTTACATTTAACAAACATTTATAAAAATTATTAACTATATAGTTTTTTACTTTGCTATTTCACTTTTCAAGAAACATTATTTTATTTTTTCTTGTCATTTTCTATTAAACAAAATGTAAAAGAATACAGTAACAGCAACCTTGCCGAATAGCAAAAACAGCAGTGTTCAAACTATGTCAGTGGAAAAGGTAATGTAGAAAGCAGCAAAACCAAATAAAATTATGGTGTGCTTGTTAGAGATGAGGAAAAAAAGTAAGGGTTTATGCAATACCCAACACCATCATTAAAAATAAATGATGGTGCACCACAACACAACCCAAAATGCAAATCTTAAAAATGGCCAAGATGCAACCAGTGTCACAAGCTGGTGCACATCCTTGTCAAATAATTCCGTGTTTCAACAATAAAGACTGAAGTCAAGAACTGAGAGTGAGAAAAAGTATCTCACAGTGATTGGTCTTCATACAGTATGTTGCTGCAGATCCGTCATCCTCAGGCAGCATCCATTACTGTCTCTAAGCCCACTGCACCACAAAGTATGCAGTGCACTACCGCAGAGTCACACACCAAACCCTGGCGGGACAATTTAAAGAATTCCCAAACCAAGGAGGTGGTTCTTCTTCGAGGATTTATGTGTCTCTGTGATGCCTGCGTGCTAGGGGAGGTGGCTGGAATGCCACAAATGTTAACCTTGGTACTACCACCATGACATCTTTGAGATGCACATCTGCATTCCTCCACTGCACCTTCTCCAAGATGCTCCTTGCAAAGTTCATCAGAAGAGCAATTATCACCACCAACAATGTCACAATGACCCTGTACAACCTCGACTGACACACCACCTGACCAATGTGGGCTTACAGCAGTAACAGCCTCTTCACTGCTGGAAGCACTCTCTAGTGCTACTGTACCCACTTCTGCTGGCTGCGGTTCCTCTTCCTGAAACTTCAAATCCCCACCTACTGATGCTTCCTCTGCCCCAGCTAGAGCATAAAGAGCAGCAGTAGAGGCATTTGGCTTAACAGACACAGGTTTTGCAGATGAAACCAGGTCCAGGGACACGGATTACAAACCCGTCATGGCAACCCTGACATCTGCCTGACCTGCATGCACATGGAATGCATGCTGAAGTTCCTGCTCACACACCTGTTAAAACAACAGGAGAATCAACAGTCTCTGTCACTACACATACCGAATCACCTGATTTTAATGGAAATAGCTGCTATAAAGGAGGCTCTGACTCTTTCTCCAGCAAAGAGGCAATTGCCTCCAAATCCTTAGTACTACCTTCTTCCTTAAAGACAGCTACTTTCAAAGAGTGAGGTTAAAGCTGCAGTTCAGTTTTTTTTTTTTAATTTATTTTTTTACTTCAATAGTTTCATGTGTGCAATCTCTAATTACCTAAAGAACTGTATAGCTGCAGGTCAATTCGTTCTCCATGTATTGATAGGCAAAATTTGGTGACATAATTAGAGCTGGCATATGTTTTTCTTCTGCTTCTGTCTCTCAGTGGAAGCTCATGAATATTCATGAGCACTCCTGCACTGACATGTGCTAGAGGGAGGGCAGGGCTGACAAAGGGGTGTGCCAGGGCTTGTGACAAGACATGAAGGGGCAGGGCCTTAGCAAATGGCTGTTAAAATAGAATACAAGAAAATTGGTCTTTCAAAGTTGTTGTTTTTAAAACAGAAAATGCTAAAAGTATTTTTTCTTACTACAGAACTGATTTATTAAAAAAAAAAAAACACACATGCAGGATATTGACTGAACTGCAGCTTTAAGGAGGTTGAATTATTACCTTCCCCAATCTCAACTTAGACACAATCTGTTCCTCTAAAGCAGGTTGAACAGCAGCAAGAACAGCAGGTCCCTGAGGCATGCTGAAGCATGCACACAACTACAGGGGTTAGAGCCACAGTACTAGAGTGGGCAGAGTTCATTCAACCTGTAGCCACATGGCAGGTATCAAAGTTCACTTCTCAGTGGGCAATAAGTGGGGTGCTCTGCTTGGTATCCCTCCGTCATTTTATTTTTAACGCCATATCCTCTTTTAGTGCACTTTATTTTAATTTTAAAGCTGCATTGTTTTTTTTTTGTTTTTTTATAACTTAAGCTTTTATTGAGTTTCAGCACAGATAATACATGACATTTCATCACCTTCCGGCAATATCATATGTATATAGTATTAACACAGCGATTGGTACAAGTAAAACCGAAGATAGATGAAAAGTGGGGACGGGGGGGAGGGAGGAAGAGCTTATATATCCAGGTTATATATTTCTGTATTCATGACCGTCTCCTTTTGAATATCTCATCAAGCTGACTACCGTGCGGCATCATGTTCCACCTATCAGTTGGGTATCTCTGCTATCTCTGGTTTTGGTTTTAATCAGTTTTAGACTGTTTCTTTTCTGGTTGGTGCCTCCAGAGGTAACCCGACAAATGTTGTTTGTTGATTGACTGGCTTTGCCGACAATCAGATTTACAGTCTGTAAAATTGGCTACACCTACAGTACTGCTGGTACCAGAAAAAGCAACGGCCTATCTACTGCTGCTTTAGCTGTTCTACCAGTACTCCTAACTGAGCCTATTGAAAAATCCCTCATCAGTCTCACAGGAGGGGTGCGAACAGAACCCTTCCTGCCCCTGCCACCACTCTCCAACAGATACAAAAATTAAACTTAAAAAAATCTTTCTCTTCTGTGATGTTCAACTCCCTGCCTATCACCTCCTTTGCCTGCTTTTATTATTCCCTTAAGTGCCTAAAACCTGCCTACTTATCCACAAACACACTAACCTAGCCAGCAACCCACACCCTGCTCCCTTCCCTCACAATGTGAACAAGTGAGAAAGTGTGTGGGGCTTGGTGTATGCGTGCTCAAAGTGAATGTTGTAACATTTGCAATAAAATGATTTATATAAATATTTTTTGCATTTTATAACAATCACGTAAAAGAAGGGCGAAAGGAAAATACTGGCACTTTCAGGAGTATTCACCCAAATTTGTTACTGTCCAATCTGCTTACGAATATCTGACTGTTGATCTAATTTTGGTCAAAACACCACAAAGAATTTACGGCTTGAATTTTGACACATTCGCCCATACCTAGCTGAATGCATTTCTATCTCTGTCTGTATGTAGAGCTGTGCATATCTCTGTTTGTAATTTTTTTTGTATACTTTTTTATACCATTTTTAATACAATCTTCCACCATAAATTTTATATTATATTTTATGGATTTTAAATTTAAGCTTTAAAATTATTATAAATACATCTCAGATAATGATACTTCAACATCCATGGTTTCCAGTCTCCCAATCTTTTCTGGTTCCGGGATTTTATTTCTTTAAATTCAAATTCCAAGAACATCTCTTTTTTACAACCTTTTTAGTAAAATTATATTGAGTATTCTCCTCAATCTAATCTTGTAGTATTTTTTATTTTTATTCCCTAAATAAAGTGTATATGTGAAGCTCTTTGTGCATCTCTACCTGTTTCTGTGTATGGAGCGACTGTACTGTGTGTGTCAATGTGCTGCATAGTATATGTACAGAGTTGCATGTATGTGTCACAATATAACCATGTAGAGGTTACATGCTTCTGTGCCGTGTGACCACAAAGGGATAACCTTCTTGCTAACTGTGTTTATAAGGTATTCTTTGTATGGGGGTATGTGTCATAAAAAGCCCATAAAAATAAGGAATTACGGGAATACATTATCTTTGTGTATCTTGCTCTGTGTCTGTTTACAGAGCTTTGAGTACTTGTACCTGTATACAACAGAGCTGTGTGTATTTCTAAATGTGTATGTATACAGAGCTATGAAATAGCCTGGAGCTATAAATGTTTTGACCCTGAGATTGCAACCCGCTTTCTATTTTTACTATGATTTATTATATATTTTTCAATGGTTGTTACTTTGATTTGCTGGATAGGTCAGGACAGTGTTGTTAGGGTTATGACTAGTATAGGGAAGACCATTCTGATTGGTTGTTAGATCAGCTGGAATTATTATCACCTATGGAAAAAGAAATAGAGATAATTTCACCAAAAATCTAACATTTCTAAAAAAAATACTTTTGAAAATACTACAAAATACCAAAAGACATTTCCACCTTCCAAGCTCTACATCACATGGAAATTTCAAATTAATCTGTTTAACTATTAAAACTGTAACATTGTTACTTTTTGTACCTTACTTCGATCATATTGACAGAAGAGGTGACTGAGACAGAAAATTGTTAAAACAGTAGTTAAAAGTGAATTTACACGCTCAAAACACTTAGACCAAGGTATACACAAGCACACACACCTTCTGAATTCTATGAAGTGTGCATATAAACATACAGATATATGTGTGTTACATATAGTATCTGTGACTCTCTCGCTTTTAACCACACAGTGAGGTCGGGGCCCCCCGGTCTCATAGGCTGGTGGTTGTGCTGGGTGCTGCGCATTTTCTCTATGAAGCCGGGCCGCCGGGCTCCTCTCCCATACTTGGTCCGGGGTTCATGCATGGACTGTCTGCTGGAGGGATGGGAGGAGAACGTGACACCGAACGAGCCTGACCCGCCGGCACTGTGAAGACAGTGTCCAGGGGATTGGACAGGAAAGCGGGTTTAGAGGTGGGAGCTTGGCGGTTCAGTGGTTCAGCCAATTAAATTGTGAGACATGGAAGTGCGTACAACCAAAGCACAGAGAACAGAACGCGGTAGCAGCGCAGCCAACCAGGATTCGGTACAGCAACCAGTTATAAATACCAGTTTTTCTAATACATCGATTCTAAGATGCATCCTGATTTCAGACATGTTAAAATGTGAAAAAAGGTGCGTCTTGGAATCGAGGAAATACGGTATATTTTGTATATATTATGAGAATGAATATAATAGATAATAGATGTTCACAGTAGAGAGCTGGCTCCTGTGTGGTCCACATCCCACAGGGTTCCCCTAACCCTTTTGTATTTATTGGCCACCAAGTTAGTGCTCTAAACGGAGCGAAAGAGGTTGTGTAGGATTTTTGATCAGGGTAATTTCGTTTTCCTTTCTCAATCACCTCAATTTTTCTATCTAGAGAAGGGTTAATTTGACCACCACAGTTACTTAATGAAAAGTACACTATGGCTATTAATATTAACTAATAGTAGTAATAATATTGACTACTATGTTTATTATTAAGTACTCTCATGTTATACAAGAGCTATTTTGAAATACCAATTGCTACTTCTAAAGGATATAAGTAACGTTTTTTTTAGCAGTTTCCAGAGCTGGCCACTAGTTTTGGTGAAAGTGCAAGATAACACATAAAAAACATAATAGTCCATGAAGTATTGCATAATTAAGTTTACATTTTTTTTGTAACTTACATTTTATTGTAATTCAGCATACAGATGCAGCCACGAGTATTAGAACTCTTGCCTTTTAAATTCTGGGGCAGTCGCACAGTAAATGCCTCAAAATTTCGGTGAGATTCTTAATGGCCCATCGGATTAACACAGAAGGGGGTCCCTACAGTCCCATTCAGTTTGAATGGGACTGCAGGGACCCCCCGCTGTGTTAATCCGATGGGCCATTAAGAATCTCACAAAAAAGTTGAGGCATTTACCGTGAGACTGCCCCAGAATCTCCCAGAATCTCCCAGAATTTCCTAGGTAAGTGTTTTAATACTGGTGGCTGCATCTGTAGTATACATGTTTTGAGTAAGATTCCAAAGATTCTGAATTACAGACCATCCTTTTATAATACACAGATCACAACTGATAGAGTATGTGCATAATAATTAGATTTGACTGTTTGTTTTAAATTTACAAAGTTAAAGTTATTTTGAATATGTCATTTTAAGCTCATTTTTATTTGATTGCAACACAAGAGGATTTTCTTATTTAACATACTCTTTTTTTAATTTGTTGCCTGAGTTCAATATAAGGTAGTGTAGTGTATGATCTACTCACTCATACATATGTTACAGCAGCATGTCTACTAAAAAATACAGTATACTGTAAACAAAATGTGGTTCCAAAACATGGACTGCATCATCATAATTACAATGATAACTTCATTTTTTCAGGACTTGCACTAATCGGATATATACTATCTCTCACGGTACACCATCACCATCAAACATTTAATAACATTCAGAATGGCTTCAGCTTAGAAAGTGGGATAACTTACAGATTCTCAGTTTGAAAAATGCCTGAAATGACACTGAAGCTAATATTGAGAGACAGGGAAGCTACTGTAGACATAAAGCACAACAAAATATTATCAGTAGCTCGGAACACAAGCTTAGAATTAAGCTTATACACAACAATGCAATGGATGTCAACTGCCGGGTCACCCCAAATATTTTCATAGATTTCCCATTACACAAGTATATAGAAAAAGCTTTTAAACTGGTCATATATTCAATGCCTTGAAAGTTGAACAGAGGACAACATATCGTTAGTCACAAATTAGGAATCTGGCATTTGAAAATGCATTCTTTCAGGACCACTGAAGGTACCTTCTTCAGACGCATGCTACCTTGCATCATGTGCCACTTAAGTCTCATAACAGGTCCATTAATTTTCTGACATTTAGTGCCCAATTCAAAAACAAACTGTACTGGGAAGAAGTTATGTTCTGCAATAAAAAGGAAAGAGAACAAGAAGAAATGCCAAATGTATTGGCTTGGAAAGAATTGCATCACATTCCTCTTTGCAAATCTTGAGCTTTGTGTGTTGAAAGTCATTTTAAGAAACCCAGCAAGAAAAAGTCTGCTTTTTAAATTAACTTAAGTGGAGGAAACTGCGATAAATTCTTAGAATCTATTTCTCATATTTGACAAATATGTTTTTTTTTTTTTAAATTTGACTGGTGCCTCTTTTTTGCTGTGTCATATATAATCCTTATAAGATCTTCACTCTGCGAAGTACTTTTATGCCAATGTGTCCCATGTGTGTTGTATCAAGAGTACTTACTCTTATGACAGATGAAAAGTGCATGTTGCCTGTGTCTTTCTTCAAACGTGAGTAAAAAAAATAAGTTTTCCTCCATCTGCGAATGAATTAATGAGTTTACTTACTATTCTAAATGAAGTAAATCCAGATAGTACTTGTTTGTATCCTTTGATATTACAATAAATCAATAGCAAAATAAAAGCAAAATTATGTAACAGTACAGTATAGTGTACCCTTTTGTTTCTACATGGTTTATCTGAAACATTAGTTCCCAAAAATACATACAGTACTATAGTTTTGCAAAAAGAGTTTAAAAATAAGAATATTATTATATATTATAAATCTTTACATGTTTACATATTTATTACAGACTTCCCAAAGTCAAAATAGGAATAATAACTTTCTTTTTGGAACCGTGTAATACAATACAAGGTAGTGATCCAGAATTATAGGTTACAGAGCAGTACCAAATATTGGCATACTGTATCTGTAGCGAAGAGAATGGGTGCAGTCACCAACCAGGCTTAGCCACAGGGCATCCTTTCAAGAGCAGTCCCAATCTGGTAGAAGTGTCAGGGGCCCACAAGATATGTATACAGCAGGGCTCCCATGGTGGGCTGAGGCAGGACCAGGCCTGGTTTGTCTAAATTGGGGACTGACGTAGGAACCCCCTCTGCAATTAGTATGGTGGTTAACCCCTTGGTTAGCCTACTGGTAGACACATACTTGTGTATACAGTATGATGGGGATTTAGAAGTTTCTAGCCAATTAAGCCCGATAGATTATGTCATAGGTTTATGCTGTATTTCCAGAATTGTCTTTCTTTTTGACCTTGAATCAATGATAACCAAATGCTAAAGCTATGCTTCCAAGAAGGCTGTTTTTTAAGATGTTGACAACTTTGTGATGATAACATGAGATGAGAATGAGAGCATTATAATTATATCAACTGGCTGTCTTATTGTCATCTGGCTCAGCAGCTGGATCTTAAAGCCAACACAAGGGAATAACAGCTAATTCAATGACAATGTGTTGGGCTATTTCTTATTTTGTCAAATAAGTAAAAAATATTTTAACATGTTTAAACCGCAATCTGTGCTGTTGCTTTGCCTATTGCATTAATATATTTTTTCTTGTATCTTATTAGATAAAAGGAGCTATACCATAATCTACAGTACACCCATTTCTTTCTATTCCTCATATATTTAATTTAGAAATGTCATAATAAGAACTCTTGTCCACAAGAAACATCATGGCCACTGGGGTTAGCCTTACTCTGGCAGACAGTAGAAAGCTGTGACATCATCATGAGATGACATTGCAGCTTCCAATTGGTTGACCCCACAGCTATTTGCTTTTTCCTTCTATGACTGGGAAAAGTTCAAAGAAAAATCTCTGCAGTCAGGAGTCCCCAGACCTTTGCATGTCTTGGTTCATCTCCAGGGTTACCCCCTTCGTTCAAATAAGGTTAACAAAAAGTATTTGATTTTGGATGAGATTACTGTTTTAAAACAAAAGTAATGTTTGCAGTATGCCTATGGGGGTGTAGTATTTCTAGTCATCGACATTAAGAAAATATGCTATACAGTATGTCTATTTTATTTTTCCACATGGTCTCCAAGAGGGGAAATTCACAGCCCAATTAAACCCAAATTAAGTAAGTTCCAGCAGCACAATCAGTTTTGTTTGCACTACAGTTTCTCTATTAAACACAAAAGTCAAACCAATTGCTCTTCTTAGCAAATCTGTATACGTGTTCTACATTAACTTTTAAAGTGTTCTAGCACTTATTTTGTTGTTTATCTGGTTTCTATGCAGCCGAACTGTGTAAATGAGAGCTTAATTTGATACTGAAAAGATCTAGTAGTCATGTTGATCCTGGAGATTGCAGAAACATACCACCTTTGCTGTTTGTGGTATATTTAATTGCCCCCAGGAAGATACTGTACTGTAGTTTTTCAGAGATGTAATCCTGATGGCAGAGCTTTCATAGTCTTTAAGGTCTTCAATTCATATGTACTGAAGCCTGTATGTAAAGAAAATATATGTGAGGCTTTGAAAACTTGTTTTGAAAATAAGTGTCTGAATCTTTTATCATTAGATTAAAAAATATATTCAGGTGATTTTAGCTCTCAATAATTATTTGATATTTTTGGCAAATTTTTGATATTTTTGGCAAATGCATATTGTTGCACTCATGCATGTCTCTCACACCCTATTCTTAACTATTCCATTCCTCTCTAATATAGTATGACTTGGAGCTGGATATCTTCTTGCTGCACTATTCTAATAAAGTCTTACACCAGACATTATAGCATTATAAACTATTTTATTTGCAGGTTGCAAGCACACAATGTTTTGGGAAGCTCCCTTCCTCAGGTGGGATATTTACATAAATCTGTGACAAAGTGAATACCCCTGTTCCTGTCTCCTCATGGGCGTCCGCAGGAGGGGGCAACGGGGGGCGCTTGCCCCCCCTGGATCCAGGGCCGCAAACAGGGGGGGCACAGGGGGGACAAAGGGTACTGCTTCCCGGGCCCCGTGGGTCAGGCCGGGCCCCCTGCGCGGCCGGGCACCAGTTAATTAAATAAATTTAAAAAAAAAAGTTTAAAAAAATGGCGCCGATTCCCCGCGGTCCCGGCGCGCATGCGCAGGGCAAGCAGGGCCCGCTTCCCCCCGCTCCCAAAGTGGGACGGAGGGGGAAGTACAAGCCAAGCTCCTCTGCGGCCCGCTCCCCCTCCCGCTCCCAACGTGGGATGGAGGGGGAAGTACCAGCTCCTCCTGCGGCCTGCTCCCAACGTGGGACGGAGGGGGAAGTACCAGCTCCTCCTGCGGCCTGCTCCCAACGTGGGACGGAGGGGGAAGTACCAGCTCCTCCTGCGGCCCGCTTCCCCCCCTTGGCCAGCTTCCCATGCACCCACCTCCCACGTGCCCCCCGGCCCACCTCCCGTGGCCTTGCCCCCCCCCGACCCACCTCCCGTGCCCCCCCCCCCAAGCCCTCCTCCCGCGCCCCCTCCCCAAGCCCACCTCCCGTCCCTGGCAGCTGCCGCGGGGATATCGGGGGCAGAAGGGGATATCAGGGGCAGGAGGGGGAAGCGTCCGGTGACAAGCTGCACCCACCCGGTCAAGGTAAGTCACCCCACCCAGTCACTGTCACCCACCCACTGTCACTGTCACTCACTGTCACCATTACCCACTGTCAACGTCAACCACTGTCACTGTCACCCACCCACTCACTGTCTGTCACTCACCAAGTCACTGTCACCCACCCAGTCACTGTCAAGTCACTGTCCCACCCAGTCACTGTCACTCACTCAGTCACCCAGTCACTGTCTCCCACCCATCCACTGTCTCCCACCCACCCAGTAACTGTCTCCCACCCACCCAGTCACTGTCTCCCACCCACACAGTCACTGTCACCCACCAACCCAGTCACTGTGACCCAGTCACTCTCTCCCACCGTCATTCACCCACCCACCATCATTCACCCACCCACATTCAACATTCACCCACCCACCCACTGTCATTCACCCACTGTCATTCACCCATCCACCCACTCACTCACTGTCATTCACCCACCCACCCACCATCATTCATCCACCCACCTACCATCATTATCCCACCCACCCACCCACCATCATTCAATCATCATTAACCCACCCACCCACCGTCATTCACCCACCCACCCACTGTCATTCACCCACCGACCCACCGTCATTCACCCACCCACTGTCATTCACCCACTCACCCACTCACCCACTGTCATTCTACTGTCATTCACCCACTCACCCACCCAGGCAGGCAGACACATGTCTTTTGTTGAAAATATAAAAATAAACAGGTTGCATTGTAATGTTTTATTCTGTATCACAATAAGATAACAGTTAAGTAAAAGTTGCGCTCTAAAAGATATTTTTTCATGGTAGGTGCGCTATGGGTTTGGGGGGGGGGGCGCTATGGGTTCGGGGGGGGCTGCTCCTTTCATTTGTCCTGGGCCCCATGATTTCTGTTGGCGGCTCTGCCTGGATCACTCGCAGCCCTGGGCTGTGTTTGGCATTTATGGCGCCGTACAGTACGTTAACGGCGCTATAAACGCCAAAAACAGACTCTGGGTGGACCAGGATGGAGGTGGGTGGACCGGGACGGAGGTGGGTGGGTGCCCCTGGCGCCGCGGACGGCAGCTAGTGGTAGGCTAGTCTATGCTGCTACGCAGGAGGAAGCGCAGCGCACTGTCATTGGTAGCACTCGGGAGTGATGCGGCTCTCATTGGTAACACTACCTACCAATGAAAGCCGTCTCACTCCCAAGTCGGGACCAATCTGTGCCGCAGCCAGGACCGCCATTGCGCTGCGGTTATAAATTATGCCCCCCCCCCCAGAAAAAAATTCTGCGGACGCCCATGTGTCTCCTGTCTGTTCTTTTTGGCGTCAATTGTTAATTTAATGGCTTCCCTCATGACACGTAACTTATGATTGTGACGAGAGTGTATGCATCTATCATAGTTTTTTTGTGTAATACATTTTCTGAGTGTGTATTTTCTGTATTATATATATTATATATGTAGCCCCGGTAAGAAATGGGGGCTATATATCTTTCTCCTACTGGTGTAAGTCCTGTTAAGGGCAGGCCGCCAGTAGTTATCATGGGTTTTTCCCTCGCTTCAAGCCCTGCCTTGAGTGATAGAGGCAGACCCCTGACTCTGTATGCAGTCCTGAGACAGAGGGGAGGTCCTGCTGACATCATGAGGGGTGGGGCTGTCTAAAGTTAGTTCTGCCTGTTCCTGTAAGTGACAAGTAGTTCTGTCCTGGGAGCAGAGAGAGGCTGGTGTGTCTGATCGGAGAGGCCATGACACCTGTGATTGGAGAGGAGGCAGAAGACCAGCCTGTTTAGAGCTGATAAAAATAAGTGGACCAATGTTCCTCACCCTACACCAGGGGTGAGGGGGGAATCTTGCCCCATCCAGAGGGTATACCCTAGGAGTGGGTGTCGGGGGGATATTGGAACCCCATACAGCCCATCCTACAGGGATACAGCTTGGAGGAAAAGGAGAGAAGGTCAACATCCTGTACACTGCATATGGACTGCTGCTGTGCATGAACTGCTGCTGTGTGCTGTTGTAAGGACAATAAAGAGACATTGCTGTTTTATACCAAAAGACTGTGTGTGAGATTGGAATCTCTCGCCCTGGAACCAGGGCTTCTCTGGGAGGATTCCAGTATATTCCCTAGGTTTTCACCAGAGATGGAGGTGCTGCACCACCACCACTAAAGATGAAGGCAAATACCCCAGAAGCCTGTCCCTGTTATCACCAATACCAACCCGGGAGACTCAGGCCCTCCTGTTCCTCACAGGTATGCACCACCAACAAGCATGTAGCCAGCCCTCACTACACCCTAGAGATCCAATCTGCGACCGGGGGGGGGGGAGGGAACATGGGTTACATTTGGAGGCGAGCTGCTGAGATCCAGAACAGGACAGGCTTTCAGCGAAGCAGAGCGGGAAGAGTGAAGTGCACCTTCCGTGCAAGTACTGGAGAGAGTAGGGCATGTAATACAGGGGTAGTCAGGGGAGCGTGGATTCCCACACAGTATGCCCTGGGTGCCCTAAGAGGGTGATGTAAGATGGGTTTGTGGCTATAGCTGTCCTAGTCCCTTGAGGCAGATAGTGTGAGGCAACTGGGGGGGTTAGCCTGTAAACTTGTCCAGGGACCATGGCCCAGGGCCCGCACTATGAGTGGCCAAAAGTAGGAGACGCTCGTACTTAGGGAGATGCCCGGTACACTAGCCAGCACCCACATAAAACACACCACAGAGTACTTGCAGGAACCGTCAGCGAGTGTGGTGCACAGAGAGAGAGTTCTGCCTAGCCTGGGGTATGCCACATCATATCAGTGGGCAAAACAATCAGAGAAAGCATGCAGAGAGCGTTTAGTGAGCAGTGTGAGAGCAGTCAGTGTCTAGGAACGAGCTATGCACTAGACACTGAGAATAGTGCAATTATACATTTGGAGGGCTCATCAAAGATGACGGCTGTCACTACATGTGCTCCGCAAAGCAAGAAAGAGTTAAAAATGGCGACCGCTGCGCCATCCACGGCCCAGCAGTTAGCAGCCGACACAAAAATAGCGATTCCTGCCAATCCTGGATTGCGCACGTGAAGCGTGCAAAAAGACTGTCAGAGAAATGTGGAGGGAGATGTGCAGGGGTTTGGCGCCAAGCCCAGATCCCCTGAAAAAGGAGCGGCGCGAAAGCCGAAAGCCCACCCACCTGTGCTGTGACTGGTCGACAGACAATGCCACGTCACCCTGAGAGAAGGAGTGCCCCTCCTCTTGTTTCCACCAGAGGGAGGGGGCACAAGGAGAGCCAATCAGGAGCGTCCTCCCCAGCGAAGGGAGGGGCAGGAAGTGAGAGCGAGGAACTTCACTTCCATCTGGCATTCAAAGAGCAAGGAGCTGAATTATTGAACTGTTCAACCCCTGCGTGCAATATGTCAGAGCTAAGCACCACAATCTTCCAACTTCCAGGAGGCTTCCTGGTGGTGGAGATCGAGGGCCGAGAGTACCTCCGGTGCCTGTGCGTCCACTGCAGGACACCCGGAACGGCCACAAGCACCAAAGCACGATGCCCTCAATGTGGCACGTACTACCTATGGCCTAACGAACCATGGCCTATGCTAAAGACCCCTCTGGGTGCCTCTCCAGGAACCCTAACGGAGGTGGAGGAGACAGCAGACGAGGCTGCCCTAGTTCCCTGCACCACTTCTGAGGTGGGAACCAAGGCCCAGCCAACTACCGAGCCGAGAGAAACTCCGGCGGAGAAGAGCGCGACCGCAGTGGAGGTACCGGAGCGGGCCCATTTTGTACCACTACCCACTGGAAAAGACCCAGGTGATTCCCTAGTGGAGGATCCGACCAAGTCGTCTTCGGAGGAAGAAGATGGCGTTTGATCGGTGGCGATGCGCCTACCGGCGAACCACCCCAGCTGTAAGAAAGATGGCGGCCCACTTACCGGAGGGAGGGAGCAGACGAGTCCGGACACCCACCGACGGCGAGCGCTGGTGCGGCCTGAGGCCCGTAGAAGTCCCACGGCCGTGGTGACTCCCAGTGCGGCGGAGATGGGATCCGAGACGGCTCCGGAGGAACCAGATGTCATCCGCCGGCAGCGGAGCGGTAAGGAGACTCCACCACCCCCTTACTCCCGCCAGGCGAAGAAGGATCCTGCAGAGGGTGAGAAGGAGAGGCTTGCGGCCTACTTACCTGTCCGCGGACCGGATGATCCACCACCGCCCCTTCCGGTCTTCGACGCACTTCCGGTGCGTGACCACGGAGCGGATGGAGATTCTGCAGGCGGCAACGATGACGACACTTCCGGTTCCGGCTGGCACGGAGGACCGGCGGCCATCTTTGTGGCCCGAGGAGCCGCCATGGCGGCTGCACTTGCCAACCTTGACCGCCACGGCATTCACAGAGGAGCACGAAGCACGCCGGAGAGGGCAAGCAAGAAAGTGCCCAGTGGTCGCGGCATCACCTGCTTGCTGGACATTGAAACGGACATTGCCCCAGCCCCTAGCGCCCTTGCCCCGGCCACTGCCCCTTCCTAGTCATGAGTCATGACACCGGGACCTAGCGGGGATAAGTTAAGTAAGAACCCCAAGTACTCCAAGGATTTGAGGGATTGGGAACTAAGTGACGAGGGATCTGATGGGGAAGTACTGTATGATACTGTGATACATGTGCCTAATCCAATGTCATTTTCTCCTGTGTTTAGAGGGAGGGCCCGAGGGACACATACTACTGTGGAGGCAGGGCCTGTAAGTAAAGTGGTCCACAAAATGAATCCTACCATCTACATTAACGCTAAGGGTAGACGCAGCTGCTCGCGCTCTACAGAGGCGGTCACGTCCGGTGTCTCATCACAAGCCGGGTCCGAGACAGGTACTTTTAGCCCCATGTCAGACTAGTGGTGGGCACCCCTGTTCACTGGTCACCACAAAGGTATGGACTGCACCAGGTTCCTGTTGATCAGGAACAACATAGTTGATCATTGGTGGGCGGTAGGTGCCTATACTCCCCAGGAGGTGGCGGATGAGTTAGAGCACAGATACCAGGAGATAGAGCAAAAACTCCTCATGCTTAAGGGGCCTAGTATATTGTATGATGACATTGCCCCTGCAGAACCGGAGTTTTGGGTACTGCCAAGCAGGGCGGGTCATAAGAAGTTGCTCAAATTGAGCAGACAGAGCCATAGTCTTCCGGTATAGGCAGTCCAAAGGGTACGAGTACCTTTATGTACCTGAACCCATAATGAGGGAAATGGAGGAGAACAGAGATAGTTGGCTCAGGGAGGCCGTACAAGAATACTTGAGAACGAAGTTTGGTAAGGCGGGTTACCACAATGAGGACCGAATCAGTGAGGTGGTCCGGGCCTGGAGTGTGGGTCGGTGCATCTACATGCACAGTGTGATATACCGGCTGGAGTCTGGGTCGGTGCAACCCTACTACATTACTATAACTGACCACAATGGGAGGAAGGTACGGAAGCCTGACCAAAAACATTATCATTAGTGGTTTCCCCCGTTGGGAGTAACCGTGCTGTTGTTATAATACCACCTGGTGAATGGTTCAATGAATATCATAACCTGCAATGTGTTTGTTTCCCAGGTTTGTTCACCGCTGGTGCTGCTAAAGTTAGGTCCAAGTGGGGACCATTGGATTCCACCTGAGGGAGAGTGTAGCGCCGGTAAGAAATTGGGGCTATATATCTTTCTCCTACTGGTGTAAGTCCTGTTAAGGGCAGGCCGCCAGTAGTTATCATGGGTTTTTCCCCCGCTTCAAGCCCTGCCTTGAGTGATAGAGGCAGGCCCCTGACTCTGTATGCAGTCCTGAGACAGAGGGGAGGTCCTGCTGACATCATGAGGGGTGGGGCTGTCTAAAGTTAGTTCTGCCTGTTCCTGTAAGTTACAAGTAGTTCTGTCCTGGGAGCAGAGAAAGGCTGGTGTGTCTTATCGGAGAGGCCATGGTTAGAGTGAAACCTGTGATTGGAGAGGAGGCAGAAGACCAGCCTGTTTAGAGCTGATAAAACTAAGTGGACCAATGCCCCTCACCCTACTCCAGGGGTGAGGGGGGAATCTTGCCCCACCCAGAGGGTATACCCTAGGAGTGGGTGTCGGGGGGATATTGGAACCCCATACAGCCCATCCTGCAGGGATACAGCTTGGAGGAAAAGGAGAGGAGGCCAACATCCTGTACACTGCATATGGACTGCTGCTGTGCATGAACTGCTGCTGTGTGCTGTTGTAAGGACGATAAAGAGACATTTCTGTTTTATACCAAAAGACTGTGTGTGAGATTGGAATCTCTCGCCCTGGGACCAGGGCTTCTCTGGGAGGATTCCAGTATATTCCCTAGGTTTTCACCAGAGATGGAGGTGCTGCACCACCAGCACTAAAGATGAAGGCATATACCCCAGAAGCCTGTCCCTGTTATCCCCAATACCAACGCGGGAGACTCAGGCCCTCCTGTTCCTCACAGGTATGCACCACCAACAAGCATGTAGCCAGCCCTCACTACACCCTAGAGGTCCAATCTGCGACCGGGGGGGGGGGGAGGGGGGGGGGGGGGACATGGGTTACATATATATATATATATATATATATATATATATACATACATACAGTAGATATATACATACATACAGTAGATATATATACATATATATACAGTATTGTGTATATGTATTGTGACAGAAACCAGGGGATGGTAATAAATTCCGTATATAGGGCTCCCAGGATACTAAACAGTTTCTATCCTGTTTGGCCTGGGAGTGCAGCCTTATAATACATACACTCCATCCCACAGTTTGGCAAGCGCTGGAACTGAGGGGATGAGAGATCCAGACCAGAGTTTGTCTGCTGCCTGATTTCTGTCACCTGTCATGCTAATTAGGAATCAGGTATGTAAGACTGTTTTCCTGTTTGCTCTGGTCTCTCCACAAGAGCCAGGAGGCTGGAAGGCTGCTGAACTACAGAGGGGAGAAGCCTCTTCCCCTAACAGGTTCAATCTTTCTGTTCATTTGTATAAGACTGCAAAAGTACCTTGTTTTGTTGTTGGGAGTGGAAAAGCCACTTCCAACCCTGAGTCAGGGATATCTAAGTTAAGTTATCGCTCAGATGAGCAGCTTTGGTTTTGATCTGTTTTCTGTTGTATGCACTGTGGCAGTCTCAGTGCCTGGGACTGAATAAACCAGGCATAGCCTGTTTAAAGGAACAGTACGTGACGCCTCATCATTTAACCTACCCTAAAAGACCGTGTTCTAAACAGTCCCGGACAAACGACGGAGCCCCGGAGTAAGCCGTTTGTCACAGTATTTTCTGTATTATATATATATATATATATATATATATATATATATATATATATATATATATATATATATATATACAGTATAATACAATACTGTATTGTATATTCTATTGTCTATTTTTAGTAATTTGTACATCTAAATAGTGTATGGTTTTGAAATAGTGTTTTGTAAATGTTATGGTTGGATGTGCAGAATTGACGCATTCCATCATCTCCTCCAATTGTGGGATGCTACCTCTGCAAAGGAAGCAGATGTCGTCGATGTAGCGCACCCAATGGAGAATATGGGTATTAAACCTGTCATTTTTTTTTTAATAATTTGTTTTCAATGACATACATAATCATGTTTGCATATGAGGGGGCCATATTGGCCCCCATTGCTGTACCTTGTGTTTGTAGATTAAATTAATTACCAAATCTACAATAGTTTTTGGTAAGTACTATATGACTGCAAATCAAACACAGTAATGAGTAACTATGAAAGTGGCATCATGTAACTGGATGGGGATTCCATACTCCAGAAAAAGTTGTGGACTTTTATTTTTGTGTACAATATTGTTTCTTTCTAATAGATTTATGCTACTATTGGTATGGTGCATACTGTAAATGTGTTTAATTAGTGCAGTATAAAGTGCTAAAAGGGAAAGAGTTATGGTGGCAAATGAGTTGGATCTAAAAAAAAATATTATTATTGTTATAATTATTAATACTACTATTGCTGCAAGTATTAATAGGATACTCATTATTATCTGTTCCTACAGTACAGTACATAGATTGTTGTATTGCATTGCCCATTCCTATGAACTTTCCCCCCTAAGTTTAACTACTGTACAATTCTACCGAATGTAGTGTACTGTACATGTTCTATGCATATATCATTTATTTAATAAAAGTAATAATAACTTTTAGAATGAGGTAGAAATCTGCAATACCTTAACTTTTGTACTAATAAATATTTTATAATCTTTGACATGGTTAAAAAATAAATGTATAGAGATGCAAACTGTATATACAGTATGTTAAACAAATGAACTAAATATGTTGCTTCTTGTTTATTATATCCAAGTTACAAACTCTGTGTATCTGGAAGTGAAAAAAATATATGCCTAGAGTTACTAAACTTTAATATAAATATTGCTGTGTATTAATGTTTACAAAAATTAAACAACTTATTTTCTTCCTGCGATAACTGTGAGCTAAATATGCCAGAATATCTTATTACATACATATAAGTATGCATTACCTAATAACACACAAAACATTTACATTTAATAACAGTATCACCAATGAGCATGGGAATGAGTACACATTGGCTAAGTAGCTATACATGTGCAATTCATCTAGCTGCAGTAACATAAATGACTCATTAATTATATTTCCCTTACATTTTTACACCTGCTTCTAGGTAGTGGTAGGTGCTGAGTTGTTAACCTTCTATATAAATCACTACCATTCCCTGCATTTTCCTTTCTTGCAAAATTGTACCTTTCACCACAATGCTGCAATAGTTGCTATTCTGGATCAAATGGGTAGAAGAGAGAGAAGAGAGAAGAGAGAGGAGAGAGGAGAGAGAGGAGAGAGAGGAGAGAGAGAGCAAAGAGAGAGAAGAGAGAGAGAAGAGAGAGAGAGAGAGAGAGAGAGAGAGAGAGAGAGAGAGAGAGAGAGAGAGAGAGAGAGAGAGAGAGAGAGAGAGGCAGAGAGGCAGAGAGGCAGAGAGGCAGAGAGGCAGAGAGGCAGAGAGGCAGAGAGAGAGAGAGGCAGATGCTAATGGAAAGAGGGAAGAGACAGAGTTATACTATATCTAGACAACAACGTGTGAGGGAGATGATCATGAGGACTAGGGTTTGTTGACCCAGGCTTAGCCTTTTGGGACTTTCTAATGAGGAAGTCCAGCAAAAATACTGTACTTTACTATTTGAGTACTTTAGCAATCATGGATCTGTATCAAGTATGAAGGACTGATACAGATCCTCTGACAGACACAAGTTATTCTGGTCTTATCAAGCTGCTTTGTTCATTACATTTGCAATCCTCTTTGTATTTTCAATTGTCACCAGCTGTAATAGAAGGGATGTCACAATCTACTTTTTGCTGATTTTTTCGCCAAGTAACTTATACCTTAAAATGACATGTTAGGAATTGTTTTCTGTTTCCTAATCAGAGGAAAGCATGGTCGGACTTAAAAAGGGGATACCACAACATTTCTGTGCTACCCAATGTGATGGAGATTGCACTGATGTAGTGCTAGTAACACCTCAAAAAAGAGCTATACCGCAATTCCAAGTGCTACTGTACCTTAAATTTACATGTGGATACTTAATGTGTGTTGTGGGGTTCTACGGGTCTTTCCATGACTTCTATGCCAAGCATCAGTCATCTATGAGGATTTTGTTGGATGATGAAATTACTGTAAGAGGTGGATAGCTGGAGCGAGAGTCTGAAAAGTCATCATAAGCACTATTTTTTAAACTGTAAACTGCACTTATCTTGGCTCCGGCAGCTTCATAGACACATCGCCATGGCAACGCAGCATCAAACTATGCCGCAAGGTCATGTGATGTCAAGTTGTCATGGCAATGTAACGTCATGACTCAGATGCCGGAGCTGAAATAAGAGGGGGGTGGCGCGGAGAGGGGGGAACTGCCGGCAGGGATATACTATCCTATTAACCATTAAAATTATTCATAAGAACAAGTGTAAAAAGAAAAGAACGTTCATACTTCTGTAAACATTTATCTCAGTTACATTGTTGCATTCTTGTGAAAGCGTAATTATATTGTTACTGTAGTACATATAAATTACTTTTACACCGTATCATCGTATCTTTTAACAGAATTCGTTTACTTCATGTTACATTGTAATACAAAACTTTCATTTAAATCAGTTACTAAAAATAGTATTCATCTGGAATCAATCCACCATTTTACTAACATTTATTGCTACCTGTACTGTATGCATCTGAGCATCAATATTGTGGAAGCTATTTGAAGGCTTAGTACAGGATGATATTCAGCAATACCTAATGGAAAGCAAAATTATTAGTAATACAGTAGTCAGCATGGATTTATGAAGAATAGGTCATGCCAAACTGACCTTAGTTTTTTTGAGGAGGTATGTACTGTAGTTCTACTCAAATGTTGCAAAGGCTTTTGATATGGTTCCACACAAGAGGTTAGTGTACAAAATAATGCAATTGGACTCAGTCAAAATATTTGTAGCTGAATTGAAAACTGGTTGAATTATAGACAACAGAGAGTTGTAAAACATGGAAATTTTTCAGGTTGGGCTAAAGTCGTGAGTGGTGTACCTCAAGGATCGGTACTGGTACCCCTGCTTTGTAACTTATTTATTCATGTCCTAGAGGTTGGCATAGAGAGCATAGTCTCCATCTTTGCTGATTACACTAAATTGTGTAAGGTAGTAGAATCAGAGCAAGATGTAATTTCTCTCCAGAAGGACATGGATAGACTGGAAACTTGGTGAGTTAAATGGCATATGCGGTTTAATACAGATAAATGTAAGGTCATGCATTTGGGAAACAAGAATAAACAGGTAACTTACAAATTAAATGGGGACAAATTAGGAGAATCCTTGATGGAAAACTATTTTGGCGGGCTTGTAGACAGCAGGCTTAACAATAGTGCCCAAAGTCATGCAGTAGTTGCAAAGGCAAAGAAGATCGTATATTTCATTAAATGGGCAATGGATGGAAGGGAAGTAAACATAATTGTGCCCCTCTATAAAGCATTCGTAAGACCAATCCTTGAATATGGAGTACAACTTTCAGATAGTCCTAACAGCACCATGGCTGAAAGTCGAATTACATCAAGGATGAGGATCTCCTTGTGCAATGTTACCACCGTAAGGAGTACAGGACAGTCTCCATAAAAATGGTCCTGGCTTTAAAAGGTGTTCCATCAATAGCTTCAGCAGCCAATTAGGTCTTCTTGAGTTGGAGGGGAACAGAATGCTTCCCCCGAAGGCGCAGTCAATGAAGTTCCCTGCAGCTCTGGAGTCGAGAAAAGCCTGAGTATAGGCTTAAAAAGAATCACAGGAGACCTGGATGGGTACATGCAGACACGTGGGGTTGACTGGGGACTGTTGGTCTTGTTTCTACGCACAGAGAGGTCTGTGCTTTAAACTTGCTCAAGGCCTTTTCATCTACATGATGTCACCGGGATGTCAGGCTCTAGCACACCTGGGTAAACCTTTATTCTTGATATTATTTCTCACAGGCCCAGATACATCAAACTTCTGTAAAGTGTAGTTAATAGTGAACCCACTAAAAACAAAATTACGTGCGTTATTACTGCAATGTTACTGTATGTAGGTATACATCTACATTACAGTAATCATTTAATAAGTGCAATATTAAATCGTGATGCAGGAATTAACGTGGCCATTAAAAAAATGTGTTAAAACTGCATTGTGATCATATTTCTATCATAGGCTTCTGTAATATCTATTACACATGCCTATGATATAAATAATATTAACCTGTTTGATTACCATGTGCTTTAAACGAGAGACAGAACATAAAACACAGACAGAGCTCAGTGCACATCCAGTGGAACTTATACACGGTACAGTGCCTAAATATATATGTATAGATATCTATTAAATAAAATGGTCTTTTAGTTTAACATTTTGGCCAAATTGTTATAAGCCCCTGAGCCACTACACGGCAGACCACATCTCAAGGGTCCCTAACACTAATATAAATTCTTAATAACCTGTGCATTACCAGGAAGAATGATTTATAATAAATCTGTCAAAATTAGTTGCATAGTTCTAAGTCTGATTGAGGCTTTTATTAACCTGTACATTACCAGGAAAAGCACTCTGTATTAGATTTGTCACAATCATACTGCAAGCAAGCAAGTTCCCCTGAGAGTGGGAGATGCTATGGAGTGAGCTTCTAACCATTTAAATGTGGGAGTAGGTGAGCTTCAATTAGGTAGGAGGTTGCCACCCTCCAATCAGCTAAGACTAGCTGAACAAGAATTGTAAAACATGCAGGACACCTAGAGGCTCATATTGAACCCCCAAAACAATTTGGCCAAAATTTTAAACTAAAAGACCATTTTATTTAATAGATATCTATACATATATATTTGGGTCTGTGTTTTATGTTCTGTCTCTGGTTTTAAATATATATTGCCATGCTCAGTAGCACTCCTCTGTGACACTTATATGCTTATATAAATGTTGTGGTTATTTTGGGGGTTCAATATGAGCCTGTAGGTGTCCTGTATGATTACCATGTGCGACGGGAAGCGGTCCACAAAAATGTTTTTTAATTGGACTATTCAGGTATGTTTCTCTTATAAATACACTCCTGATCCTCTGATATGTATATCTTGATAAAGAGCTGAGGCTCAAAATGTGTTGGTAGGGCGACACCTTTGCTGTCCATTACCATGACCATTAAAAAATCAATTTTTTTATGGAACGCGCACTTTTCTCATTTTTGTCAAATATTTGATGTCCATGAGTAGTGCTCTGTTATCTGTTCCTTCATTCATTTAACCTGTTTGATGCCTGTGACTACCGAGATATACCATAGGCACCAAAGGGGTTATTATATACATAGAACCACACTACCTATCCCCATTGCCCACCTTAGTGCTAGTAAACCATAATCACCATTGCTTTACTAACAGATAAGATAATTAATGGGATAACCCATCCCGCGACCCTCCTGGGAGGCCTAACAGAACTCCCCGGGGCAACTACCCCATCCCTTACCCCCGCTACCCCCGCCTCCCCTACCCGCGGCCCCTTGCTAAACTAATGCCCAAGATCCCTATTAGCAAAATGTGGGTAATAGTGTTTTTGGGCACTAAGTATAAAAGATATAAACACATGTACCCAGTAATAAAAAAACCCATTAATAATATAAAAATACACGAATAGTCCCCATCATTACTTTAGCGGCTCACTTCTATGGTAATGAAGAGATTAACTAGTCCCGCGACCCCTCTCCCCGACACACACAGTAGTGGGCATATTAAAACTTTTCCCATTGAAAAGCATACAAATTAAACATAAAAAAAGTAATTAGGTCAATTTGCACTGTAACAAAAGAAAACATCTACAAAATCTTATTCCAATGGTACCTAACCCCGAGTAGACTGAGCCAGATCTTCCCCGGCACATCAGACCTATGCTGGAGAGGGTGTGGTCAGAGAGGGGGCATGGCCCACATCTGGTGAATGTGTCCACAGATATAAACATTTTGGGCCATGATCCAACATCTACTTTTGGACGTAACGGGGCAGGAGATCCCTCTGTGTCTGCTGACCCTGGTGCTGGCCAAACCGCCAGATGATATCCCGGCTCCCGCCGGATGATATCCCGGCTCCCCTGTCAATACTAACAGCAGCTATACTAACAGCTGCAAGGTGCTCCTTCGTGGCCGCATGGAAGCAAATCAACCTTCCATCCAGGGGTACAGTAATCAAAAGAATTAACACGGTGATGATCATGGAGAAGCTCTCAGCCATGCTTAACCAGCGCTTCCAACAATTCCAAAAAATATGGGACCCCTGGCTAGAATCAAGGGAACACGCACAGCTATGATCAGCCCCTTTCCCCCTGCTTGTTTGTCTCGCCCCTCCCCCCCATTTTTTCCTCTTCCTCCCCATCCCCCCCATCCAGAAAAAAAAGAAAGACATGTCCTACAATGACGCAGAATAAGACAGACAAACTCCAAGATTAACACGGCATTAGTAGGAACACCTCCCTGATCTCTCCTCACCCTAGTAACCATAATAGTCCTACAACTCACTTCCCAACTGCATGTCGCCCTAAGCCCCCATGTATAATCTACACTGTATTTTCCTTTTTGGTTACCCTGTTAAACGGCTAAAGCAATGCATCTATCTGCTCAGGTATCTGAGGCTATTGTCTTTCAATAAAAACAAATTGAAACAAAAAAAAAAAGTAATTACAATAAATAATAACATAATGAATACTAAGCGATTTAATCCAGTGATTTGTGCGGTCCTGTCTAATCCCTCCATCCTAGATATGCACATTGCCAATCAATAGACCCCCACCCCCCACAAAGGCTTACTTACCCTTGCAGGGATGAAGTCTTTCATCCTCCTCCTCTAGAGGGGCAGCAGAGGATCCATCCAATCAATGGCCGAAAAAAATACAAACCAATCCATGCTCGACGGCACAATTTAAAAAAAAAACAATAAAATTGAAAGAAATACAGTAGATAGATATAAGTGTGCAGAAACAGGTTCTGAGTTTCGGTGCTCAGTGAGTCCAGGACACATATAGTATAATAAAGTCCTGAGTAATAAACAATGGAATGTTGGACAGGCTCTGATAAATGTCCAGTGAGACCCTAGGACCAAGTGCATAAAATGCTCCTATTAAGGATTGATGAGATAACAGTTCATGTGATGATGACAGACAGTAACCGAATGTATATTCCTGTCAGGGTATATCACTAGAACACTCACCCTGGAGTAGCACTAACATGAAGGTCACAGTATCCTTATCTTGATAAAGGAAAAAGGGAGTACTCACATAATTGGCAGCCCATCCTGTGTGTGTGCATTACGCCTGTAAGTAGCAGAGAAGATAATCAGGAGGATAAAAGCGGAACACAACTGTAGAAAAAATGGGGGCTAAACACAAGTGATGAAGTTAAAAAATGTTCAACTTTAATCCATGGTGTACGGGGAACACACAACCAAGTACTCTGACGCGTTTCGGGCGGGAGGCCCTTTGTCAAAGACTCTTTGGCAAAGGGCCTCCCGCCCGAAAAGCGTCAGAGTACTTGGTTGTGTGTTCCCCGTACACCATGGATTAAAGTAGATAGATATAAGACTGCAGAAATTAGAATAGATCTGTATTATTAGCAGTGCTTCTAATTTTCCCTCTATATTTTCATAGGAAATGTTTATATCAGTCAAATTACATTGGACGTACTTTGAAGTTATTAATGGATCATATCCATCTACAGAAGAATATATATTTAAGAAACAAAAATAAACACTGAAAACTGCCATGATACGCAGACCTCAATATATTTGCAAATGCTTGTTTTTTATTGAGTGTTATTTTTTCAATTTTAGTTTATTTTTGGGATTTAATTGTTTGTCATTTTGCATACAGGTAGTGCCATATGGGTTTTTTCTTATACAAGATATGGGTAAACAATGTATTGACTAATCACTTGACTTTAGACAACATTTTAAGATATTAAAAAAGCAATTTCTAAAAAGAAACTGACATAATTGTACCACCAATGCAGATGTAAACATTTCCCCTATTAGAGGATGTGATAATATTGTAAAGTAACCTTTTTTCTGACTGGCTCTTATTTGATCCTTGACCTTTTGCCTAAGTCATTCTAAGACCAACCAAAATTGCACAATAAGAAACTGCAATTGTTTCGCTGTGATAAATGGAAAAGGAAATTAACACAACTTTGATGGAAATAAACTTGGAACTCAATTACTTTCTCATCTGTTAAAAAATAAACAATGCTCAAACAAACATTTATCTTTCCGCTTTTGCAATCCTATAGTGGTACTGGCTTAATGCTATAGTGATTACCAGACAAACAGTATAAGCATTTAAATGTGCGTTCTTCAGGAAGGGAAACATAAGGCATTTATTACAAATGAATTCCAAATAATTAGTGTAAAGATCATGAAATGTTTTCAGTGAAATGTTTGGGCTGCAGTGCAAACAGGAGGGGTCGAAAACATTAATGGGCAATCGGTACTGCTTCTGCTGTTCCCTTGGGGCTCTTGCTACAGGGTTTTCACATTTCTACAACAGACAAATATGCAGTATGAAATGGAAAATGTTCCTCTTAAAATATTTTCCACTACACAACTCCAACATTAAACTCTGTGGCATTCACGAGAAGGTGGTCGGAATGTGCAAAACTCTTATCTAATGTATGGACTGGAATTGGATACAGCATATCCTTTTTTTGCAGACGACGCCAGTAGCTAGGTTGTATGCTATTTCATGGTAGTACTTTTGCACCCCAACAGATATCACATACTTCTGTTAATTAAGTACATCTATTATTTACAGTTCTACATTTGCAATGGAGTATGTTCTAGTTATAGATATCCAAACAGTGTACTCATTGCTGTGAAATGGCACAATCATCTACAGTATATGGAGATAGATACTGTAAGTATTTTTAGCAAAATGTCTAAATTGCACATCCAGACATTCGAATATAAAAGTACACAAAATATAATCTCACTAAGCAATATTGTTTGAAATAAAATTCGTTTTGATAGTGGCATTATATTTAATTTTTATAGAGTGAGCAATATATAATATTATTCAAATTATTAGCATGTAAACAATTTGCAATACATATGGTTAATTGGAAGGACAGCAACAAGTGCAAATGGTACATGGAAAAGTTATGTTTATAAAATAATTGCAAATAAGCAATACAATGTTAAAATACACTTAGAATACAATTCCAAAATATTACAGTGATACAATATTATCGAACCCTCAGGGAGAGGGGCTGGATTTCTCAGAACCCTTTAGAGTGCCTGACATATCTAGTAGGGTTCGGTTGAATCTTTCTGGCAGGGCGTCTCCTTCAGGGTGGTATGGAGTTGTGCTGGACTTCTCGATGTTAAGCAAATTTAGAAGTTCCTTTATAAACTTGTTCTCAAAGTCTCTCCCTTGATCGGAGTGCATCCGATTAGGCAACCTATAATGGATGAAGTATTTCTCCCCCAGCACTTTGGCTACAGTGAACGCTTTCTGATCCTTGGTGGGGAATGCTTGGGCGTATTGGGTGTAGTGATCGGTCACGACAAGGACATTCTCGATACCCTTTAAGTCTGCCTCTATGCAGAGAAAGTCCATGCAGACTAGGTCCATGGGACCGGAGATCTTTAAGTGGCCCATTGGGACAGCTCGGGTAGACAGTGTTTTCTGCTGTATTCACCACAGACACTTCCGATAATGGCGCTCTACTAATTCCCACATTTTGGGCCAGAAGAACCAGACTCTCACTAGACCGAAGGTTTTATCTATGCCCAGGTGTCCGTGTTCATCATGCAGGAATCGTAGGACCGTGTACTGCAAGCTTCTGGGAAGGACGGGTTGCCTTCTATCGGGGTGGTTATGATAGGGCACAACCCAGTAGAAGAGGCCACGATCCATGCAGAACTTGTCCCATTCTCTCATGATGACTGCGACCGTGTCGGTAGGAGCACATTTCACTAAGGAGGGGTTGTTTTGCTGGATGGCCTGTCATATGGCTCTAGCCACCGGATCTCATATCTGGTGCATCATCAATCTTGTGTGATGGACATGCCTTCCGGATGGCTTTAGGCAGCAGGGTGTGCCTTGGGCTGACATCCTAGAGAATCAGCTACTCTGAGCTCGGAGAAGGTGATCTTATCATCCACTATTGCTGTGTTTGAGCACATTGCCCGAATCAAAGGTCCAGGGATTTCTTCCCATGGGCCATCGTCTTGCGTTGCACTCAGTCCATGTCTTCTGAACAGAGCACCGGCTCTGATGTTCAAGGGCCCCGAATTCTATTTTAGTGTAAATTGGGAATTGGATAGGGCGGCCAACCACCTGTAGCCAGCGGTGTCCAATTTGGTGGAGGTCAGAATGTAGGTCAATGGATTGTTGTCGGTCCGTACCACAAAAGAGACCCCGTACAGGTAGTCATGTAGTTTATTGACAACCTCCCACTTTAGTGCGAGAAACTCTAGTTTGTGAACTGGATAGTTTTGTTCACTCAGCGTCAAACTGTGACTTACATACGCCACTGGACAATGGCCAGCGGGGTATTTTTCATGTAATACGGCCCCTTGTCTGTTTAAGCTGGCATTCACATGCCGGATGTACAGCTGCTCCGGATCGGTATAGGCCAAGACATGGGCTTCGTGAGGCTTTTATTGAGCCCGGTGAATGCGTTCTCGCAGGCGGACGTCCACTTGTCTCCTAAGGGTGTTCGAGAAGATGAGGCCTTTTCGGGGTAGATCTTCAACAGGTTATTGAGGATCTTGGCCTTGCTGGAGTGCCCCTCTAAAAATCTGCGGTAGTATCCGCAAAACCACAGGAAGGATCGCAGCTCAATCATGTTGTCTGGTCTGGGCCAGTTCACTATGGCTTCGACCTTAGCGGAGTTGGTAGCCACTCCTTCTGTTGACATTATGTGGCCTACATAGGTGACAAAGGTGTGGCAGAAACGACATTTGTCCAGGGACAGCTTCAGGCCTTCCTGTCCCAGTCTATCCAGTACTTTCAGAAGGCGTTTACTTTCAGAAGGCGTTCTTTGTGCTCTTTGAGTGTTTTGCCAAACACAATGATATTGTCCAGGTAGACTAGGCATTCCCGGAGATTCATGTCACCGATGGTCTTTTCCATCAACTGCTGGAATGTCGCAGGTGCACCACAAATGCCTTGGGGCATCCGGGTGAACTGGTAGAACCTGAGGGGGCTGACAAACGCTGTCTTCTCCTTGTCTTCGGGGCTCATGGGTACCTGATAGTATCCAGACCTCAGGTCCATCACGATGAACCACTGACTGCCTGATAAGGTGCTAAGGATTTCTTCGATTTGCGGTAGGGTATACTGGTCTGTTACCATGCAACTGTTCAGGGTGCAGTAGTTTATGCATAGGAACGGGCCCTTCTTCTTGCGTACTACCACGATAGGGGAGGCGTAGGGGCTACCGGACTCCTTTACGATGCCCGCCGTCTCCTTCAGCACGTTCCTCACATCCTCCACATCTCTGGGAGCGATGCATCTGGAACGCTCCTGGAATGGCGTGGCATCATTCAACCAGATCTTGTGTTGAGCATTCTTGCTACAGCCCACATCCTGCTTGGGGACAACATACACATGACAGAAATTTATAAAATGAAAATGCAGAACATCATTTGTGGGGTGAAATAATGGGGTGCAATAACCCTAAACCAAGTTAAATAGTTCAGTGAGCACTGTCATAATAGAGGCAAACCGGCTCCGAGACAATTGCTGAGACTCATAGTGAGGTGCCCCTAATAAATAATACACCATTCTCATTGGCGGGTGTCTTACTCGTTGACTCCAATGAGTCTCTTCTCTGATGTGTTCTGCATACCCGGTCCACTGCGGAGCTCCGGCAGCATCTGAGCACCCCTGCAGCCTTCCTCCCTGCACCCTGGGTAAGAGGGGAGCTCAGCTACATAAACTAAACCATTCCAACCGGAGAACGCCCTTCTCCTGATATCAGCCAGCATAACCAAACCAGCCAATGCCCAATAGGATCATACACACACCACCACTGGGAATGTTACCACCAACCGGGCAACATCCCAACGGATTTCGCAGCTTTGTTCACCTAATACTGTACCTCCTGTCACTCTCGAACCCATGCTGCAGCTGAAGCCTACCGAGATGATTACTGAGGACAACACAACCTTTTGGGGAGGTGTCCAGATGAGTGAAGTAAGTCATGGGCTATACAGTAGCTCCATAAATAACCTCTTGCTCCCTCCTCCTCCTCCCATGCATTATTCCATGGCCCCTTGAGTCCAGGGTCATGTTTTCCTTCCCCTAATAGGTCAGGGTTTTCTTAATACTTCTCTAAGGAGGTTAATTTTCAATGTAACCTATGAAGAACTCGTATGTTGGTTTGCTAAAAGGTATCACACATTACAATATATCTGCACTTCAGATGTCCATAATCCTATAAAGCAGGGCCCCGGGTATACGGCGGGTTCCGTTCCAGAGGCCCGCCGTATAGTGAAAATCGCCAGAAAGCGGATCCGGCGATTTTCACTTCTGTGCATGCGCAAACCGGCATTTTTGCCATTCTGCACATGTGCAACCTATGGTATGTGCAACCTGCGGTCTGCGCTTGCGCGCCAGGCGCACCCGCCCATTCTGCGCATGCGCGATTTTCAAAACCAACATGGCGGCCCCCTTCTCGGTGCCGCCGTATCAGCGGATCGCCGAGAAGCGGGGCCCTGCTGTATTTACATTTCCAAACACAGTTAACCATACATTTTGTTTTTACAATGAAAACATAGAATTTGATGTAAGGTAAGAACCACCTGGCCTACCTAGTTTGACCATGTTTCTATATGCTGTAAAACATCAGACCCTAATTTATCTTTTACTTTCTTTCATATTTAGGATAGTGTTACAGTATGTCTATCCCAAGCATTTTTTTAATTCCTTCATTGTATTCGCCTTTCCACCTCTGTTCAGAGGCTATTCAACAAATACATCTCCCTTTTAGTGAAGAAGTACTTCCTCACATTTTCCTTTAGCCAGTCGTCCACCCAAGCTACAAATTAACTAAAATTTACATAACTAATTTCATTGATAATATAAACATATTTTATTAAAATCATTTGTGATTATATTACCTCTTATTTCAATTAAATTCATTGCTGTATGACCGTTAGGACAGATGAAATTCTTAAGCTTTGGTGAAGGTGCTGCCAGACACAAGAAATCTTCTATATTGAGATATGCAACATTTTCACAGCGCTTTGTGAACCATGCAAAATGGACCTTTTGTTTTGAGTCACAAATGTGGCAAACTGATCCAGACCCTGAATAAGGCTGTAGCGGGATAAAAGAGAAAATAAGGGAGGTCCAAACAAGAACATAATCCCAGTGAAAGGCACCCAGTGCCATGAAATTATTCAGAATATATACTAAAATAACTTGTATTTACAATGACCTGACATAAAATAGTGGGGTTCCAGAAACTAACTGTGATGAAAAAGAAGAAAATACAGTAAATATACTAAAAACCTATCAGAGCAAATACTGGAGAGCAACCCTAGCTAAATGGGAGGGACTAGAATTAACTGATAAACCACACTATGGTTGTTCTTTACACCTTGCGCTTTTCCTGTCGGTAGATGCCAACAGGCGTTTTTTAACTGAGCACATTTCACTGCTTTTATTCTTACCTCTTCTCTTTCTTTGGGGGTCTGAGCACGTTTTCAATGGTGCATCCTGCACCTTGCACTCATTCCCCCCAGGCTGTCTGACTTCCCACAGTGGTGGATTTCCATTAGGCCCTATACTGTATGCCCGGGCCTAGGGCGGCAAAAAAAAGAGGTCGCGATCACACGTACCAAAATGGTCTTTTCTTCTTAGTGATTCCCGCGTTTGGTTTCACTTTGTTACGTGAGAGTCAAAATTTCATACTCGCGCAAAAGCTCCCTGCTTAGTGAATCGCCCCCTATGAGAGAGAAAAATGTAAATAAGCTAATTTAAAAATGTTAATGGGCTTATTTCTCAGGTATCTTAAGCGTGGTTTAGGTATCTATTTCTACATGTGTTGTAGAGATTAGTGTTTTTTAAAGGTATTAAAGTAAATATAAATTCTTTCCTGCAAAAGATATATTTCAGGGTCTGGATCTCTGTGTTGAGAAATTTTTGCAGAATCCGGCAGCATCTTACAATGAAATTATAATAATAACGTTATAGTGTTCCACAACAATTATAGTACAGTGTACAGTATGCAGGCATTTTTACAGGCCCAGTGCCTGCTCAGATGAGCTTGCAATCTATATTTTTGGTGGATGAGGCACAATTAGATAAAGTGACTTGCCCCAGATCACAGGGAGCTGATGCCAGTAATGAACCAGGTTCCACTGATTCAATGTGTCCAGTCAGTTGTTTTACTCACTGAGCCACTCCTCCCTTTTACTATAACAATATAACAATTATTTTAGCCTTGTAAAGTTTGACGAAACAGCTGATGAAATGGCAATTTCTAAAAAAATATTTCACACGGTCGGGACAGTTTTGCACATTTGTAGTTCAGTATATCCAGAAATCTAATTCAGAATGTAGAGAAGCATAGGGCTTCCTTATTTTTCTTTAAGTGGTTTTATGGCATATTACATCTCCAAATGTTTTGACCCTACAAAAGCATTCAGAGCAATATTAAAGAAAGGCAATGTCCCATGCTTCTCTACATAATTTTTTTTTTTTAAAGAATTGTCTTGCTTTTGAGTAAAGCTTAACATATATCAGTTTTAGTATGCTTCTGTTTGCTAAGGTTAAGTAGGAGGCAATTTTCGCCCATAATATATATTTTCTTTAACTGTGCATGCAATGTCTTGTATATAATGTATACCCTGTTCATTTATGTAACTGTATTTGTAACCATGTATTATTTGTCCTAACTCTTAGCCCAGAACATACTTGAAAACGAGAGGTAACTTTCAATGTATTACTTCCTGGTAAAATATTTTATAAATAAATAAATACATTTTATATGAAAAAACATGTGTAAGTAGGCCACTTATTTTAATTACAATTGAAATGTTGTATTGTGGGGAAACAAATACTAAAATGTTTACAGATGAAATAATATATATAGCCTAGCAGATTATGGGCTAGATCCACAATCCTCTGTTAAATCAAGGCTCATAATAAAATATTACCTAAAACACATTTTCCCTGAGGTAAATTTGTATCTTCAAAGCTTATTATATGCAAACACAGCACTTTTCTATGTCTTATTAGCACAGGCTTAACATCACTTTACTGTAGAATACGATGGCAGGAGAGAGATACCTGGGAAATATGCTAATTTACATAATTTGAATATATATTGCATATTCAAATTAGCAAAATTCCAAGGTGTGTTCACAGGTATCAACCCATGTCTTGTATAGAGGTGTTTTCTGGGAGGTAGAGCTCAACCCCGTTATAGCGCGATCCGTTACAACATGAATCCGCATATAACGCGATGTGAGCGTGGCTCCCAATAATATGCAGTACCATGATGCAGATCTCCTACCATGCCGTTTTGTAGCCTCTCATGTGCCCTGCTAGGGTGACCAGGGGTTGTCATGTCCTCTCACCCAACATCAGGTTTTTAACACCAGGAAAAGACATAGGGAAGACCCCTGCCAGATAGAAATGTCGGAAACTTCAAACAAACTTAAGAAGTTTACTTAAGAAGAAAATATTATTGCGCTTGATAGAATCTGGACTGAAACGGAATCGTTTGTGGCAACCTCAAGACAGACAGTTGGATAAATCTGTGTTTCAGTGGTTTGCCCAAGAAAGATTCAAAGGCACGCCTCGGTTTGGACGCCATCAGCAAATGCAAGCCAAAAAGTTTCACAACGAATTTCACGGAAATTAGTCAATGTCATTCACGGCAAGTAGTGAATGGCTAAATCGATTTAAAAGGTGACATGGAATAACCAAAAATGCTATATCAGGAGAGATACGTTCATCTGACGATGAAGCTGCATGCTCGTACCCTGTCCAGCTTCAGAAGATAATTGAAGATGGTGGCTATACCACAGAACAGGTGTATAACTTCGATAAGACCGGATTGTGTTGCAAAATGTTACCGAATACCACTCTGGCCTGTAAGAATGAAGAACAGCGAAAACAAGGCTTTAAAAAAATGAAAGACAGAGTGTTCTTACTTTTTTGTGTTAACCAAACAGGAAATCACAAACTGAAGCCCCTTTGTATAGGCAAGTTTAAATCACCACGGTGCTTCAACCATGTCAATATGGCCTCTGCCTTTTCCGTACAACTTTAGTAAAAATGCATGGATGACTTCCAGCATTTTCGAAAACTGGTTTCATCAGTAGTTTGTACCCGAGGTACGTGAACACTTGCAGAAACAAAGGTCGGATGCTAAAGCTCTGCTGTTGCTAGATAACTGCCCTGCCCATCCGTCTGCCGATAGCCTAATAAGCAGAGATGGCAAAATCCGAATCAGCTACTTGCCCAAAAACACCACATCAAAAAATACAGCCGCTGGATCAAGGCATTATATCAAAGTTCAAGATGAACTTTCGAAAGACACTGATACAGCAAATAATCACGAGTGAGGATTCTGTTTAGTTTAAGGCAAGTTGAAGGCATTTCTGTATTGAATAATGGCCCATCAGATTAACAGCGGGGGTCCCTGGCAGTCCCATTCAAACTGAATGGGACTGCCAGGGACCCCTGCTGTTTTAATCGATGGGTCATTAGTCAATGCAGAAATGCCTTAAACTTGCCCTAAACTAGCCAGGTTACACCCAGCATGTACCCAGCTAGTTTAAGGCAAGCTTTAGAATACTCGTTGTCTCGCCTGTATGTCGGCGCGGAGCTCTGAAGCACCGAAGCGCTGTTGCAGCCATCCCTCTGCAGCCTCCCCCCCGTTCCCGCAACCAGACAGAGGTAAATGGGGGTTGGGGCTACACCAAAAATAAGTTTTTTACATTGGTGGTGAAGTATGGGAAGCAATCACAAAACTGTGCATTTCTAAATGTTGGACAAACGTATCTGATGCAAGTCTGGTCCCGGCTAACTCCCAGATAGCCAGTGACAGTGATGAATAGAATGTTTTTGAGGGCTTAAGATAGGAAGAAGTCTCCGCCGCCAGTCTATTCTTCGAAAGATGCAGCGGCCTTTATCGAACAAATCTCTAAATGGATTTCGAGATCTTTCAGTGATCCTCACTACTTTTGCTGTTTCAGACTATAATGGCCCATCAGATTAACACAGCAGGGTTCCCTGCTGTGTGAGTCCTACCGGGTTCTACCTGTCTGTAATAGATGTGCAGTAAGAGATAGGCTGAATCAGTCACTTTAACTGCGTGCCGCTCACAGGTGATCGCAGGGGTTTTATTTCATTTTAAACATTACAGTAATGTAGCAGGGGGTCTCCGGAGCTGAACCGCATTGATTTCAGGTCTCGGGAACCCTACTTCCTGAGATACAGGCCCCGTAATTGGGTGCCAGTATCTCCTATGCATTGAAATGTCCCGATCACATGACGCAAGACATTTACATGCATAGGAGATACCGGCATCCCATAACGGGGCCTGTATCTTGGGAAGCAGGGGGTACCTAGACCTCAAATCAACAAGGTTCTGCTCCGGAGACACCCTACTACAATACAATAGTAATAAAATTTTAATTAAAATATGCAATAACCACCAAAACACAATCCACCCCCTTTACCCCCACCTAAAACCATATTTAATTTTTTTACACACAGGATTAATACCACAGGCTGGCGGGGGTCCCCGATGGTCCCGATGGGTGTCCGTAGGCCCACCAGTGCACCACGGGGTGTACCAACGGGTGTCTGGAGGCCCTCGGGTGGTCCTTGCTAGGCTCCGTATCCCTCCAGGTTGTCCCGGCTGGTCCCAATGGGCCCCAATCTGGTCCACAGGTGGTCCCTTCGGGTGTCTGGGGGTCCCTAGGTCATCCCCATGGGTGTCTGGGGGCCCTTGGGTGGTTCCCACAAGTGTATGTGGGCCCTCGGGTGGTTTCCGTGGGTGTTTGTGGGCCCCATAAGGGTCCTCGGTTCCTTCCCTCAGGTGTCCGTGGGTCCTCAGGTGGTCCCCGTGGGCGTCCGGGGGTCCACGGGTGGTCCCCATGGGTCCCGCTGGCCTGCGGTACCATTTCTGTATTTAAAAAAACAAAATTGTGTAGAAAGCCAGTGCATCAGAAAAAACAAGTCCTGTTTGGCATAATAAACTGAGGTTTAGGATAAAATCCTTCAATGTAAGCATATAGCATAACGAAGCCCTAATACGGTTAGAGGACTAGTACCTAATGCCAGCGGCACCATAAATAAATAGTACAGACCAACGCCCCATATATAAGAGAAAAAAGGGGTACAGCGACCCACAAAGTGAACTCACTCAGTTTCTCCTGGAGTATCCAATCTCAGAATCTTCATAGGCGTGCAATCTCCCAGGTGATGGCAGGAACAAGTAGAAAAATAAGGCAGTGCACTGCCCAAAGTAACAGAAGGAGGCTCACGGTTTTATGCAACAAAAAATAGATTTATTACATAAAAAGGGGACAAAAGGGTCCCCCCTAGGCCACAGCAGGGGTCCACCAACTAGTTTCAGGCAAAAATGCCCTTTATCAAGGTGCATTTACCTTGATAAAGGGCATTTTGGCCTGAAACTAGTTGGTGGACCCCTGCTGTGGCCTAGGGGGGACCCTTTTGTCCACTTTTTATGTAATAAATCTATTTTTTGTTGCTTAAAACCGTGAGCCTCCTTCTGTTATTTTGGGCAGTGCACTGCCTTATTTTTCTACTTGTTTAAAAAACAAAAATATGGTCTACATTTCAATAAACACAACCCCCACATAAAACCATTTTTTTTTTTTTACACACAGGATTAATAACATAGGCCGGTGGGGGTCCCCGGGTGGTCCCGACAGTGTACCCAAGGGTGTACCCATGGGTTTATGGGGGCCCTCGGTTGGTCCCTGCTAGGCTCCTTGTCCTCCAGGTGGTCCCTGCGGGTGTCTGTTGGCCCCAACGAGGTCCATGGGTGGTCCACGCGGGTGTCTGGGTGTCCCTGGATCATCTCCATAAGTCTCTGGGGACCCTTTGGTTGTTCCCATGGGTGTCTGGGGGCCCTAGGGTGGTCCCTGCGTCTCCCCAGGGCCCACACTGCCGTGAGGCCCACTGTTCCTGCCCACAGGTGTCCATGGGCCCTCGGGTGGTCCCTGTGGGTCCCCACTGACCTGCGGTACCATTCCTGTATTTAAAAAAATAAACATGGCCTACATTTCAATAAATATACCTCCCCCCACCAAAAACATACAGTACAGTAATCGACAAAATAACTATTATCCAGATATGGATAATAGATTATTTGCCCATTATTAAAAACAACATTAGCCATGCAGCATAAATAAAGTAAATACAATCAGTTCTACTTACCCCTGGAAATATGAACGGCATCCTCATCAGCATACTGCAGGTCCATGTCCTCTGTTGCCAGAAAGCATACATACAGTAATAAATACAATCTAATGTCTCCTATCCCTTTAATCACCTTAGAGGTTAATAACCACTATAGTAATTAAGGGGTTAACCCACCATGCCCTGCTACCCACCCGGGAGGCCTAACCTCCCACTATACCCACCCTGTATCCATTGATTGTTATAGTAGTACATCATACTCATATAATTTGGGCATGATAATAAAATCTCAAGCACCTAAACCCCCAAACAGTAAAATTAAAAGCAATAGGCAATGAATCAATTGCCTAAATAAAACAACTAGCCACCCAATCAATTAAAGAAATAAAACCATTAGCCAATCAATTAAATAAATCACATCACTAGCCAAAGAAATAAATTTAGTAACTAAAAGCACTAACCAACACAACAATTAATTAATACAACCACTAGATAACACGAATTGAAACCATTAGCCAACAAAATACATCATTAAATAAAAATGCAAAACAATCTGAAAAAAATAAATCAAACCATCACAATTCAAAACAATTTAATCTAAACAATAAAAATACATAGAAAATATAACAGTCAAAAGAAGAAAAACATTTGCCAAAAAATGCATTGGCTATTACTGTATTCATCTGTACCCTATATGGCAAGTATCTGGCACACGGCTCAAATAAATAAATGAATCTCAGCTGCCGGTGCTCACGGAAATAAGGGGATGTCCTGAGTGTCCCTGTAGATACACATGAAGAAGGAAGAAATCCAAGAACACGGGTTTCCTCTTTAAGGAGTTTTAATCAGCAATAGAGACCAACGTTTCGAATGCCACGCATTCTTTATCAAGGTGAAGGCTGACAGACAAAAAAAAGGCACACAAATATATACCCTATGCTTACCTAATCCTGAGTCGCTGCAGGTGGATATTGGCACGAAACGGACCACTCCGTGACGTCATGGCTGTGACGAAGGTCCACGCATGCGCATAGACTAACCCACACTAATGTGAGCCCGATGTCAGCGTGCGGCACAGTGATGTTTCATTAGCATGGTGTGCGGCTTCTGGTTGCCTTGGTAACGGAGGTGTGGCGTTTAGGACCTTCCATGGCGTGCGGTCTTCTTGACGTTGTGCTGCACGCTGACATCGGGCTCACATTAATGTGGATTAGTTGATGCGCATGCGTGGACCTCCGTCGCAGCCGTGGCATCACGGAGTGGTCCGTTTCTCAATTGCAGACATACTCGTGTAGTTGAGCTTTTCTTTATAGACAGTGAGTGCTGAGACACCTTTGTATTTTAGATTGGGGATATAGTTCCCACAATTTGATTGGCTGAAATACCATGTGACGCTGGCCATCTTGGATTTAGTGACGTAATGTTAAAGGGAAATTAAGCACATCCATTTTGACCACCTGGGAACCCCCACCGGTGTATTGTATTAATCCTGTGTATAAAAAAATAAAATATGGTTTTATGTGGGGGAAAACGGGGGGTGAGTGGCGTTTATTGAAATGTAGGCAATGTTTTTTTTTTTTTAAATACAGGAATGGTACCACAGACCAGCGGGGACCCACGGGGACCATACGAGGACCCCCGGACGCCCACGGGGATCACCCGATGACCCCCGGTTGCCCACAGGGAACATCTAAGGACCCACAGACACCTGCGGGGAGGTACCGGGGGAACATGGGGACCACCTGAGGGCCCCCAGACCCCCGTGGGACCCAACCGAGGGCCCACAGACAACCGTGGGGATGACCCAGGGAACCCCAGACACCCACAGGGACCACCCGAGGACCCCATTGGGACCCACAGGGACAACCTGGAGGCCCATGGAGCCTACCGGGGACCACCCAAGGGCCACCAGACACACGTGGGAACCCCGGGGTGCACTGTGGGGCCTGTGGACACCCGTCGGGACCACCCGGGTACCCCCGCTGGCCTGTGGTATTAATCCTGTGTGCTAAAAAATAAAATATGGTTTTATGTGGGGGAACAGGGGGTGGGTTGTGTTTATTGAAATGTAGGCCATATTTTTGTTTTTTTAAATACAGGAATGGTAACGCAGGCCTGCTGTGTTAATCTGATGGGCTATTATGTCTGCCCCGGCAAGACTAGTGAATATATCTCAACCTACATGCGGCATAACGCAACATTTACCCAGGTAAATGTTCGAATAACGGCCGCTGAATCTGTACATTAATGAAAGCCTCACAGAAAATGACATGGCCAATGCAGAAAGGTACAGTACTGGAACCATTTGTTGATAGCGAAAGTGGGGCCACAATAGAAGCTTGGGTAGATGGGGACAACAGATGTCCTACCTATGAGCATATGACTGACTGAAATAGTCAAAATGTTACTAGAGAAAATCATGATTTGGTTGCAACCGAAGACGATGAGGACGAGGAACCATAGGCGCCACCTAAGATCGCAGAGGCGCTCGCAGGTTTGCAAACTGGACTTACATTTCTTGAAACAGAAAAGGTAGATTTCATTTCAGTTTTACAGTTAAAACGCTTGATTGAAATCGTTTAAAAGAAGCAAAGAGATGCACTGAAACAGTCAACCCTATATAGTTTTAAAAAAAATGAAGCACTGAAAAGTTTACTCTCAAGTTCGTTTATTAATGTACGGTTTGCTTTCCGTAGTAGTTGAATGAACACGGAGTGCATTACACTGTTTTCCCTTCTTCTACAGAATTATAGCCCCATAGTCAATTTTAAAACACAAATGTAACTGGAATGTAGCACGTAGAAAAGCAGTTGTGAGTACAGAACACAAATTCTTACATTCAATAAATATTTTTCTTTCATTCAAATTCAATTTTGTAAGACAGATATTAATTTACAATGTGCTGATTATGTAATCACAATAAGCATTGCAAATCATGAAGGCACATACTGTACATCTACTGTATGTTAACGATGTATTATAGGTACTAGGAAACACGACATCATTTATATATGGATGGAGGTGTGACCCCATTAGTCGTGCATTTTAATATTATAACACAAACTACAGTATTATACATTTTACACAGTATTTGATGGTAATGTGTGCCTATCATATCAGGATATATTCTAGAATAGCCAATAGTACAGTTTACATACAGTAAATAGTTTGATTTAGTGATACTTTTCCTTTCAGCTTTTATTCAGGCTGTGCCAAATCTTTCATAAAAGAAGCCCATGGTTTCTAAGAATACTTGTTCCCTGGTTGCCGGGAATCCAACATTCTTGTGAGCTCTCTGCTCAGCAAAATTTGTTAAAGGTTGCTGAAGCAGCTTTCACATAGGGTTTTGATTTCTGCCACTAGTTATAATGATTGCTTATAAAAGCAGTGAGCTTCCACTTCTAAAAAAACGCTGCAAAAATAGATTTTAGATGGAAAAACAACACTTAATAAAACTTTTACAATTCATAAGGCTCATATTATTTCTCAACTATTATTATTTAATAAAAATCACAACTTTGATGTGAACTTTTGTTTCTGGCTGTTGCAAAACTTGAAGCAATCTTAGTATACTGTACTTATCATGTATTATGTACATCACATTTGTCTTGTATTCCCCTGAGGAAGGTCCCATTTTGGAGGACCGAAACGTTGGGTTTCTTGATGTACCACTATTTTCACAAATACACTTTGTGAAGTTTTCTACAATTGAGTGCTGCCTCTTGCTTTACCAGACCTTGGAACGGTAACGTATGTCTATATATGTTCGACAAATAATTATAACCACACGCCCGTGGCGAGTGGATTTAGGCCGCTGGCGAGCCGTGCTGTGGCTCTATGAATTCCCCATGCAATTTTCCCTGCTCGCACTATGTGAGACCATTATTTGGCTCCTTCTGTACCTGCAATGGCCGCGCGGCGTCAGACGCCGTGTTGCCATGCCAAAATGATGCTTGTGACGTCATGACGTCACGCAGCGTCAAGGAGCTGAGGAGCATGAGCCACCATTGGAGCCTGGCGCCGGCATGCCCCATCTACCGCACGCATCTCCCATCTTCCGCCCAACCTCCAGCACCACCCGCATCTCCCGCCTGACCTCACTCACCTCACACCTGGCTGCCCGGCCTCACGCACCTCCCGACCGACCTACCGCACCGGCTGCCTGACCAACAGCACCTCCCGCTTGGCTGGATGAACTGCTGCACAGGTGGGCCCCTCCTTTCAGCGAATACCCTGTCTGTGACTGTGTCTTTCTGTGAGTGTGTCTGTGAGTGTGTCTGTCTGTGAGTGTGAGTGTGTGTGTCTGTGTGTGAATGTGTGAGTGTGTCTCTGTGTGAGTGTGTCTCTGTGTGTGAGTGTGTCAGTTTGTGAGTGTGTCTGTCTGTGAGTGTGTTTGTGTGTGTGTCTGTGTGTGTGTCTGTGTATGTGTCTCTGTGTGAGAGTGTCTCTGTGTGTGAGTGTGTCTCTGTGTGTGAGTGTGTCTCTGTGTGTGAGTGTGTCTCTGTGTGTGAGTGTGTCTCTGTGTGTGTGTGTCTGTCTGTGTGTCTGTGTGTGAGTGTCTCTGTGTGAGAGTATCTCTGTGTGAGAGTGTCTTTGTGTGAGTGTGTCTCTGTCTGTGAGTGTGTCTCTGTGTGTGTGTGTCTCTGTGTGTGAGTGTGTCTGTGTGTGTGAGTGTGTCTGTGTGTGTGAGTGTGTCTGTCTGTGAGTGTGTCTGTCTGTGAGTGTGTATGTCTGTGAGTGTGTCTGTCTGTCTGTGTGTCTGTCTGTGTGTGTGTCTGTCTGTGTGTGTGTGTCTGTCTCTGTGTGAGTGTCTCTGTGTGAGAGTGTCTCTGTGTGAGTGTGTCTCTGTGTGTGAGTGTGTCTGTGTGTGTGAGTGTGTCTGTGTGTGTGAGTGTGTCTGTGTGTGAGTGTGTCTGTGTGTGAGTGTGTCTGTGTGTGAGTGTGTCTGTGTGTGAGTGTGTCTGTGTGTGAGTGTCTGTGAGTGTGTCTGTCTGTGAGTGTTTCTGTCTGTGAGTGTGTATGTCTGTGAGTGTGTCTGTCTGTGAGTGTGTCTGTCTGTGAGTGTGTCTGTCTGTGGGTCTGTGTCTGTCTGTGGGTCTGTGTCTGTCTGTGTGTGTGTGTGTGTGTGTGTGTGTGTGTGTGTGTGTGTGTGTGTGTGTGTGTGTGTGTGTGTGTGTGTGTGTGTGTGTGTGTGTGTGTGTGAATGTGTGAGTGTGTCTCTGTGTGAGTGTGTCTCTGTGTGTGAGTGTGTCAGTTTGTGAGTGTGTCTGTCTGTGAGTGTGTTTGTGTGTGTGTCTGTGTGTGTGTCTGTGTATGTGTCTCTGTGTGAGAGTGTCTCTGTGTGAGAGTGTCTCTGTGTGTGAGTGTGTCTCTGTGTGTGAGTGTGTCTCTGTGTGTGAGTGTGTCTCTGTGTGTGAGTGTGTCTCTGTGTGTGTGTGTCTGTCTGTGTGTCTGTGTGTGAGTGTCTCTGTGTGAGAGTATCTCTGTGTGAGAGTGTCTTTGTGTGAGTGTGTCTCTGTTTGTGAGTGTGTCTCTGTCTGTGAGTGTGTCTCTGTGTGTGTGTGTCTCTGTGTGTGAGTGTGTCTGTGTGTGTGAGTGTGTCTCTGTGTGTGAGTGTGTCTCTGTGTGTGAGTGTGTCTGTGTGTGTGAGTGTGTCTGTGTGTGTGTGAGTGTGTCTGTCTGTGAGTGTGTCTGTCTGTGAGTGTGTCTGTCTGGGTGTGTCTGTCTGTGTGTCTGTGTGCGAGTGTCTGTCTCTGTGTAAGAGTGTCTCTGTGTGAGAGTGTCTCTGTGTGAAAGTGTCTCTGTGTTTGAGTGTGTGGCTGTGTGAGGGTGTCTGTGTGAGTGTGTCTCTGTGTGTGAGTGTGTCTCTGTGTGTGAGTGTGTGTGTGTGTCTGTGTGAGTGTCTGTGTGTGTGTGTCTGTGTGTGTGTGTGTGTGTCTGTGTGTGTGAGTGTGTCTGTCTGTGAGTGTGTCTGTCTGTGAGTGTGTATGTCTGTGAGTGTGTCTGTCTGTGAGTGTGTCTGTCTGTCTGTGTGTCTGTCTGTGTGTGTGTCTGTCTGTGTGTGTGTGTGTGTCTGTCTCTGTGTGAGTGTCTCTGTGTGAGAGTGTCTCTGTGTGAGTGTGTCTCTGTGTGTGAGTGTGTCTGTGTGTGTGAGTGTGTCTGTGTGTGTGAGTGTGTCTGTGTGTGAGTGTGTCTGTGTGTGAGTGTGTCTGTGTGTGAGTGTCTGTGAGTGTGTCTGTCTGTGAGTGTTTCTGTCTGTGAGTGTGTATGTCTGTGAGTGTGTCTGTCTGTGAGTGTGTCTGTCTGTGGGTCTGTGTCTGTGTGTGTGTGTGTGTGTGTGTGTGTGTGTGTGTGTGTGTGTGTGTGTGTGTGTGTGTGTGTGTGTGTGTGTGTGTGTGTGTGTGTGTGTGTGTGTGTGTGTCTGTGAGTGTGTCTGTGTGTGTGTCTGCGTGTGAGTGTGATTTCCCATCTCCCACCTGCATCTCCCACCCGGCTGGCCGCATCTTCCGCCCGCATTTCCCATGTCCCATGCCATGTATATATATATGAGCATATATTTTCACCTCTTCATCTGTTTTTAATACTGCACTTTCATTTTGGTTACAGGACCTGTTGCTGCTGGTGATGTGACGTCATCATGTTCACACGGCTCAGTGCCCCTGCTCCCTATTGCAGTCTGCTTCTGCCTACACTCCCATGGTTACAGACGCTTTAGTTGCGTCGCCATGGCAACGGGGAATGCCTTAGAATGACTGGTGTGCTCACTGGCTCCACCCGCAGGTGCACATGTGCGGTGTGTCTGGCATTGATAGCTAAGTGTAAACAGAGGAGTGGTGAGGCTGGGCTGCTGCACAGTGATGACAGGGCTCCCATGCGCCTACAGTACTCCCGTTTTTAATTACAATCAGCTGGTTCTTGATTATGCACACAGGTGGGTGATGGGTATATATGTTTTCCTTGGGCAGTGTTCTCCAGCACGCCCCTGAGGAAGGTGCTATACAGGACCGAAACGTTGGATTTATATGTGCCTGCTTTTTTTCAAATACACTTTTGCAATATACCTTGAGCGCTGTTTTTTGTCTCCTTGGTGGGACACCTGGTTTCCTATATATATATATTTATATATATATATATATATATATATTTATATATATATATATATATATATATATATATATATATGTGTGTATATATATATATCATATAGTGATACATCTCTTTTCTTCGCTAGGCTGTATTTTAATTTTTTGTTAGTGAAACTATTTAGGTCAGTTGAATGATGTAATAATAAAGGACAGAAACAAAATATTCGCCAAGTTTTTGTTTTTAAGCTTCATACAATTTTAAGCCAAAATTAAAGAGACTCCAATTCTTAAAGGATAATACAAATATAAATCATTCAAACATAAATGATGTACCCTTTTAGCAGACTAATATAAATAATTTTAATTTACATATTAGGGATAAACATCAGAAAATGTATTGGGTTTTATCCTTGTACAAATCTTAATGTGATAGACATGTTGTGGCACAACTTATGCACCATACAGGTGGTTGTGATAAACTAATCACTAGAGATACACATTAGTCATATCAGGCGATGTCCAAACTCTGATTTGTCAATTTCTGGCACCTCGATGTAAGACAAGGAAGTTTTTCTGTTTCCTTCATTCCTCCTGATATATATGTATATACTGTATAAATCATTTTATTTGTTATCAATGACTGCAAAGTTTGCAATCCTCTGGTTTTGCTGAAGATTATATAGCTAAACAGACAGTAGATGTAGAAGATTAAGGATAAAATTGAGGGATGCATGAATCGAAATTAAAAATGGGTAGTTGCCAAAACATAAAAAGGATGTAATTAAAAAGGTGGGAATTGGGGTCTAAAGATTACTTCTTCTGAAGCGATGTAGACTGACGCATCATGTAATGAAAACAGACAGTACAGACTGAGTTGTGAGAAAGTGTAAGAAAAAGCACAGATATATAAAGCTGTGTGAAGGTAATACATCGTAATATTTATAAACCCTACAGTACATACAACAAAATGATTAACTATGCAAATAGCATTCTATGTAGAACACAAAGTGTGTGCATGTTTTACAAAATTAGTTTACTGTACGACTGGTGCAGCAAGATTTCTAACGCTAAAAACCAACAGACATTAGTTTGGTCATGGAATGTTAAGTACTATATAATATTTTCCATTATGTTTAATGGTTGCCTACTGTCAGCATACTATATTGTCTTTCAATAGTTTTTATGGTTATCATTAAATAAATTAAATGTATGACGATTCGAAAGTAAACAATCACAATGATATTATTTTCTAATGACACACTTCCACTGAGAAGCAACTACTCGCACCTTACAGTAAATCCATTCCAGTGAAACTTCCCAATTAAGTATGTGGATTATTCTGTTTTGCAACATATTTTTACATATATTCATAGCTATGAGGTTAGTAAATGCGTTTGATATATTATGCTTATTTGGCATGTCTTTTTTCCTTGATGTGCCATATACCCCACCCTTACATGAATTCTGCAGAAACATTGTGTTTCTATTCTGTATGCACAATTGCTGGGGGGGAAAAGGGTTGACTATTTGAAAGAACAACCTCAATATCTTTGACTGCATTTAATTCTGTACTGTATCAGGTGCATTTTATTAGTCTATAATTGTTACTGTTCTGTGCATGTAATTATAAAATAATATAAAATTCTATTTAGAAGCACCATCAGAAAATTCCCTACTAGTGCAAAATATGAATTAATCTGAAATAAAACAAACAAATGTGAAATTCTTAGTTCAGTTATTATAAATATATGTTTTAATATATAATCTACCTACTTAACATACCATTTGTTGTATACATTTCCCCATGTGGTTCACAGAAGCCCAGAAATGTACCTCTGTGGGATATGTATTTTAGATCAAAAAAAATTCATGAGGCATGTTTTATCCAACTGGGTGAAGTTAGTTAGTGAAATGAATTTGAAGACACCAGAGATGTGCAATTTTCTTCACGAGTTCACAAACCAGGAGAAATTTGCTGGGGGGTTTTTCCGCTGACATTTTGATAAAGCAAATTTGTAGAAAGTTCGGGCCTGACTTTCTATTCCTAACACTGTCAGATGTTACCATTTGTTTACATTTACGCATTTTGTTATATCTCTGCTCAGTTTTTATCTTATTTACATTTATTTTCAACTTTATTTCTTTCTTTGGAATTTAAATAGAAAGACACAGCACTTTAACTGCAAAACAAAACCCACATCCAGCTAATAACCTAAACTCAATCACACCTTTACACACTAGTCACAGGTTGGAATTTCGACCCCAGCCATTTCCCATGTTCGAGTTGAACATTGGAGCCTTATTTTTTCGGGTTTAATCCGTAGTCAAGCAATTCTATAATTTGACATTCAAGTCTAATTCCGATCCGAGCTTTGCACCACATCTTCATTCCGAGCTAAATACTGTACAAGCTGAAATACAGATCATCAATACAGTAATATTATTTTATTTTAATAAACTCGCTAAACGTTTTGCTTCACTAACTAAAAAATGGAATAAAAATATTACATCCAATTTCTATTCCCTAAATTATACCAATTGAAAAAGTCCTTCCACAATGTACTGTAAATGCTAATTTATTAAGATTTTAGGCAAAATGTATGCTAGTATATCACATGTTCATACACTTTTAGCAGATTTTGTGTCATAAAGCGGGATGCATGTGCGCAGTTGCACACAGCACGTGTCTTGGTGGCCTAATGGTATGGTAGCCACTAAAAAAAACAAAACTTTTTGTCTAAGCGGTTTAGTATTTACCGCAATGTGTCTTTGAGTTGTTGTACTGTATGTCAATTGAGTTAGAGACATTCATGCAAAACATATGTAAACAGGATACAGTTTACCCTAAAATGAAACACTTAATTCCAGTATACTAGTGTTTGTTGTACTATGACATTGTGTCCTAGGCTCTTACTGAGAGAGAGCTAACGGGGGAGAGTGAGGGATATTTGTGTACATCATAACACAGCATATAATATGCAATGCTTATCTGCAAAGTCATACTGTTTCAGTGTTGAGCTCATTTGTTACATTCTCACATTGTGGTTGAACTTGATACTTTACACAGCTACTGTATAAACAGGGACTCTGAAGAGCGTCCCCCTCACCCCCTATTTCCCCATTTCCCCATTTCTGTATAACTGTATTATAGGTGGGAAAAACTAGGGGGTGAAATCAGAACCTTACATTCAAAAACAATACAGTAGTTATGGAGATAACTCATTTGATATTTAATGCTCTACAGCAGGGGTGCACAAACTGGGAGGCACGAGATTTCTCTGGGGGGGGGGCGCAGGCAGGTGCAGAGTCCCAGCGCTCTTCCTGAAGGCATTAAAATGAAATGCTGGGGGATCGCTTGAAGCTTCTGGAACCTAAACTTACCTTGTTTCAACCGGCGTTTGGAAGTGTCTCCATGGCAACGCGGCATCAAATGACACTGTGGGGTCATGGGGCATGACCACACATGACCCACGCTTCACTTGACGCCACACTGAGTGAAGGGGGGGGGGGGCGTGAGTACTGGGGAACAACAGGCATGTGGGCGCAGAAGCAGAAGTTTGCGCACCCCTGCTCTACAGTGTTAATAATTTTGAGTTACCAGGGGTTATAATGTCTGCTACATCTTTGTGTATCCCACAGGATTTTTAAAATATGGTTAGTACTGTAGGTATGTATGTTGCATCTGACAAAACTGGAAGTTTATTTTGTCACAAAATAAAACTCCACGCCAGTAAACTGTTAGTTGTACTACAATGTGTCCTAGTACTGAGAGAAAGACTGGCAGAGAGAGAGGGACATTGTGCAGCATATGTAAACTGACAGTCCATCCCACAATAAAACACACTTCTTTATAGTACACTATTTAGCATAGTGTAACTGTAACAGGGGAGTAATCCCTGTTCAAGTAATGTGCCTTTAATCTAGCAGTGTGGTGGTTAAACTGCTGGTAGTCAATTAATGAAACACCACCTGCCTGATTTAGATTGCTTACAAAAGCCTTTCTGTTGAGACAGGAAGTGACTCCTTATCTCTGAATGAGAGCTGACCTTTGGAGATACAGAGGAGTGTTCTTTAGACTCCCAGGAGAGACTGACCAAGAGAACACACATCTCTGGAGCTGACCGGTCTTGAGCTCTGCCCAGCATAGCTGATTGCAAGACACCACATACAGTAAGACTTCTAAACCTGGATGCTGATATTTTCTGTGCACGCACGGGTGCGGTTCCAGGAGAGCAGAGAAGCTTACTCTAGAGCAAGAAACAGATAAGACTTTCATAATTAAGAGACTGTTTATATCTGTTTATTTCATGCTATATGTTTGGGGCTGGGAGAAATGCTTAACTAACGGAGATGTGAATTAATTGCATAGGATTTCACTAGAAATACTCCCAAGTGAATAGAAGCTTTGTTCCCCCCCCCCCCTGTGTTTGGATGATTTCCTGATGAAAAGGAAAAGGCACAATAAAGCCTATTATAATTTCACCTTATAAAGTCTCCAATTGTGTACCTCTGTGAACGTCCGTCTACAGTAACAATGTCTCCAAATACTGAGAGAGAAAACTGGAAAAAAATGTTTCTTGCACTGAACAATACATGTCACCATCCAAAAAAATGCTAAACCATACTTATTGAATAGCTCTGTAGCCCTCAGACCCCCCCCCCCTCTCCTGGCCACAGATCTGAACCCCTAGGCTGTACTAAGGTCTGGCTCCATGTGTCTAGATGGTGCATACCTGCTGGCAACAAGAGGGCCTGAGTCTCCGCGATGGTGTGGGGGAGGACAGTACCAGGTCTCTGGGGTGAATATCTTCATCTGATCTCAATGGTGCAACGCCTCCATCTCTGTGAAGCCCCAGGGATATGGGGTAGAACCCTTACAGAGAATTCCCACGCAGGGATGAGAGATTCCAGTCTCAGTCAGTCTCTTACAAAAGTAGCTGCAGCTCTCTTTATTCACAGCAGCACACAGCACACAGCAGCAGCAGCAATCACAGCAACACGCTGGTATCAAGTACAGGGTCTCTTCTCCCTCCAGACTGCGCACCCTCAGGATGGTCTCTGGGTACTCACTGTGTCCCTGCCACCACCCCAAGCCGCGGTCGCTCAGGGTGGGGCTAGCTCTTCCCTCACCCCCTAGGCAGGGTGAGAGGCACTGGTCCACCTATAGCTAACTAGGCCCTACTCCTCAGGAACCTAGCTAGCTCACATGCTGTCTTACTGCTCAGAACTGAACCCAGGACAGAACAGAGCTCAACTACTGTCACTGACACGAACAGGCAGAACTAAATTGAGACAGCCCTGCCCCTCATGATGTCAGCAGACCCCTCCCCTGTGTCTCTTGCCTTAGACACAGAGTCAGGTGGCCTACCTCCACCACTCAAAGAAGGGCTTGAGGTGGGGGAAACCCATGTTAACTACTGGCAACCTGCCCTTAGCAGGGCTTATACCAGTAGGAGGATAAACATATAGCCCTATTTCTATCCAGGGCTACAGCTCATTCTTATAGAAATAGGTTTGCATTGATTTACATTTGATTAAAAAAAGAAAAACTACTAGAGAATACTAATAGAACATACTGCATGTTCCTGGTCTGGGTGAAAAATTATACGTTGGTTATAATGGTAATAAAAATGAAAGTACAAACTGTCTGAGATATACACCGCTATTAGAAATATTCAATCAATTGCCAAACTGGATACTGACACACCTGGGGTTTAGTCAAAATAGTTGGTCCCAATAATGTCAGAGATTTATTCTCAGTCCACTGTAATGGGATTTAAAGTTTGACAAGAAAAATATCCAAGTAGATTATTTCTGAATGTAGAACTTTATGAGGGCACTAAAAGCACAGAATGACAGCAAAATGAAAAAGAAATGTATTAAAGCAATCAAACGTATACACTATTCATTGATACATAATTAACATCATATTAGTCATACATATAGGCCTAAACCTCCTAATCAATATTAATATTTTCAGTGGTCTATTGAGGTTGAAAGTGTATTTGTCCTGTTCCAAAAAACTGGTCTGTTATTGTACTATGTCTCCTTCATTATCAGGCCTAACCAAAATATAGTACCTCTTCTGACCTTGAGTCATTAGCCTGCCATATCTGTACACAGCCCTATCTGTGTTGTTTTCACATTCCATTGTTGACTGAAGCAGGTCAACATAAATTAGGAGAGAGGCCAACAGAACTAGAATGTTAAAATCCTAAGTAGAGTGTCAGATTTTCCAAGCATTAACATTATTATTTTTTTCTATCTCTAACTGCTACTAAGCAAGATCAAAGGTTTAGGCAGAAAAGCAGCATATAAACAGCTGTCTGTGGGTAAGTTTACTGACTAAGCATCTTAACCCAGGCTGTGCTTCAAAGCTGTGCAATGCATCAGGCATAAGCTTATAGGGGTCCATGATATGGATATGAAGCAAAAGGTGGCACTGTGTGTGCATTTGCATGTCATTTCCAAGAATCCCTTGCTGCAGTGGAAGCACTGTATGCTGGGTGATAATGGTGAAAGGCAGGGTTGCAAACCTGTCTAAGACATGCAAATGAGCGCACATTAATATTTCCATTTGAGATATACTGTACATATATACACACACACACACACTTACATCACTAACATTCAGGGACTATTTAACACCTCAAGTCATAAATCGCATACTACACAGGGGGGAGGGATATGTTTCAGTCACAGATAACATTCCAAGATGCACTGTTTTTAAGCAACTGTTGCTTGCTTTATTCATTGTAACATCGCCGAAGAAGAGATCAGTGTATCTCGAAAGCTCGCACAAATAAAAGCATTTCATTAGCCACAGACTGGTATCGTCTATTTGTTTCTGATTTTATATATATGAATAGCAACCCCTGATGAAGCCCAAGAGGAGAAACGCGTAGATTATAACCTGATTATTAATTAATTTATTTTATTTTATTAAATTGATTAATCTGATTATAACCAGATATACTGCCCTATGATTCCTTTTTGTGTTTCTTCTCTTCCCTGTCTTATTTGCGCCTAGGTCACTCTTCTACATATATATATATATATATATATATATATATATATATATACAGTGTTCGACAAATTACCCAAAAATCTACTCGCCCAACCAAAAAATCTACTCGCCCCTAGTCCCGCCCACAACCCCGCCCCTAGTCCCGCCCCCAACCCCGCTTTAAAATAAAATATATTAATAAAATACATTTAATAAATTCCTAGTCAGAACATTCGTTTTTGACATAAATGTATTTATTGTATTACATTATACTACAATTAGTCCTTGTTACGTGTGTGTGTGTAAATGTCGGATCTAGAAATAAAAGCCAGGTGTGAATGACTAGTTTCCTGAACCCCTTAACCAGTGTCTGGATGTCCCCGCTTCACAATATCTAAAGCAGCAATCCCGCCTGGGATCTTACCTGATCTGCAGTCCCTCAAAGTCCAGGTACCCTCATTCCCGCAATGTTATACATTGGAGGGGATGTGTTCCTTACCTATCTTCTGGGTTAGGGGGGATGCTGATGTCTTCCGTGTGAAGCTTGAATCAGATCTGGAAGAAAGCAGTATAGGTTATTTTGGTGTAGTATAGGGCAGTTAAGATATATAGGGTAAATAAGATATCCAGATTGAGAGTGTGGGAGAGAGTGTGGGAGAGAGAGTGTGGGAGAGAAAGAGAGTGTGGGAGAGAGAGGGAGAGAGAGAGAGTGAGTGTGGGAGAGAGAGAGTGTGGGAGAGAGAGAGAGAGAGTGTGGGAGAGAGAGAGAGAGTGTGGGAGAGAGAGAGAGTGTGGGAGAGAGAGAGTGTGGGAGAGAGAGACAGAGAGAGTGTGGGAGAGAGAGAGAGAGAGAGAGAGAGAGAGAGAGTGTGTGTGGGAGAGAGAGAGAGTGTGTGGGAGAGAGAGAGAGAGAGAGAGTGGGAGAGAGAGAGAGTGTGGGAGAGAGAGAGTGTGGGAGAGAGAGCATGTGGGAGAGAGAGAGAGAGAGTGTGGGAGAGAGAGTGTGGGAGAGAGAGAGAGTGTGGGAGAGAGAGAGTGTGGGAGAGAAAGAGAGTGTGGGAGAGAGAGAGAGTGTGGGAGAGAGAGATAGTGTAGGAGAGAAACTGGACCTTTGTCAAGGTCTGATATTCGTCCACGTGCGGTATCGTATTGCCTATTTATTTGTACAGGATTTGCACCCATTCTTTCTATTCAGACGGAGTGCCTATGGTTCTTTATTACCTGCTATATATATATATATATATATATATATATATATATATATATATATATATATATATATATATATATATAGGTATCAGTACCGTGTTAGCCGAGCTTCAATAATCAAAAAATAAATAGATGATACCGTTCTGTTGCCATACTCAAAGGTAATCTTTAAACCCCGAAAGAGAGACGTTTGCATGAATACAAATTTATTTATTTTGTACTTTAACCTCTTGTGTGGAACCATATCAAAAGCCTCTTCAAAATCTAAGTAGACTACATCAACTGCATTAACCTGGTCTAAAATCCTGCCTTCCTCCTCAAATAAACTAATAAGGTTAGTTTGGCATGACTTATCCTTCATAAAGTCATGCAGACTATTACTAATAATTTTGTTTTCCATTAGGTATTCCTGAATATTATCCCTTACTAAACCTTCTTTGCAATTGGGAGTACGGAATCAGTGGAAAAAAAGAGAAAGAAAGACACAAAATTGGAATTCTGTAGACGAGACTTGGAGTTCCTGTGGTACTAAAACTCACATGGTGTAAGATAAAAACGAGCATACAGTATATCTGAACACTCAGGATATGCTGATGGAAGGTGAGTTTCCTCGGGTTGGAACCCTCTGTTTCTCCCCGAGAACCAGAAAAGACACAGAAGCAGGAACGGATGGTTAAAATAACAATTTTATGAAAATAGATAAGTGTAACATCAACACTTACATACTGTATATCAAAGGTTAAAACTAGTGCAGAGTTAGAAGGGGCTTCCGCCCTGAACACCGCTGTTTCCCTTAAGGTAATGTCACCCATGCAGCACCATCTCTCACCCAGCTGCACCAAGCTGATGGCCATATAATTGGCTTGTGTACCATGTGATAGGGTCGATTTTTTTTGTTAGGATGTGACATCATCTTAAAGAGAGGGATGTCACATCCTTTTAAAAAAAAACTGTCACAGGGTATTCCAACCAATCGGATTGGGGGTATACCATGTGATGCCTCACATGGTATATCTCCCAATCCGATTGTTGGTGTACCATGTGATGGCAGCCATTTTTTTTCTGGTGATGTCATCTTAAAAGGAGGGAAGCATATCCTTCCTGATTATCTGACTTCCCTCCCTTTATGATGATGTCCCATCCTTACAAAAATATGTCACATGGTACACCAGCCAATCAGATTGGGGGTGTACCATTTGACACTAATTTGTGATGTCACAGGCCTTATATAAGGCCTATCCCCTTTCATTTGATGCCAAGAAGAAGATGGGCAACATCCGCCCGATTGTATTACAAAGAAAGAAGAAAAGAATGAAGAACACCGGAGAGACGTTTCATGAATCAACATATGATCATGGACTTCTTCGCGTCGGCTGTTTGAGGAGCATTGCATCGAGGGTCAAGAGATGCTGCTCAAGTAGGACGGGTGTGAAGACAGCAAAGGTAAGAAACACATTGATTGTATGCTATTTAATTGTGTATTTTTTGGGGTGCCTATTGACTGCCAATGTGTTTATCGATCCCCCTCTCTGGTAATATATAAATACAATGACAAGCAATTCAGTTTGGGCAAATGTTTGTTTTTATTTCATTGTTATTTATTGTTTTTGATGGGTTTTTTTTTAGGTAGCCCATTGACTGACTTAGTGGCCATATTATGGGGATGGTGTACCACTGTGCCAATCAATTGTTTTATTCACAACATTTTTTAATGAAATGTAATGAGTTTCATTCAGTGCTTGTTTTTTTTTTAGCTTGCCCATTCATTACCATAGTAGTAAACCATGCTCATATTATGGGCATGGTGTATCACTGTGCCAATCAATTGGTTTATTGTATTTTCACAGTCCAGGGGAGCATATAGGAGAAAAGCAACACAAACAAATCTAAGTGCAGATGATAGTGCAATCAAATTGTGTAACTGCTTGAATCTTGGCTCCTATGTGCAGCCTACTAACAAGATGTAAGAAGTATTAAAGCAACTCCAAAACTGTGGCAATACTGTGTCTTTGTACCAGGTCAGGATATGCCCCAAATGAAAGTGTCATCAGGAGAGATGAAAAATAATGCAAAATAAAAAGGCACGTAACACTATCATGTGTATTGGCAGGCGCCACTGGATACTGCTGCTCACCACATTCCTCCGTTTGGACACCCTGTCCCTTTCAGGAACTCTCCACGGTCTGGAGCCTCCCCGCTGTTCGTGTTTACGGTTTCAGCTTCATCACGTCCTCGTGGATACACGTCACTTCCGGAATCTCTTTGGTGGTCAGTTGGCAGTCAGGAGTGCATCTACCCGGTGCTTCCACTCTATGCGTTTCGCCAAAACGAGGTCCACGGCTTCATCAGGAGTGTCTATTGGTTTATTGGCATTTTTTTTATTGAAATGTAATGTGATTTATTTTGTAGCTCTCTTTTTTTAGCTTGCCCATTCATTGCCATAGTGGCAAACTATGGCCATATTATGGGCATGGTTTACCATTGTGCCAATCAAGGGTAGAGAGGGTGGGGGTAGTTGCCCCGGGGAGGGTGGTTAGGCCTCTTGAGTGGGAAGCGTGGGAGGGGGTAACCCATTAATTACTATAGCATTTACTAACCGCTAAGGTGATTAAGAGGTTAGTTGCCATTAGTTTTTTTATTTTTATTGTAATGTTGCTGCCTACGGAGAATGAGGATGAGGAGGACAGGGAAGAAGGCCTTCTTCCTGGCAGGGGTAAATAGAACTTTAATTTACTTTACGCTGGCTGTCTAATGTTTAATTTTTAATGGGTAAATGTGCTTTTATCCATATCTGGATAAAAGTAATTTTCCCTATTACTGTACTGTATGTGTTGGAGGGGAGGGGGGGTTGTTGGGGGTACAGAGGTGGGTAGTAGGGGGTTGTATTTAAATGTTTATTGTAGGCAGAGGGGGTGGGTGAATGGGGGTACTTGGCCCAGGGTAAGTTTGTTAGGTCTACCGGGTGTGTAGCGGGAGTGGTTAACCCCTTCATTACCATAGTGTTACCAATTCTATGGTAATGAAAGGGTTAACTCCTCCCGCAAACATCCTGGAAGTCCTTACCACCCACCTTGGGCCAAGTCTCCCCTATTCACCCACCCCCTCTGCCCCCAATAAACCAGGTACTGTAGCTTAACCCCTTCAGTGCCTTAGCGGCTAGCCGCTAAGGTAATGAAGCTGCTATAATGGGAATTATAATAATAGTGTATGGAAGCAGAGGGTCTCCTGAGATGAACTGGCCTTGTAGCCAGCGACATCTCCAAAATATGAATTACATCTTTCGCAATGGCAACGGGTGACATTATCGGTCGCATCATCGTCGCTGGCTGTATAAGCACAGGCTTAGAAAGCATGCAGCTTCTGTCAGAATTATTATATTCCTTCTAGTTTGGTGGGCGACAACATGAAGTAAATTATGCTGATACATTATACAAAACTGGCCTACAGTATGTTTAACAAAAAGAGTAAACAGCAGTAACATTATTATGATGCATGAGTCCACTTTTTACTACCATTAGTAGACATAACTTAAATGCAACAACACCCGTGTTGATCAATTGTGAACAGAGTTCAAACTATTGTAGACATATTTGCAGTATTTTGAAAATATTAAAGAAACAACAATGTTAGGAAATAATAGTTGCAGACTTGTCCAGAGTTCAGATGGAGCATGAATATCAGCATCACCCTAAAAAGAAAGGAACAAATATAGTGAACTATTGTCACACAAACTTGGGAGGAATGGGGTCTTCGCTCTTTCAGAGTGCCTACTTACAGTGTAGTCAAAAGATATTTGCAGGGAAAATAATATCCGGATGTCATGCAGAGGTAACGGGAAGGGTTCACCAGTGTAGTGTAAGACCTGCATTTTTGGTTATACCTTGACGTTTGGTATGCAGGCTTACGACGCTTTGGCCAAAGGGTTTAACTAAATAACCAAGTAATTATTATTATTATTGAAGTATTTAAACTTTATACTTATTACCATATATGTTTTGTCAATTGGCTGTAACATTGGGCACCCCTGTATTTTGTTGTACAGTATACATTTGCCACGCTCAGTAGCACTCTTTTTTTGACATAAATATATATTCATGATGTGGTGGGTGTAGGAGTTTGAGCTAGCTGGGAATGTGTGTTAATCAATTTCTGACTGGTAACAGTTGTATAGATGTAGGTGGCACCTCCCCCCAGAGCTCACTCCTCCTCGCCATTTTAACTTGGGAGGTCTTTTTACTTTGCTGCAAGAACTGGAACTACTATGGTTCTTTCCCCTCATACAGAGGTAAAGGGAAGGGTTCACAGTGTAATGTAGGACCTGCATTTTTGGTTATACCTTGATGTTTGGTATGCAGGCTTACAACGCTTTGGCCAAAGTATTTAACTAAATAACCAAGTAATTATTATTATTATTGAAGTATTTAAACTTTATACTTATTACCATATATGTTTTGTCAATTGGATGTAGCAATGGGCACCTCTATCTTTTGTTGTATACATTTGCCACGCTCAGTAGCACTCTTTTTTGACATAAATATATATTCATGATGTGGTGGGTGTAGGAGTTTGAGCTAGCTGGGAATGTGTGTTAATCAGTAGGGAAAGCTAACTATACCGTAGTTTTCACCCTCACTAACTGCTTGGCCAGCTAAGCTAGTTCCCAAGCCAAAACATGCCATGGCACATGTAACCATGCAAAACAGTCTCTGCATATGATAATAAAGGTTTTGCTTATCTTAGTCCTTATGGAGAGGATGTCCCTGCTTCAGCACAGTCTTGTCATCCTTTCCATCTTAGGAGAACTCGGCCCCACAAGCCCAGAGAAACTCGCCTGTTTACCAGCTTCTTTAACCAGCTTCCATTAGCTGGGGAGCACCTCTGTCTCCCCCCCACCTTTCTATGGGAAAAAACATTCTCCTAGTGCATGGTAGCTTTCAGTCTTTTAAAGCACTTTCTGACTATTCAGAGCAGGTTGATTAGCTTCATTAGTTAGCAGCTGATGGTTTCTCTTTGAGGAATTAACTCTGCGCTGCCAAAAGTCCTATAGCTGCCCTATTCAGCCCCTAGAGGACAGTGATGGTACCACAATATATATAAACAAAAATAATAAATCTTGATCTATTGCCCTTATTTGTTTTCCAAAAGCCCACTGGCCTATTTTTAATCAAAGCCCATCCATGGGCCAGCAATAGGAAATCCTCAGGTTGATCCAACACCCTTGCTCCACCATTGAAGAGTCTTCCTAGGTGAGTGTTTTCTCCCTCTCTTTCCTTCTTTCCGATTTCTTCTGTCTTCAATCTTCAGCCTCTAGATTTGGCCTCTTTACTCACTTCCAGTTTTCTGCCAGGCCCTGCCCTTTAACAGGTGCTAGGGTGGTTGCAGAACAGGTGTCATTGATTCACAAGTATGGTTTCTGTAACAAATTATTTCATCCATTTCTGATGGCACAAAAAACTTCCACTGGTTGAATTACTTTTAATTACATACAAGGTACAAACAGAACAGTAAAGAGGCACTCCAGAGATCTACTGTACAGATGGAACCATAGGAAGAAAACCAAAATGTTTCTGCTCTGGGGATAGTAAAACCGTAGCTACCTGAAGGGTTTGTTGTGCCGAATTGGACTCCCCCTTAGAGAATTTCTCACTACCGGGGCAAAACAGCGGGATCCAGACCACGGGATTGCTTTGTTTGCAAGAATACTAAGGCTAGTTACATCTGTATGTATAACTTGCCTGGGAGCAATATTATGGTAACATAAAGGATTTAGAGAATGTAGGAACTCACTTGAACTTAAACAGGGGATAGAAGTCTTATTGGTACATCAACATTTCAATCTGACAATAGGACCTTTCTCAAAGGTTATATTGCTTCCAAGGGGACCTTTTTCTTTGATAAAGCCAGCATAGTTTTTTTTGCTCCAGCTTTCCATCTGGGAAGCTTAGGCATGACTCCCATAGAGTTCATGAAAAAGATAAGTAAATATATTCCATATTTACGAACAACAAAAAAAGAAAGCGCCCGATCCTAGTGCAATATGAAAAAAAACACTTTTAATACAAATCGATTAGGTCCAACAAAAATACACTCACAAACAAATAAAAGGTAAAAGCATGTTATGAGTATACTCATTCGCCTCCACGTGCTGCTGTAACTCCGTTTGTAGACTGCTCACTCTTGGGTGAAGTGTCTGCTTCTCCAATAGCCCTTATCGGTGCAGGAACTGTGAGAGTCTCTGGAACCGTGACCCGGAAGTAGGATCAAATGCCAGGATGGTGGGTATAACCCTGAGGTTTGGTGTAGACTGGCAAGGTGTTTTTCCCTATAATGCCCACTTATATGAAGTACCCGGTTCTTGTACCTCTACTGGCAAACCGCTCCCTTCAAGGATAGAGCTCCGGTCTTTCCCGTAGTCCTCCGGTGGGTATAGGGGTTGGAACTGTAACCCGGAAGTGTAATCGCCTCCTCTGTGTAAACCGGATGCGGAGCAACGGATGTGCGACCCCGCTGTTGAGATCTTATTATACCGGCAAAGTTCCAAAGTCCTGACACAACTGTGCAAAAATAAAAGGCAGCAAAACGGCAGCGAACGAGTATTAATAAAAACTGGTCTAGATACCAATAAATCCTGATGAATCCCCTGATGAAATCACCTTGAGTGAAGAAACGCGTAGGGAGGATTTTTTATTGGTATCTAGACCAGTTTTTATTTATACTCGTTCGCTGCCGTTTTGCTGCCTTTTATTTTTGCACAGTTGTGTCAGGACTTTGGAACTTTGCCGGTATAATAAGATCTCAACAGCGGGGTCGCACATCCGTTGCTCCGCATCCGGTTTACACAGAGGGGGCGATTACACTTCCGGGTTACAGTTCCAACCCCTATACCCACCGGAGGACTACGGGAAAGACCGGAGCTCTATCCTTGAAGGGAGCGGTTTGCCAGTAGAGGTACAAGAACCGGGTACTTCATATAAGTGGGCATTATAGGGAAAAACACCTTGCCAGTCTACACCAAACCTCAGGGTTATACCCACCATCCTGGCATTTGATCCTACTTCCGGGTCACGGTTCCAGAGACTCTCACAGTTCCTGCACCGATAAGGGCTATTGGAGAAGCAGACACTTCACCCAAGAGTGAGCAGTCTACAAACGGAGTTACAGCAGCACGTGGAGGCGAATGAGTATACTCATAACATGCTTTTACCTTTTATTTGTTTGTGAGTGTATTTTTGTTGGACCTAATCGATTTGTATTAAAAGTGTTTTTTTTCATATTGCACTAGGATCGGGCGCTTTCTTTTTTTGTTGTTCGCAGATTCCTGGGAGGTCGTTGGTCCTTGTGGAGAGCTGCCAGATCCTATTTTTGAATCCCTTTTTTCATTTTTCATTTTTTATTTTTACCTTTTATTTTTATTTTTATTTTTATATATATTTTTTCTTTCATAGAAATTTGTATTTTATTATATTATTATATCACTTATTTCATGTATTTGTATTAGTGATTTAGGGTTTTAGCTATTTCAGTTTAATTATATACAGGTCCACAATTACACCCATTGATTTTAGTTTAGCATGTTTAGAAAATACCAGTACTAATTCAGCTATTCTATTAGAATTCAATTTATGTATAGTCAATCAAATATGCCAATCAATACTGTTTATTAACTACATTCAGATCTTTATTACCTGTTGAGCGCAGTCTTTTTTTTTTGTCTGTAAATATTCCATATTTAATCAACATTAGAGGTAATTGCAAAGTACATATAAATAACTTAGTAAATTGGAGGATGTAGATACTGTAATAGATTATTAGCCAATGAATGTGGTCATACTGTAATTGCAACCCTCCTTACCCAGATCCAAAGGAGGTTACATCAGATATGACTATATACATTGGCAATGCTCAGTCTCTCATACATTTTCAGGGTTCTGGTAGGTGTAGACTGGGTGTGAATAAGCAGATAGAAAAAGAATGGGCTCCTGGAACTTTTGTAAAACATATGTGGCCAGGTCCCCAATAGGTTCCCCTTTGTCCCCTTGCTTCCCGCTGCAGCTGCGGCTGGCGGCGGAGGCTGGGGAGAGTGCGGGGAGGTGCAGGAGTCGGCGGGCAGTTAGGAGAGGGGAATGGGTCACCGGAGCTCTGTGGTGGTACCTTTTGGAGGGCGCCTCGATCTTGTGGAGGTTTGCGCATGCGCGATTGAGTCTTGCGCATGCGCAATGCAATAGTTGCGGCGGCCATTAGAGGCAAGCTCCACAAGGGGAACTACACTCCCCAGAATGCCCTAGATGATAGTCACATGGTGCAAACGGCCAATAGGGCCTGAGGATTCTGGCACGAAGAGAGAGACTTTGGCACGCTCAGAAGGAGCACATCAGTCGTAGTAGGACAGCAAAGGGATAGGTAAGGTCCAGGGAGGAGTGCTCCGCTGGACTGGGACAGATAATCCCCCTTCAGGTCCCAGATAGGTCCCGATCATTACCAGCTTGTGGTGCTATAGGCAAGGCTATGCACCATCTCTAGGCAAGGCTATGCACCATCTCGCTATGCACCATCCCGACTCTTGCGTTCTGCTCAAGGATGTCTTCTTTCTACCCCCTTTGTATCTAAAGCTCTCTCCCACCTTAAACCTTTCTCACTTTCTGCCCCGCATCTCTGGAGTGCCCTTCCCCTCAATACCCGACTAGCACCCTCTCTATCCACCTTTAAGACCCACCTTAAGACACATTTGCTTAAAGAAGCATATGACTAGCACTGGATAATCCTGGACACATGATACATAAAGCTTGGCCCCCTGCAGACGCACTTACTAGAATTCCCTCCTACTGTCTCTATATGTTCCCCTACCTACCAATTAGATTGTAAGCTCCTTCGAGCAGGGACTCTTCTTCCTTAATGTTACTTTTATGTCTGAAGCACTTATTCCCATGGCCTGTTATTTATATTATTTGTTATTTATATGATTACAACATGTATTACTACTGTGAAGCGCTATGTACATTTATGGCGCTATATAAATAAAGACATACAATACAATACAAGGCCCAGATAAGGATGCTCCCCTTTAGCCCTGATAGTGCCAAGCGTGGATCCATTGCCCAGAGATTTCAGCAGTGGACTGTGTTCTGCAGTCTGGAACCTTACCAGGCCATCAAGACAAAGACTATCTTAAGGTGGGTTGCTCCCGTTGGAGGCCACCCCCCCCAGAGGCAGATACTTCGGTGGACAGACTGACCGCTTGTTGGTTGTTACTCAATGACGCCCGAGGGATGGAGCACACGGGCAGGTATATCTATAAGTGCACAACAATTCACTGTGGGCAGTGCTGTCCACACTTGGGGTGGGATTGGCTATTGTAGCCTAGACACTGGGACTGGGAAATTTGTGGCAAAACATATTACTCAGGACATCATACCCTGGTGGCTATCACCACTGAGGAGGTACTTATGCTTGTTACACGTAGTAAGGGATAAATTATCATTCTTGTATAAAGATTGTAATGCCCATGTTTAATGGCCCTTCAGTAATACACTTACAGTAGCAACCCGCCACTATGTGCTGCATACTTCTTCCATACCTATGAGGTCAGGATTGCCCTAGAAACCTTCCGGTTGGGCCAGTCCAAAAACATTCTCCAGACTTACTATGCCGAGAACGCCTTCCTCCTTTTCAACAGTGAGAAGAATCTCAGACCATTAGAACTGGTGCTTACTAAAAAGGCATGTTCCAATCTGAAAACAACAAATGTTGACAGGATTCATCTTATTACACTTAACTATACACACACAAACCTATTTACAGGACTTACAGTAAGGACCCCAGTCAGAACTCTGAGAACTTGTTTTACATATTGGGTGGAGCTATATATACCCTAATATCTCACCTATGGTGACAACACTGGTCACAAGACACAATGAGGAGGGACGATACCAGAGTGAGCCCACCCAGTTAACCCTTTAAACGAGCAATCCAAGTGAATGATTTTTGTTGTGATTTTTTGTAACATACTGTAGTATTGAATCAGGGGATGTTCGGAGCTGAATCCATTCAATGCAGTTCCTGGGACCCCCTGTTTCCAGAGATTCTTACCTACAAAGGGGTTTCTAGAATCTGGAGCAAGTTTAAAGCTCCCGCATCACATGGGCAAATAGGAAGTTACACCAGATGATGTCACAACTTCCTGTGGGATGTGGCAGCTTTGAAAAGCCGCCATTATGTGATCCCTGCTACCTGTGCGGAGTGGCTTCCAGAATCCCCTACGAACGTAATTATCTATGGAAGCAAGGAGTCCCCGGAGCTGAAATTAATGTGTTTCAGTTCTGAAGACCTCCTGCTTCATTCCTAAAGTATGCTTAAAAAAAAAAAAGAAGAACAATTTACATAAAGACTCACAAATTTGAATTGCCTCTTTAAAACTGTTAACCCCTTATAGACTTAGTTGTTTCCGTAGGAGGGGTACATAGTGAAAAAGAGCATTTCAATGAACTGTAGTTAATGAGCCATGACATAGGATACTGTATGTATTAACATATTATCCACAATAATATTAACATGTCTGAAAGCCTTATAATATCCATTGCTTTTGGTTGATAAATCCCTAACTATTACACCATAACTATATAATTTGTCATGAATACCCCTTTGTGACACATACATTATCTACAGTACTTTTTGGGAACAAAATCCCCACAATAAGTGAGCTATTAGTATATTAATAGTATCGTAATGCTCTTTTGTATGAAATGTGTTAAGCACTTGCATTTTCCCACTGAACGTGTTACATTTTTTCTAATTTGGTCCAACGAGCTATTGTTTATTTGTGTTTCATTTCCCAGTTAGAGTTTGTGGAATGCTGGCAGTCAAGAAAACCAAATCTAAATTAAAGCAATATTTGTCTTTGCACATATGGCTTACAGAATGTGTAAGCCACACATATCAAATATGCTAAACTTAAAAAAATTATGTGTTTTAAATGTAATAATTCTTAATTTTTGCTTAAAATCCTATGGAATGTAAGGACAGAGATGGAAAGATACTGTGAAATACAATGTTGGCATATTACTGTGTCCTGCTGATACAAGTGTCATATCTGATGGAAAACCCTGGCAGTGACATTTCCCTTTTTAAACTGGTAGCGAGTGTTGCCTTGGTTGGTGCTGTAGTGTGGTTACATAGTTACATACTTAGTAGATGAGGTTGAAAAATGACATACTGTACAGTAAGTCCATCAAGTTCAACCTATGCTAAATTTAGACAATAGATACTTTATCCTATATCTATATTTCATTATTGATCTAGGGGAAGGCAAACACAAAACCCCAGTGACATATCATCCAATTATATCTCATAAGGGGAAAATAAATTCCTTCCTCACTCCAAGAATTAGCAATTGGATTATTTCCTGGATCAGCATTCTTCCCATGTTTACTTATTTGGTATATCTCTGTATACCTTTTCTTTCTAAAAGATGTCCAACCTTTTTTTGAACAAATCTATTGTATCTGCCATCACAGTCTCCATGGGTAATGAATTCCATATTTTAACTGCTTTTACTGTAAAGAACCCTTTCCTTTGTTGTTGGTGAAATTTACTGTCATCCAACCTTAAGGGATGCCCCTGTGTCCTTTGTACTGCCCGTGGGATGAATAGTTCTTTTGAACACTCTCTGTACTGTCCCTGAATATATTTGTATATAGAACAGTGTGAGTTCCCCTCTTAGAAGCCTCTTTTCTAATGTAAATAAATCTAATTTAGCTAGTCTCTCCTCATAGTTAAATTGTCCATCCCATTTATTAATTTGGTGGCTCTTCTTTGCACTCTCTCTAGTTCTAGCATATATTTTCTAAGGAGTGGTGCCCAAAATTGTACTCCATATTTAAGGTGTGGTCTTACTAATGCTTTCTAAAGGGGCATAATTATGTTTACTTCCCTTCCATCCATTGCCTGTTTAATGCAAGATAAGATCTTGTTTGCCTTTGCAGCTACTGCAGGACTTTGGGCACTATTGCTAAGCCTGCTGTCTACACGCACTCCTAAATCCGTCTCCATCAAGGATTCCCCCAATGTATCCCCATTTAATTTGTAAGTCGCCTGTTTATTCTTGCTTCCTAAATGCATATAACCTTACATTTATCTGTATTAAACCTCATCTGCCATTTACCTGCCCAAGTTTCCAGTCTCTCCAAGTCCTTCTGGAAAGAAATTACATCCTGCTCTGATTCTACTACCTTACACAATTTAGTATCATCAGCAAAGATGGAGACTTTGATCTCGATGCAAACCTCAAGGTCATTAATAACCAAGTTAAAAAGCAGGCGTCCCAGTACCGATCCCTGAGATACTCCACTCACGACCTTAGCCAAACCTGAAAAAGTTCCATTTAGGACAACCTTCTGTTGTTTATCCTTCAACCAGCTTTCTGCTGGAGGGAGGAAGTCCATACTGGGTCTGTAATACATAGGATCATGATAAAAAACTGCTAATTGGAAAGTGGGTCGGGGCGAGCTTTGCACCATGGGGAGGAGGGCCACCTCCAAGCAACAACAGTTGCATAACCCATCAAGCTCCAGAACCCCAAAACCCACCCTCACATCATATATACAGCCTATATATTAGTGTCAAAAAGCAGTGCTACTGAGCGTGGCAAGATACTGTATACAAGCAAAAACAGAAAGGCCCAGAGCAACATACAAAGTGACACAACATATAATACAATAGTTCAGTGCTAATCTGCTCATGAGTAAGGTATATAATTTGATGTATAAATAAATTTACATTTTGGAGTGATAATATTTTTTTGAGCACGGTGTTTAGAAAGTAGTTTGTGGTAGGATTTATTCAGATTTATATTTATATATTGTCAATACTGTACTGTAAGTTTATTTAAACAAACTAAGCAAATTAATTTCAATACTGATTTTTATAGTGTACGGTATTTCCTTTTTTGGCTACTGACTATTATGTTTAAATGATTTATTGAATGACTAATTGTTGGATCACCTTGTCTAAATATTCATATTACATTCTACTTGCTATTTACAAATCTTCCCTTTTGTTAAAGTTATTCCAAATTCTTATATGTCAAAATTGCATCTTGCAGATATTCTTCCCAGTACAATGGTGTCATCATAAAATACATTGTTATTCCATACTAAGGAGCAGTTGTCCCAATACCAAACTTTGCGGTTCTCCACTACAATAGTCAAATCTGAATATATTCAATTTATTGTCACAGTCTATTGCCTATGATTTTACCAGTTCTCTACCCAATTGCCACTTGGCCACTATGGACAACTTATTTGTGGGAAATGATTATAGAGGCCTGACTTGATGAAACATGACAATCCATTTCCACTAAAATAGTACAATTTGTGTAAACTAAGTGTACATACTGTACAGTACAGTATATCATCCTTGCTATTGCCAACATGTTAGATTTTAATAAAAAGGAGGCAGAGATTATGCTTCAGTCCAGCAGGGTCACTTGAAAGAGTGTTATACATCTTATTTGGGAAAAAGAGGCGTTCTATAGAAAAAAAAAAAATGTGCAAGATTGCTGCTCTAGGTCTTAAGCATCTTTTTTGTATTTTAACAAAATAGAAATACTTTTCATTATAATTCTTTCTTTATTTTCATATTTGGATTACTTCATTACCTTTTTGAAACTTTTAATAGGATCTTTTTAAATGTTCAGTGTGAGTTCTGCCTTTTTCTTTCAATTGCTTCACTTTCCTATTGGTTTAATCATTAATTGAAAGTATTAGGTAGAGCGCAATCAGTATAGAAAAGGGTACACAATGGACTCTGCATCAATATGATGTTTGTCCCTCCTTGATATATTCTCCTCTGTGGCTCTCTTGTAGCTCACTCAAAGATAGAAATGGCAGGACATAGTGTAACATATTCAAAATTGACATGGAGTGCAGATGGATACTGGCGGTAGCTTTTTGGACAGTGCAGTCCAGACCTCGTGGCTCCGCTATATCTTCACCTCCAGCATTTGACGTCACATCCGGTGGCTGTTGTACACAATGGGGCTGATTCACTAAGCTACGTTAACTAGCGCTAAAATGGGTTCTATCGCTCGGCCGCAAAAGGCTGAAGCCATAAGCGCTATTCACTAAGGCTGTTTGGCACGTTTACGGCCAGCCTTGGCCAAAAGGGCCATAGCGCGCGATCACCTTTCCCCCCCGCTGTTATCGTGCTAAAAGTTATATAGCACGATAACTATTATAAACAAAGCTGCCTGTAAGAACTGCATGGAGACGCTGCGTCTCAATGCACGGCTCTTACAGGCGATCGTACTGTACAAATCTGATTTTTAATAGTAGTATACATGAGCAGGGGGTCTCCTGAGCTGAACCACATTGGTTTCAGGTCCGAGGAAACCCTACTTCAGGAGATATAGGCCCCGTTATGGGGTGCTGGTATCCCCTGCAGAATTTAAATGTCCCGGTAACGTGACGCGGGAGCTTTAAAGTACAGGGGATACCGGCACCCCATAAAGGGGCCTGTAACTCCTGAAGTAGGGGGTCCTCGGACCTGAAACCAATGCAGTTCAGCTCAGGAGACCCCCTGCACATCTACACTAGTATTAAAAAACACATATCAGGTTTGTCTCGTCCTATCTGTAATGTCGTCTGTAGATGAGTGTTAGTGATGAGCATACATGTGTTTGTTTATAATTGGAAATTATACAACGGGCTGTGTCACAATGTTTGCACTTGTAATTTCCAAAAAAAAAAACACATAACAATAAATAATTCATTACCATAGCAGCTATCCGCTATGGTAATGAAGCTGCATTAATGTACATTTTAATAATAGTGTGCAGGAGCAGCTTCTTTACCTTAGCGGCAATCCGCTAAGGCAATGAAGGGGTTAAGGCATAATAGCATGTTTATTGGGGACAATTGCCCCCAATATTGCCCCCAGTATTGCTTGACCTGAAGAAGAGAGGAGAACTCTCGAAAGCTTGTCCTATGACATAAATTGTTAGTCCAATAAAAAAGGTATCACCTAATACTGAAGAACTCATTTATTCTGCACTATCGCAACTGGACTAACACGGCTATTTTCTGCTATATATATATATATATATATATATATATATATATATATATATATATATATATATATTATAATATATACATATATACTGTATATGCATGATTACCCAATATACAAATAAATACTGTACATGGCCAAATACAAATCTCTCCAAATATCAAACAGCAGCAAGCAAAATCAATATCTAATAAATCAAAATACAAACACTCAATTTGACAATGTGTACATTATACAATTAATATTTGCATTATGTATACTATGTCAAACAATGCTCCAAATCAAATACACTAATCCAAACAAGATACAAATACAATCATTAAAGAAAAACAAAGCATCAACACAATTAAATTACTATCAATTAATCCAATCACCAATCAATTACAATTCAATTACACACTTAAAATCCTACAATCAAACCATTGTGAAAAATAATCTGTTAAAGTAACCATCAAACAAAATCTATCTTCCAAAAATAAGCCAATAAAATAATCTATAACAAACCAGCCTTTAACTAAACATTATCAAACATGAAATGTACATTAGCAACACATTTTTACACAAAGCAGCTAATTACAATTAAAAAAAACATTCAAACAAGGCAAGCCAACAAGTTTTTATTAGACCTGTATGTATGTCCATCTATAGTTTATAGACATAAATACAGGTGCAATAAAAGAGCATTAAAAACAATTGAAACACATTAAAAAATCAACATACAATACAACCACTGATTTGTCCTGTACGTATGTATACCCATAGTGACATACATACATTTAGGCCAAATAAATGGACATTAAAAAAAATGGACGTCAGGAAAAAAATGCCAAAAAACCTGTAAACTAAAAATAAAATAACTGATTGTACACCGCTCACCAAATAGCGAATAATGTAACCGGTGCAAAGGGATGGTACTAACATGGCAAGTAAACAGGAAGACAATAGGTTAATCTTCCACAGATCCCAGATAACTGCACACAGGCTAATAGAATATATAGCACAAATACAGTTGCTTGTGTTACTACAGGGAGTGGACTGAGGGGGGGATCCTGGTAATTGCACCCAGAATTGGGGTAGAGCAATCACCTAAAATGCCCTATGGGCAAAACAATAAACTTTTATTCAACATATATGAAGACGCACATTGTCACGACGCAAAAAATCAGTGAATAATAAAAACAACTAAAACACAGGCACGGGTATGTAAGGAGGTGGTGGTAGGATAAATATCAAATATACCACTGCTTAGATAGATACCTCCACTAATGGCTCCGATAGGGGTGGTAGGCGGTGAAGGTAAATAAACCTAATGAAAACTAGCAATATATGCTGGTGAATCACCTGAAGCCTGGGAGGGTGTAATGGGTGTCTGTTATGCAACTAGTATGGTAGTACCGGAGGAGTGAGCCTCAGTCACTGTTGGTCATGAGAGCTGCAGATAAATACGGCTGCGTTACACACTGCTCTATCGAATGCAATGTCACCCCATGCAGCTTATGCAGTCCCTACTCTCCTGTCTCATAGAGCGGCAAGTGCCGGTATAGTGCTCAAAATCTGGCAAAGTAGCTGCGGTTAAGAGTACCCGGTACAGCAACTGACACCCTCCCTTCCCTGTAAAGGAGCGATCTCACCCGTGACCTCCGACGTCAACGCGATGACGTCATCCCGACGTACGTTTCGCGCTCGGGGGCTGGCGCTTTCTCAAGGTAGGAGACACCCATTACACCCTCCCAGGCTTCAGGTGATTCACCAGTATATATTGCTAGTTTTCATTAGGTTTATTTACCTTCACCGCCTACCACCCCTATCGGAGCCATTAGTGGAGGTATCTATCTAAGCAGTGGTATATTTGATATTTATCCTACCACCACCTCCTTACATACCCGTGCCTGTGTTTTAGTTGTTTTTATTATTCACTGATTTTTTGCGTCGTGACAATGTGCGTCTACATATATGTTGAATAAAAGTTTATTGTTTTGCCCATAGGGCATTTTAGGTGATTGCTCTACCCCAATTCTGGGTGCAATTACCAGGATCCCCCCCTCAGTCCACTCCCTGTAGTAACACAAGCAACTGTATTTGTGCTATATATTCTATTAGCCTGTGTGCAGTTATATGGGATCTGTGGAAGATTAACCTATTGTCTTCCTGTTTACTTGCCAACTAAAAATAAAATACATTTTATTTTTTTACTTACCATTAGATGAACCACTCACAGCAATCAAGGGGAACCGGAAGCACTGGAGCAGCTAATCCAACAACCGGGACCAGGTAACCATAAAATAAAAATAAAAACCATTACAATCCACAAGTGTCTTTATCTTCTTTTTTCTATTTGTAATCCATATTGGGGGTCTTCTCCGTCTTCTTCTGTCTTCTTCCAGGGTCATCTTATCTTCATCCGCCACGCCCTGGTCTTCTTTCTTCATATTAGGTTTTTCCTCCTTGGCGTCTAGCCTCAAAATGAGACGACATAGGTTTTTATAGGCCAATGACGTCACATTTTCGCCATATGGTTCTCACGGTCCTGATTGGGCCGTGAAAACCATGTGTTTTGGCCGACAAAAAAAAAATGATGAAGTCATTCATAGGCAATGAAAGCAAAGCCAATCAGAATGGCTGTTTAATTCAATTGCCTTTAAGATGACGCCATGAAAAGAAAGATGGCCGGCCTCACATGGTACGGTAGCCAATCAGAGCATGGGGAATACATCCCAACTCTGATTGCTCAAGTACCATGTGACAGGCTTTCAATAACGTCACATCCATTCTCCCCAAAACCTCTGTCACATGGTCTACTTGAGCCAATCAGAGTTGGAATGGAGTTACCATGCTCTGATTGGCTAACGTACCATGTGAGGCCGGACATCTTTCTTTTCATGACGTCATCTTAAAGGCAATTGAAGCACAGACATTCTGATTGGCTGTTCTTTCATTGCCTTTAAATGACGTCATCATTTTTTTTTTGTCGGCCAAAACACATGGTTTTCACGGCCCAATCAGGACCGTGAGAACCATATGACGAAAATGTGACGTCATAGGCCTATAAAAGCCTATGTCATCTCATTTTGAGGCTAGACGCCAAGGAGGAAAGACCTCCTATGAAGAAAGAAGACCAGGGCGTGGCGGATGAAGATAAGAAGACCCCGGAAGAAGACAGAAGAAGACGGAGAACACCCCCACTATGGATTACAAATAGAAAAAGAAGATAAAGATACTTATGGATTGTAATTGTTTTTTTTATTTTATGGTTACCTGGTTCCTGTTGTTGGATTAGCTGCTCCAGTGCTTCTGGTTCCCCTTGATTGCTGTGACTGGTTCATCTAATGGTAAGTAAAAAAATAAAATGTACAGTATTTTATTTTTATTTTACAGGTTTTTTGCCATTTTTTTCCTGACGTCCATTTTTATTTTATGTCCATTTATTTGCCCTGAATGTATGTATGTCACTATGGGTATACATACGTACAGGACAAACCAGTGGTTGTATTGTATGTTGATTTTTAATGTGATTCAATGGTTTTTAATGTGATTCAATGGTTTTTAATGCTCTTTTATTGCACCTGTATTTATGTCTGTAAACTATAGATAGACATACATACAGGTCTAATAAAAACTTGTTGGCTTGCCTTGTTTGGATGTTTTTTGGAAATGCAATTTGCTGCTTTGTGTTAAAATGTGTTTATAATGTACATGTCATTTTTGCAAATGTTTAGTTAAAGGCTGGTTGCTATAGATTATTTTATTGCCTTATTTTTGGAAGATAGATTTATTTTGATGGTTACTTTGATATAGATTATTTTTCACAATGGTTTGTTTGTTGGATTTGAAGTGTGTAATTGATTTGTAT